>NC_141537.1:39455714-39781428 GCF_021556685.1 Rattus norvegicus | reverse complement strand
GGAAGGCTATTGAATTTTTTGGGGAGAGGGGGTTAATTTTATATTCAGCCACATTACTAAACTTGTTTATCAGGTTTAGAAGTTCTCTGGTAGAATTTAAAACAGTGATTGCAAGGAACTACACACTCTAAATTTCTCAAATTTTCTAAATATAGTACTTAAAAATTACTACACAGGCTTTACATCTCGCTATAAAATTATCAAACACTGTGTATGGGATTATGACATGTTTTCTTGTGACTTCTATTTTGTGATATCATAAATTCCAAATACTTATTTAATATGTACTTGAATATTCATGTATATTAACAATTTAAAATATGTCTATGTTGAAAGAGATTTAACTATTTTTCTCTTTTAAAGTTTGAATAAATAATTACAGTTGTATTTGGTTGAGCAGTTGAAAAAATAAATCTAGGTTACTATAGAATGTTGAGAGGGCTAAGAAAACAGGTAGAGAATTCATAGAAAAGAGAAGAAATAAGGGGAATCAAAAAAGACCTCCACACAAGGTAACAAGGTAGTAGAGCTGAAATACATATTTTAGACAATGTTAAATTAGGAATACTAGAGGGAAATGTATGCTAGCAAAGGGGAGGGTCAGAAGTGCCCATACATTGAACTAGCCAAGGCATATCAAAATTAGTTGGTACAGGTGCACGTGTGTGTGTGTGTGTGTGTGTGTGTGTGTGTGTGTGTGTGTGTGTGTGTATGTGTGTGTTTCTATTTCATTGATTAATCCAGAACTCTTAGGTGGGTGCAGTGTGCATGCACACACTGCTTGGAGCCAAATGGTTTAACTAATTCAGTGCTACACATCTATTAAAGATCACTATCATACTCATAAATGATACGTTGATATAATTTTGTGCTTTGGCTACGGTAAAAGTCATTTTCTGGTAGGGTTTCTGGGTTCTAGTAGAGACAAACTGTCCTGGTTGTTATTGACTTCATTTTTTTACTGTCATCTAGGCATCTGAATTTGGAGAGATAATTATAATTATCCGTGCTTGACTTAGGGTTTTATTGCTGTGAAGAGACAGTAAGAACATGGTAACTCTTACAGAAAAAAAAATAATTGGGGGTGGCTTACTGTTTCAGAGGTTTAGATAGCCACAGCACCCAGTTGAGGGATGGGGTCACCCACCCATTTCAAAAATTTTAACCTAGAATTTTTCCTGCCTAAAGGAAACTCAGGGACAAAAAATAGAGCAGAGATTGAATGAAAGGACATCCATAGCTCACTCCACTTAGTGATTCATCCCATCTGCAGTACCAAACTCAGACATGATAGTTGATCATAAGAATTACTTGCTGACAGGAGCCTGGTATAGCTGTCCATGAGAGGCTTCACCAGTACCTGACCAGCACCAATGCAGTTACAGCCAACCATCAGACTGAGCATGGGGACCCAAGTGGAAGAGTTATGGCAAAGGACTAAAGGAGCTGAAGGGAAATAGAAATCAAAAGGAAGAACAACAATATCAATTAACTGCACTACCCAGAGTTCCTAAGGACTGAACCATCAACCAAAGAGTACACATGGTTCGAGTTACATATGTAGGACAGGATTGCATTATCTGGCATCAATGGGAGGGGAGGCCTTTTGTCCTGTGGAGGTTTAATGCCCAAGTGTGAGGGCATACTAGAGCATTGAGGCAGGAATTGATGGATGCACCCTTATAGAGAAAAGGAGAGAGGGGATGGTATGAGAGGGGTACAGACATGGAATCAGGAATAGGGAAAACATTTGAAATGTAAATAAATAAAATGACCAAAAAAAAAAAGAATTATACATATATGTATGTATGATTACAACCGTCCACTTTTAGCATCTAAATTCCTCCATGAACCCTCACCCTAATTACCCTTCCAACTTCTTACCTCATGTGTACTCCTGCTTTTAAAAATATCTCACATTTCTTGCCTTTAGTGACTGGATTGTAATATTGATATGGAAAATAATGAAAGACAGACAGGCAGTATAGAGTAGCTTCACTATGAAAAGTGTCATTATACCACATTCTAGTATGAATAATATCTACCTATTAAAAATAGCTGCTCTACCAAATTAAAGCAAATAAAACATAATAGCATATTTAAGTATTTTAAATAAAATAAACATATCTGTTATTATATAAATTCATGATGAAATAAGCTAGTATAAATTCAATTACATCTTAAAATATCTGCAATGATTAATGTAATCAGATATCAGAACCACATGGATCTGATGATACAAAATTGTTTTTTTTATTTCCTTAAATCAAGTAATTCCATGATACAGATAATCATTTTAACTCCAGAGACGATGGCTGTTGTCAGGCTGTGATACAACATTAAATATTTTTAAACTCTGAAGTGTTTCTATATTAACTTTTCTATAACATTTCATAGAGAAGTGTATTTGTAATTTGCCTGACAGGGCATCTTGAAGATGAATGGTTGTTCAGAGTGGTTAAGATAGTGAAAGAAGTTTATGCAAAAGAGCCATCCAAACACTCTAAAGGTGGTGAATTTTAAATACCACAGCTTATTGAGTCATTATAATGATGGATTGACTTATTGTTTTCAAGTAACACAGAGATCTTTTCTGAAGTAGTGAATTTGTTGCACTGTAATTTGTAGTATGGGGGAAAAATCCTAATCATGTTAACTTTAGTAAGGAATTGTATCACTTTGCTATAAGATAATATTCTGAATATAATATTAAAATATTAGATCAGATTGAAATTGAACATTTTACTATGTATTTTGTTAGATTTCATTACAATCTTATTTATGAGACTATAATTTTAACTTTCTTTTAAACTGCTTCTTTTCAGTCAAGCACCATTATTTTACATTTAGATTTTAGAGTACCATTTCTGAAGTAAGTTGCTTACATGTGTACATGTGTTAATATATTGAATACTGTTGATTTTATGTTATATGCATGTAAAATATTGTTTAGCTTGCAGTGATTATTTAAAGAACTGGAGAAGAATTGAATGAATTCTATATCGTTTTCAAGTTTTGTTTCAATGATTAGCAATAAATTGAAGACTATATTTGAGTAAGTAAAAATAGCCTTCAATTTGCAGAGAAATAACTTAAAATTCATTAGAGTGGAGAAACAGACTTAAAATGGAATTTTTATTTCCACTACATCTGAATTACTCATAGAAAGTGATACTTGTACCATTTGCTTAATGGGTAAACATGTTGTCTTTGTTACAGTTATGACACAGGTATCTTGACTATGTATATTGTTCTTAGTCATATTTCTCCAAACCTATGTATTATTTGTGTTGATAAGTTTTCATTCACAGAAAATAGTGTTCCAAGAGTCTGTCATTTTGATATTGGGTTCTAAAGTTTTATAGTGAGGATATTATCACTATGATTTATATTTACTACTGTAGATATTTACATAAGTGTCTATATGTACTTCATTTTTGATGATAATGATAACCTTAATACTATCAGAGCAAATCAATGATCTGATTTTAAGTTAGCATCTATCTAATAATTCCAGTTAATTATAAAATCATATTTCAGAAAATGCCATTGATTAATAATTTCCACATAAAACAGCTCCTTTTTAAAACAAAATTTCTAAAGCTAGCGAATATAAAAAAAATTTGATATACAGACTAAATTTGCTACTGAGTAATTCATGGTGTGTAGGTGGATCTACGTAAACAGAATAGCTTAACAATCAAATATCCATTGCAAAATATAATTGAATCCTAAAACTTCTAAATCTAAAACAAGGCATAATAATAATAACTCTCTCTCTCTCTCTCTCTCTCTCTCTCTCTCTTTCTCTCTCTCCACACACACACACACACACACACACACACATATACACACACACACACACACACACACACACACACACACATATATATATATATATATATATATATATATATATATATATATAGTTCGTTCTTTAAAAAAGATTAAAAAAGTATAATTCCAAGCTATCTTCTCCAAAGGACAGAAGAAAAATACAAATTAATAAAATTAGATTTGACAATATAATATTGTTCAATAAAAATTACATGACTATAACTGAATAATTTGAAAACATATTCAAATAAGCTGAAATAAACTGTTGGACAAATATGAGCTATCAAAACGTAATAAGAAAAACATGACTCCTCTTGCTCCTCTCTTGCTCTTGCCTTCCTTCCTCCATTCTCTCCCCATTCTGTCTCCTCCTCTCTCCACGTGCTCATGGCCGGCCTCTACTCCTCTTCTTCTCTCTCTTTGCCTTTCTCTGCCTCTACTACCCTCTTAAC
Source organism: Rattus norvegicus (assembly GCF_021556685.1). NCBI lineage: Eukaryota > Metazoa > Chordata > Mammalia > Rodentia > Muridae > Rattus > Rattus norvegicus. Next base: position 39,777,139 of record NC_141537.1, on the reverse strand, counting down.
TCCTCTCCCCATGCCCTGAATAAACTCTATTCTATGCTATCAAATAAAGAAAAAAGAAAAAAGAAAAAACATGACTTACTTAGAGTTCCCTACCCATAGTGAGGAAGTGGAAGTCATATAAATCCTTTCCTCAAAGATAAAGGAGAATCAGAAAGACTCACTAAAATAATTGGATTTAAAATTGAAGAAAGAAAACACTATGAATTAATTCAACAAATTGAAGAAGGTCATAGCATAACAGTAAATGCTAAAACTGTAAACTAAAATGCACAATAAGATCCTTACAAATAGAATTCAAGAACACATTAAGATTCCCAGAAAAAAAATGACTCTAAATTAATGTTATCTTATGATGCAAGTTTAGTTTAACGTATATAAATGAATCAGTCTATTGTTCATCAGAGAAGTAATTCATACACACACACACACACACACACACACACACACACACACACACACACACATTTGCCCTTGTATTTGTCATGATCTGGCAGAGCCTCTCAGGATAGAACTGTATCTAGCTCCTATCAGCATGCACTTCTTGTCATCAGCAATATTATCTGGGTTTGGTGGTTGTATGTTATGGGCTGGATCCACCGGTGGGGCAAGCTATGAATGGCCATTCCATCAGTCTCAGCTTCAAATTTTGTCGCCATATTTCCTCCTATGAATATTTATGTTCCCCCTTCTAAGAAGAACTGAAGCATCTGCTCTTTTGCTATCTTTCCTATTGACTTCATGTAGTCTGTGGATCTTGGGTAATTCTAGCTTTGGGTTGAATATCCATTTATCAGTGAATACATACTGCGTGTGGGTTTTTTTTTTGTTGTTGTTGTTATTGTTGTTGTTGTTGTGATTGGATTTGTGTAACTCAGAATATTTTCTAGTTCCACTGATTTGCCTATGAATATCATGAAGTCATTGTTTTTAATAGCTGAGTACTGTGTACTTCCATTGTGTACATGTATGATATTGTCTGTATCCATTCCTTTGTTGAAGTATACCTGGGTTTTTCCCAGCTTCTGGCTATTATAAATAAGATTGCTATGAACATAGTGGCGTAGGTCTGTGTGTTATATGTTGGAGTATCTTTTGGGGATATGCCCAGGAGTGGTATAGTTGGGTCCTCAGGTAATGCTATGTTCAATTTTCTGAGGAGCCTCCAAAGGAGAAATGTACAGATTAGTTGTACCAGCTTGCAATCCCGTCAACAATGGAGAAGTGTTCCTCTTTATCCACATCCGTTGTCACCTGAGTTTTTTTTTCTTAGCCATTCTGCCTGGCGTGAAGTGGAATTTCAGGTTTGTTTTGATTTGCATTTTCCTGATGACTAAAAATGGTAAACATTTCTTTAGGTACTTTCAGCCATTTGATATTCCTCAGGTGAGAATCCTTTGTTTAACTCTGAACCCCATTCTTAATAGGGTTATTTGATTTTCTGGAGTCTAGCTTTTTGAGTCCTTTGTATATATTGGATATTATTTCTTTATAGATCATAGAGATGGCAAATATCTTTAACCAATCTCTTGGTTAACATTTTGGCCTACTGACAGTATCCTTTAGCTTATAGAAGCTTTGCAATTTTATGAGGTTCAATCTGCAGAAATAGGATCTTAGAGCATAAGTCACTGGTGTTCAGTTCAGGAAACACCAGTGCCTATGTGTTCAAGGATCTTCCCCACATTTTTTCTATTAGTTTGGTTATATCTGGTTTTAGGTGAAGGTCCTTGATCCACTTGGACTTTGAGCTTTGTACAGGGTGGTAAGAATGGATCAATTTGCATTCTTCTACATTCTGAACTCCAGTTGGATCAGCACCATTTGTTGAAAATGCTATATTTTTTTTTCCACTGGAGGGTTTTAGCTTCTTCTAAAAGATCAAATAACCATTGCTCTTCCTGCCTGTCTCTGTAACAATATCATCCATTTTTTTTATCACTACTGTTTTGGAATACAGCTTGAGGTCAGGGATGGCCATTCCCCCATAAGTTCTTTTATGGTTGAGGATAGTTTTTGTTTTCCTGGGTTTTTTGTTATTCCAAATGAATTTGCAAATTGCTCTTTCTAGAGCTATGAAGAATTGAGTTGTAATCATCATGGAGATTACACTGAATCTGGAGATTGCTTTTGGCAAGATGGCAATTTTTACACTATTAATTTGGCCAATCCATGGGCATGGGAAATCTTTCCATCTTCCGAGATCTTCAATAGCTTTCTTCAGAAATTTGAAGTTCTTGTCAAACAGATCTTTCACTTGCTTGGTTAGAGTCACACTGAGGTATTTTATATTATTTGGGACAATTGTGAAGGGTGTCATTTCCCTAATTTTTTTTCAGCATGTTTATCATTTTAGTACAGAAAGGTTATTGATTTGTTTGAAATATTTTTATACCCAGCCACTTTGCTGATGTTGTTTATCAGGCTTCGTAGTGCTCTGGTGGAAATTTTGGGGTCCCTTAAGTATATTATAAGATAGTGATATTTTAACTTTTTCCTTTCAAATTTGTATCCCTTTGACCTCCTTTTGTTATCTGATTGCTCTGGCTAGGACTTTAAGTACTATATTGATTTTAGTGGGATTACTTCAAGTTTCTCACCATTTAGTTGGTGTTGGCTACTAATTTACTTTATATTGCTTTTACTTTGTTTAGTTATGGGTCTTGAATTCCTGATCTTTCCCAAATTTTTATCATGAAAGGCTGTTGAGTTTGGTCAAATGCTTTCTCAGCATCTTATGAGATGATCATGTGTTTTATTTTTTGAGTTTGTTTATATAGTGGATTATATTTGTTTATATTGGTGGATTTCTGTTTATTGAGCCATCCTTGCATCCCTGGAATGAAACCTATTTGATCGTTTATGTGTTCTTGGGTTTGGTTTGCGAGAGTTTTAATGAGTACTTTTGTGTCAAAATTCATAAGGGAGTTTGATTTGATGTTCTCCTTCTTTTTTGGGTCTTTGTGTGACTTCATCAAAGGAATTCAGTAGTGTTCCTTCTCTTTCTATTTCATGGAATAGTTTGGAGAGTATTGGTATTAGGTCTTCTATGTAGGTCTGACAGAATTCTACACTAAACAGATCTGCTTCTGGGCTTTTTTTGGATGGTAGACTTTTTATAATTGCTTATATTTCCTTAGGAGTTATGGTACTGTATAAATGATTTATCTAATCCTGATTTTACTTTCCTACCTGGTATCTGTCCAGACAATTATTTCTTTTATCTTGATTTTCCAGTTTGTTCAGTATACCCTTTTGTAGTAGGATCTGAATTTTTTTTTAATTTCCTAAGATTCTGTTGTTATGTCTCCCTTTTCATTTTGTATTTTATAATTTAGATACTCTCTCTGTGGCCCCAGTTAGTATGGCTAAAGGTTTATCTATGTTGTCGATTTTTACAAAGAACCAGCTCCTGTTTTTTATTGACTCTTTGTATATAGTCCTTTTTGTTTCTACTTGGTTAATTTCAGCCCTCAGTGTGCTTATTTCCGGCTGTCTCCTCCTTTTGGGTATATTTGCTTCTTGTTCTAGAGATTTTAGGTATACTGTCGAACTGCTAATGTATGCTCTTTCCAGTTTTTTAATTGGATATTTTTTATTTACATTTCTAATGTATTTTCCCTTTCTGTTTTCCTGGCCATAGCCCCTAATCCCATCCCCCTGCCCTTCTTCTATAAGGGTGTTCCTCTCCCCTTCTTCTATAAGGGTTTTCCCCTTCTTCAACCAACCCCCTTCCCCCTTACCCCTGGGGAGGTCCAACCTTGGCAGGACCAAGTGCTTCTCCTCCCATTGGTGTCCAAAAAGGTTATTGTCTGGTACATATGCAGCTGGAGCCATAAGTCTGCCCATGTGTCGTGTTTGGGTCGTGGTTTAGTCCCTGGGAGCTCTGATTGGTTGATATTGTTGTTCTTAAGGTTTTACAAGCCCCTTCAGCTCCTTCACTTTTTCTCTAATTCCTCCAACAGGGACCGTGTTCTCAGTCCAGTGGTTTGCTGCTAGCATTCACCTCTATATTTGATATGCTTTGGCTGAGCCTCTCAGTAGACAGTTTTATCACGCTCCTGTCAGCAAGAACTTCTTGGCTTTTGACAGCACTCAGAGCTATTAGTTTTCCTTTCTGAGTTTTCCTTTTAGAACTCCATTCATCATGTCCAATAAATTGGGCTATGTTGTGCCATCATCTTCATTAAATTCCAAAGTCTTTAATTTCTTTCTTATTTCTTCTTGATCAAGTTGTCATTCAGTACAGCATTGTTCAGCTTCCATGTCTATGTACGCTTTCTGTTACTTTTGTTGTTATTGAAGACCAGCCTTTGTCTGTGGTAATCTGATAGGATGCATGGGATTATTTCAATCTCTATAGTATAGTATAGTAAATTTTGGAAAAGGTACCATGAGGTGACAAGAAGAAGGTATATTCTTTTGTTTTAGGATGAAATGTCCCATAGATATCTGTTAAATCCATTTGGTTCATAACTTTTCTTACTTTTTCTGTGTCTCTAATTTCAATTTCCATGATCTGGTCATCCCTGAGAGTGGGGTATTTAAGTCTCCCACTATTATTGTGTGAGATGCAATGTGTGCTTTGTTCTTTAGTATGGTTTCTTTTATGGATGTAGGTGCCTTTGCACTTGGAGCATAGATATTTAGGATTGAGTGTTCATCTTTGGTAGATATTTTCTTCGACAAATATCAAGTGTCCTTCCTTATCTTTTTTGATAACTTTTGGTTGAAAGTCGATTTTATTGGATATTAACTTGTTTCTTGGGGCCATTGGCTTGGACAGTTGTTTCTCAGTCTTTTGATCTGAGGTAGTGTCTGTCTCTGTCACTGAGGCATGCTTCCTGTACTCAGCAAAATGCTGGGTCTTCCTTTATGTATCTAGTCTGTTACTCTGTCTTTTTTTGGAGGGAGAATCGAGTCCATTGATGTTAAGAGATATTAAGGAATAGTGATAGTTATTTCTTGTTATTTTTGTTGTTAGAGGTAGAATTATGAGTGTTCATGTCTCTTATTTTGTATTTGTTGCAAGAATATTACTTTCTTGCTTTTGCTAGGATGTAGTTTCCCTCCTTGTGTTGGAGCCTTCCATCTACTATCTTTAGTAGGGCTGGACTTATGCAAAGGTATTATGTTAATTTGGTATTGTTATGGAATATCTTTTTTCTCTATCTATGGTAATTGAGAGTTTTGCTGGCTCAGTGTGACATTTGCCCAAGATCTTCTGGCTTTCATACTCTCTGTTGAGAAGTCTGGTGCAATTCTGATAGGTCTGTCTTTTTATGTTAATTGACCTTTTTCCCTTACTGCTTTTAATATTCTGTCTTTGTTTTGTGCATTTGTTGTTTTGACTATTTTATGATGGGAGGAATTTCTCTTCTGGTCCAATCTTTTTGGAGTTCTGTAGGTGTCTGTGTGAGTTGTTCCATTCTGCAGGACAGTCAACGAGGGTGCAGAGGGTGCTTGGAAGAGAATGGGGGTCAAGAGATGTGAAGAAGGACACCAAGACAAGATTCTGATCAAGGTGACAATTTTACTTTTTCCCAAGGCTGAATTTATACCATAACAGGGGTAACAGAGGGAGGGGGGAAGTGTGAAACATTTATGCCGGCCAAGGACACAGTTTTTGTGGTCAGGCAATCAGCTGCCATCAACAGTATGCCAGAAAGGTCACAGGTTTGTCATATCTATTAGTCAGCAGGATGCTGGTTTTTCAGAAAGGTTACAGGTCATATCATTGGGCATCTTGACGTCAGATGTATTTCTCAGCAAGTTCACAATTATCATATCATTATTCATCCTGACCACCAGATTTGTATTAGTCTTCTGTAGCTGGCTGGGGATTTTCCATGAACCCAGTCATACTTAACTCTAACTATACTATTAACATCAATAATGGAGGGTTTTAAGGGCATTGCTCCCAACATCTCCCCCTTCCTTATAATCAAATGAAAAGGTGACCAAATGGCCATGCTGTCCTGGAATGAGCCCATTAGGAACTGTGTCTGTCTTAGGTTGGAGTGATATTTGTCACATGGCCAAGAGAATCTTGTGTACAGGTCCATCATGGGATAAGGCAGCAGCTAATGGTGGACCTCCTGTCTTAGGCCCTTTATTTGTGAGTATATCGCTCTCTTACCCTTCATTGACTGTCCAGCTCAGCACACAGGGGTGACAATTTGTTGATGTTTAGGCAAAGGCATCAGGACAACAGGTAGAAAAGAATGTTGGTCCTGTTTATCTGAAGGACAAAAATATCATTGCCTGGGTTCTGAGGAGATGTGTAGGTGAGCTTGGCCCACACCAAAAGCATTCTCCATAGCTAGACTATGATAATATACCTGAAGAGGTTTTGCTGTTATATTATCTACCTGTTGTTTAATAAAGCTAGTTAAAAGACTAAATGCCCAAGGGCCAAAAAGTATAAGCAAAAGAAGTCCTACTAGGGGATCCAACAGGGAGGGAAGCAGGGTGGTCAACCAATGGGAAGTGGAGAACAAATTTTGATACCAGCTCTCAGCTTCTTCTCTTTCTCATTTTCTCTTAACAAAGCCTTCTCTGAACTTTTTCATGCTCTCTTTAACCATATTCTAAGACACAGGAAGTATCCAACCACTGACTTTCTCTCACAAAACAGAATTCACTGTGATTGCTCAAAATTGGGAAATTAAAGGTAGAAAGCCAATTAGAAATAATTACATTTGTTAGCATGCATGGTTTATGTAAAAGAGGGGCCAGACAATTGTTCTTTCTGATTAACCCCAGACACTTAAAGACAGCGTGGGTCAAAATTAAAATAGTCAGATACACTTAAAACACTGTTCTATTTTGGAGATGTGGAAGTTTAAAAATTGAATGAATTTATTTGATTGTAAATGTTTGTCATGAAATATCAGAGAAGGGATGCCAGCAGGCAGGAAATAACAATTTTAACTGATATTAAACATCTGAAATAATAAGGAGAAACCTCAGCATTGAATTATAACCATCAGGAAAAAATAAAGACATAAATAGGTATCCCATGCACATTATGTAAGAAATAATCAAAACCCCAAGTCAGTACAGGACAGTCTCAATGACTGAAAGTTAAATAATATGTTGATACATAGAAGGAAAAGGTAACATGTTGACTGCCATTGTTGAAATTCCCAAAATAATTCCAATAGATAATTCAATTTTGGTTCCTGCAACAATCATAATTGCATTATCCAAATAGCCAAACCCTATGAAAGGCATCACATTGTGGAAGAATACATGTCTCAGCTATCCTGGAGTGGGTGGTAGAGCTTCCAGTTCCTCTTGTGTGATGGCAATTAACTTGAAGTGGTGCAGCTCCTCTTAGTGGACTGCAGGCTATAGATGAAGTCAAATCTGCCCTGCACCATGTTCAGCACCTCCATGGGTTTCTGAGTGCCCAGAAGCTGGGAGTAGGAATGCACAGGGTCTTTTAATAAGTTTAAGGTAAACTATAATCCCTGTATTTGTACCTGATTGAAACATTCTAAGACCCCAAGCATATCCACATGTCCAATCTTGGTTTCAACCCGTGGAGGTAAATTTAATATTTAAGGGGATGCACCATCCCCTTGTTTTAGAATTAGAACCTTCACAATGTGATTCTGGGGCATCTTCAGTAGGACTGGAAGTATTATATGTCAAACAACACAGTGTATTAAGTGATAAAATTCTTAAGAACAGGGGAAAGGGGCCAGGCAAGAAAGCTAGGGGGTGGCCAGTTGAGAGCTGTTGAAACAACCAGATCAGGTGACAAATAGCATTCAGTCACACAGCTAAATGAGGAAGCTTTATTGGGACAAAAAGGCCAGTGCAAAAAGTGAGTGCAAACTTTGTACCTGTGAAACAGAAAGGCGAGCAGAGGGGCAGTTGTTCTGTTACCAGCTGTCTCTCTGAACTTAGATTCTCCCTTAAGGAGTTCCTCCCTTCAATGTCAGCTCTGTGGCTTTGCTTCTCATGAGACCCAGCCTCTAAAGTATGCTAGGCTTCCAATAAGAACTAATAACAAAAGGATGAAGAAATGGTTAGGACCTGGGTGCTAGATGCCAAGTGGCTGACAAAAGAATTGTATGGCTTGTCGGCTCTAGGGGGGAAGTTTCTTCCAGACTGTCAGACATGCCTGAAGGACTTGAGCCAAGAGACCAGGAGAAAATAGCATGTGAGTCTCTAGAGTATTGAAGGGAGGCTCACCCAGGGGGCTGTGATCTGATCGAAGCCTCAGGTATCAGAGAGTAAGCTATAGTCAGAGATAACTGGTTCACCTGGGGATATCTTGAGGCAGGAGTCTCAGTTGAGCTGGGCTTCCTGCCTCTTACATTCAATAAAGAGATTGCTAACACTGGAATACTGACCTTTAATAGGACTACAGCCCTCCCTGTACCTCTGAATACCAGGATTGCAGTAGCAGCCCTTCACCAAGCTGTCTAACTGGGTTAGAGGTCCATGGAAAAGAGATCATTGATCTTGACCTTGGCCACAACCTCCATTTGGAGTAGGCTGAAGAGCTGGTGCCAAGACTTTCTCCTGATATCATCCTAGGGCAAATACAGCCAAACCTGAATTCTGAATTCTGACTTGCAAAACAAAGTTCCTCTCAGTTTGCTGCAGATTCTTTCTGAAACTACTTTAGCGGCTCCCCTTCCCCCTAACCTGGGGCATTTTGACCACAGCATCAGGAACTGGCTGATAGGGGGATAATCCTAAGAATATCATTAATAAGAGACAAGTAACTGAAGGCAGCGACTGGAATTTTTTCAGAGACAATACTCTCATAGTAGTCTTTAAAACAACCACTAACTCTGCACTATCTTTTTGTATCAATTGTTCCCTCCTGGGAGAATCATGGACATATATTTCCTACAAAGTCTAAGAATTTCTTTAAAATTTTTTGTTAACCCTATTCCTTGAATCCTGCCACAAAAAGTGACTATAGAATGCTTGTCTCATCACTCACCACTGAGATCTGCATTGTCTGGGGAGAAACACATCAAGTGTCTGAACCAAGGTCAGGTGGTCCACGGTAGCCGGAGGAGGGGGAGCAAAGGCTCTGAAGGGGGAGCAAAGGCTATGAGGGGGGAGGAGCAAAGGCTCCTAGGAAGAAGGAAGACAGGCCTGTCTGTTCACCAGAGATGATGTTCTCCACCAGAAGAACTTCAAACAGCCCCACATTGGGCGCCAGTTGTCTGTGCCAGTTGTCCCGTCCTGCAGTACAGTCAATGAGGGTGCAGAGGATACCTGAAAGAGAATGGGGGACCAGAGACACAAAGGACACCAAGGTAAAAGTCTGATCAAGGAGGCAATTTTCATGTTTTCCCAAGGTTGAATTTATACCATAACAGGGTTAACAGAGGGAGGGGGAAGTGTTTACACAAGCCAAGGACACAGTCCTTGATGTCAGGCAATCAGCTGCCATCAACAGGATGCCAGAAAGGTCACAGGTTTGTCATATCTATTAGTCAGCAGGATGCTGGTTTTTCAGAAAGGTTATAGGTCATATCATTGGGCATCTTGATGTCAGATGTATTTCTTAGCAACTTTATCATAGCATTATTCATCCTGACCACCAGATTTGTATTAGTCTTCTGCAGCTGGCTGGGAATTTTCTATGAACCCAGTCATACTTTAACTATATTATTAACATCAATAATGGAGGGTTTTAAGGGCATGTAGGCTTCTTGTATATTCATAGATATCTCTTTCTTTAGGTCAGTTAAGTTTTCTTTTATAATTTTGTTGAAGATGTTTACTGGCCCTTTAAGTTGGGACTCTTTATTCTCTTCTACATGTATTTTCCCTAGGTTTGATCTTCTCATTGTATTCTGGATTTCCTGGATGTTTTGAGCTATGAGCTTTTTGCATTTTATATTTTCTTTGATGGTTCTGTCAATGTTTTCTATGATATCTTCTGCCTCTGTATTCTGCTGTTAATGCTTGCATCTATAATTCCTGACTCTTTCCTAGGCATTTTATTTTCACAGATGTCTCCCTTTGCTATATCTTTATTGTTTTTATTTCCATTTTTAGATCCTGGATTGTTTCGTTCAATTACTTCATCTGTTTATTTTTGTTTTTCTTTAATTTTTAAGGGCTATTTGCATTTCATCTTTAAGCGCTTCTATTCATTTACCTATGTTCTTCTGTATTTAAGGCAGTTATTTATGTCCTTCATAATGTCCTCTATCATCATCTTGAGATGTGATTTTAAAACCAAATCTTCTTTTTCCTGTGTGTTACGATATCCAGTATTTGCTTCAGTGGAAGAACTGGGTTCTGATGATGCCAAGTAGTCTTGGTTTTTGTTGCTTAGTTTCCTGTGCTTCCCTCTTGCCATCTGGTTATCTCTGTTGTTTGCTGGTCTTGCTGTCCTGACAGTGGCTTGACCCTCCTGTATTTTTATGTGTCAGCAGTCCTGGAGACTGACTTCTCCCAAAGCGTTCTGGGTCCATCTTGGGCAGCTCAGGGTACAGGTGTAAACCAGGTATATCCTCTTCCAGACTGTTTCCAGTTTCCTGTCTCCAGAGGTCTCCAGGTGGGATCATCTTGCACTGTGAATGGGAGCAGAAATGGTGGTCTTACCTATGCTCTTAGGATTGGCAGCACTTCTGAGATTCCAGCTCTCTCCCTTATGTATATCTGGGTATAGAGAGCTATCGGACCAGGTCAACTCTGTGTGCAGGTGGAAAACAGAAGTCTTAATGTATTTCTTATTTATCAATAAATAGGGACTATTGATATGTATATTTATGTCTATACTTAGATTATATTGATCAAAATGTCTGTTTTTGTGTTAATACCATTCTAGTTTTATTATAATAGTTCTGTAGTTCAGCTTTAAATACAGAGTAATGATAGTTTTTGTATTACATTAATCATTTCGAATTGTTTTAGACATCCTGGTTTCATTTGTTTTCCTGCTTGCTATCATATGAAGGCAGAAACTCTTCTTTTAAGATCTGGGAAGGATATTATTATAATTGGTGTTGAAGTTCTGAATTCTGGTATGGATAAGATTAAATCTGTAGATTGCTTTTGGATGGATTGCAATGTTTACATATAATCCCAAATATGTGATCATGGGGAATATATTCATCCTTTGTTGTCTTTAAAAATTTTTTTCTTCATCCATTTCCTGTCAGCCTGCAATTCTTTACTTCATGCATCTTATCTAGTTTGGTGGCTATATATGTACAGGCCACATGTGGGTTATGCTCTGAATGGGCATTCCTTCAGTCTTGGTTCTAAACTTTTCCTCCCTATTCTGGATGTAGATCTCTCCTGAGAGACACATCCAGAATATGGCAAATACATAGGCGAGTGCTAGCAGCAAACCACTGAACTGAGAATGGGACCCCATTGAAGGAATCAGAGAAAGAACTGAAAGAGCTTGAAGGGGCTTGAGACCTCATAAGAACAACAATGTCAACCAACCAGAGCTTCCAGGGACTAAGCCAATACCCAAAGACTATACATGGACTGACCCTGGGCTCCAACCTCATAGGTAGCAACGAATATCCTAGTAAGGGCACCAGTGGAAGAGGAAGCCCTTGGTCCTGCCAAGACTGAACACCCAGTGAATGGAATTGTTGGGGAGAGGGTGGTAATGGGGGAGGTTGGGGAGGGGGACACCCATATAGAAGGGTAGGTACAGGGGTTAGGAGCATGTTGACCTCGAAATCGGGAAAAGGAATAACAATTGAAAATGTAAATAGGAAATACCCAGTTTAATAAAGATGGAGAAAAAAAATTTTTTTCTTCAATGTCAAAAAGTTTTATCATACAAATCTTTTACTTGCTTGGATAGAATTGTCCCCAAGATATTCTATATTGTTTGAGGCTAGTGTAAAAGGTGTTGTTTCCCTAATTTCATTATTAATCCATTTATTATTTTTATATATGAAAACTGATGATTCTTATGAAATAATTTTGTACAAAGCTTCTTTGCTCAAAGTACTTAAGAGTTTTGCAAGTTCCATGGTGGACTGTTTAATATAAACTTTGTATACTATTATTTTATTTACAAATGTTCCTTTCCAACTTATATTCCCTTGATCTCCTTCAATCTTCTTTTTCCCCCAAATTCTTAGTTTGCCGGCTGTCATGGAGTCACCATGGCTCTGAGCTTAGTTCCTCTACCCCATGTTTCTTATTTTGATGATTAACGTTCCATTGTCCAGACATAACATAACTCACACATTGACATATGGGCAGTTATATTATTGAAGTCATTCCTTTTTTTTTAATTGGATATATTTCTTTATTTACATTTCAAATGTTATTTCCTTTCCTGGTTTCCTGTCCATAAGACCCCTATTCCTTCCCCCTCCTCCATAAGGGTGTTCCCCCCACATACCCCCCTTCACCACCCCTCCCCCTACATTCCCCTGCACTTTGGGTCCAACCTTGGCAGGACCAAGGGCTCCCCCTTCTACTGGTTCTCAACAAGGCTATCCTCTGCTCCATATAGCGTTGGAGTCCTGGATTTGTCCATGTATAATCTTTGGGTAGTTGTTTAGTCCCTGGACGCTATGGTTGGTTGGCATTGTTCTTCTTATGGGTTTGCAAACCCCTTCAGCTCTTTCAAGCTTTTCTCTAATTCTTCCAACAGGGTCCTGTTTTCAGTTCAGTGTTTTGCTGCTTGTGTTCATCTCTGTATTTGATATGCTTCGGATGTGTCTCTCAGGAGAGATCTATATCAAGTTACTGTCAGCATGCATTTTTTAGCTTAATCCATCTTATCTAGTTTTGGCAGCCACATGAGGGCAGGTTCTGAATGCCCGTTTCTTGAGTCGTTGCTCTAAACTTTGTTTCCATATCCCCTCCTACGGATATTTTTCCCCATTTAAGAAGGAGTGGGAGCATCTGCATTTTGTTCATCCTTCTTCTTGAGCATCATTTGGTCTGTGGATTGCATTTTGGGTAATTCAAGCTTTTGGGGTAATATCCACTTATCAATGAGTGTATACCATGTGTGTTTTTCCTTGATTGGGTTTACCTCATTCCTTCAGTTTTCTTATTTCTCTAGCTAAGACTTCAAGTATTATTTTGGGCTTGACTTTGGTACATTTAGGTATTCCTCTTTTATCTCTAATTTCTTTAGGATTGTTGTCCTTGCAGTGTGGCATTTGTAATGCTTGTAACATCTCTGTGGTTTGGGGGAGATATTCCAACTAGAAATGTACAAAATATTCTGTAATTGAAAGCGTGAGGTATGTAGGAGCTTAAAATCATGCAGTAGGACCAAATCTATACTTCTATGTTTAAGTCACTCATATGTCTCTTCTTAACCATTAAAGTATAAATTTTATAATATTTTGAATATAGTTGGTTATTACATGAGACTGTAGTGGGCCTCATTATTGGCTCCATTCTTTGATGTCACACCACCTGTAAACCAGTGTGTCAAGTGGCATCTGGAAGAGAGACATAAGTCCTGTATTGCAAAGAGGGTGGGGATTTTCACAAGAGTAGTGAGTAAGAATAATGGGGCAGAAATTCCCCATGCCATACGCAGATCAATATTTTATTAACTTCTCCAATGTTATAGGAAGGATTTATAGTGCAGATTTTCATCAGTCTATTAACATTTGTTTTTTATTTCTTATGTTTAGCTTGTGTAGTAAATTTTAAAGGAAGAACACAAATATTAAAACCACATCTTTTAGATTTTAGCGATTTTTGATTATAATAATTTGTTTGCAGAAGAAACAACTTTGGAAGAAGTTGCATAGGACAGAGTTAGAAAGAATATTGTAAAATCACACAAATAAAGGGAAGAGACTCGTTCAATTTTGTGTCCTTGGGCATTAATATGTGCTGTTATTAATATGCTTAAGGAAGAATGATATTATAATAAGAAACAGATGGATAATTACTTGAATGTCTGTAACCGGGATGAGATACCCTTAGATTTGGGAAAGAGGCAAGAATATTTTCCTAATCAGGCAAAAATCAAAGGATAAACAGTGCTGACAGCAATGCTAGGGATGGTTCCCTCAGCTTCTTTACTGGGCCTTCTTATGTATCTTCTATTGCCTGAATATGACTGTGAGGCATGAGGTCAAGAACTGGATAATCAATCTAATCTTGAATTCTTTCCATTTCTTGTAAAGGATTTAGGAAAACCTAAGAAAAACTAACTTACAATGTAGAGAGGCTAGACTGTGGCAGAGAAAAAGAATTTGTTTTCAAATTTTTCCTGAACCTCATAAGCTGCACTTCGTATTTCCTATGTGCAACCTAATCTATTTAAAACTCAAGAAGGAGAGACAGCTTTCCCTAGTCCTCACATATTATCTTGAGAGGCATGAAAGAAACTATAGCTATCTGAATCCAAATTTAAAAGAGTACTTGCACATCATGTGGATCCTCACTGCCTTTAAGCTTATTTTTCCCACTAAAATGTGTCCTACAGATATTATAGCACATGAGACTAAACCTTTAGAATACATTTATTTATACAGTACTGAGACATAAAATAGTAAGTGCTTACCACATTCTTCTTGCTAAATTAGTAAGTCAGGGGGGATTTCATCTCAACAATTATATAAGTTTGATCCCTGTTATACGATATTACCTTTAACTAACAATCAACTTTTAAGAGCATTGTAGAACTCAGGATTTTTAAATTTCATTTGCAGATTATTATGGAAAGACAGAAAATCATTATCCAGCTGTTAAGCTATGGAATTTTCTCTCAGGAACTAAACTTTTGATTATAAAAAAATCCAACCTTTTTCATGCCATATGCAGATCCATATTTTATTGACTCCTCCAATGTTATAGGAATGATTTATAGTGCAGATTTTCACCAGTTTACTAACACATCGTTTTCTTCAGTACAACTGTTGAAACTGACTACAACATCTATTAGAGTTAATTCATATACCATTAAATATCATTTCAGATTCTGCTTATGTTGTAGAATGATTTTCAGCAGTAAAATCATACCTATGCATATTGTAACTTGCATGTATTTATTACAGAAGAAAGCTGTTATTAATCTTCCATATTTTTACTTTCCCAGAAAAATATTAGGAAGAGGCATGTGTCTGTCATGGTAGATGGATCCACTGAAACCTTATAGATTCCTCTTTCCTTTCTCCAGTCTGGGATTATGGACAATGACATGGTGAAGAGACAATGAAAATCACTAGAAAGAGTAATCTTCCATCTAAAGGACAAAAGGTCACAGTTAGGGATTAAGGTTAGGGTTTGGGTTTAGAGTTAGGGTTAAGGTTACAATTAGGGTTAGGATTAGGGTGAGGGTTGTGATTAGGGTTAGGGCTAGGTTTTGCCATATCATCAGAAGTCAAGTCTGTCCATATGTGGCTAAGTTAAGCCTTTATGAATTAAGAAACAAATTATTTTACAAAACACACAGAGCCTTTGTCACCACAGATTGGAAGGGACAGCTGCTCTTATTGTTACTAATGACTATGTATTTACAAGTGGACTTTTGGACCATAATAGATTCATTCATTCTTGTGATATGACCTCTGCAGATTGGTAGATTAGGGCAGAAGAGGTCAGGGAAGCTCCTACAGATATTCTGCTACAGATCTGGGAGTGATACTGCGAAATTGGTTCTGGGGGAACAGAGAGATGAAGATCTGCAATACTCCTACCTGGTTTTCCCACAGAAGTCCATTTTACCAAATGCTTTTAAGAGCTAATTGATATATAATGAAGAGCTATAAATTTGCATTAACTTTTAATAATGGTTTATTAATATTTTTGCTTTAAACATAATAATTTATTGTCTTGGTACACTGGGACTGTGGTAAGACCCTATTTCTGAAAATGCTACATGCTTTGGTCACAGGACATGAAGAAAACAAATGGAACCTTAGCAGAAGATTCATGCTGACTAGCTTTAATTACACAGAAATATGCTATGTAGCTTGTTGGAATTGTACACTAATGGTCTCATCCATCTGTGTAACTGGGAGCTTTAAATGATAAGTAGTGTGGCAAAGTTTACCTATGTGTACAATACTGGCATGGATGTTATGGGAGTCACTACCATGAGATGCACTATTATTGCTCTAGAAAGACACCATAACCAAAGAAACTTACAGAATATAGAGTTAATTGGATGCTCACAGTTTCAGGAAGTGAGTCTATGGTCATCATGGCAGGGATCATGGCAACAGATGAGCATGTATGTTGCTGGAGCTATAGTCAAGTACTCACATCTCGAGACCTTATGAAGGAGAGAGTCACCACAAAGCCCATCCTAATGCCATATCTCTTACTACAATGCCACATCTCCTAATACTTTCCAAACAGTTGCCCCAGCTGTGAGCTAAGTTTTTAAGCATATGAACTTATGGGATCATTCTCATTTGAACCACCAGTGTTGAACCACTTTCTGATTGGAATTACTATCCAGTCAACCAGAGAAAAATGCATGCTTCATACTGTAAATCCATGGCTAGAAAACTTATTGACCTCGAGGGTCAACCTAACACAATTACTATGTTAAAGGGTTATACCAAACTGTTCTCTGAATTCATAGCTTTACATTTATGGGTTAGTGAGATCTCAGACCTCTTCAGAGAACATTCTTAGTTCAGGAAGCTGTGTTTAACAGTGGCAATTGTCAAAATGCAGAGTGTCCGTGAAATTTTAAGTTATATATTTATGCTACATGTTCTTCTACATCTCAGTGAACATTCAGAAGAAGGTTATAGAAAGATTGTAGAGACAAACGTCCAAGAGGATGTGCTTAAAATAGTGTCCTCTAGATATGGCATCACTGGTGCACTTAGGAACTCTTAAATATTCAATATGCTAGCATGGAAGAAAAAGAGACTCATGGTCACTCACCTTTAACTGAGGAGCTGTTAGTAATTTTTTTTTCTACAGAAGGAAGAGTCAGTTTATATTTAGGTGCTGATGACATGTAGGTGGAACAAGATTTAGTGGCTGGCACCACACTTGTGAGAATATGGCCATGAAATGTTGGTCTAGGTAGGTCATTAAAAACAAAAAACAAACAAAAAACCCTACCAACATACAAAACAAACAACAAAACCCTACCAAGTTAGAATAAGTGTGAGAACAGGTAGAATTTAGGGAAAATTAGGAGGAATGTGGTCGAAACAGAGTGTATACATGTATGAAATTTTCAGAGTCAAACTGGATTATTTGAAAGGTAATTGTTTGGTGCTGTTAAAATTGTTATGAAAACTTTTATCTTTTGAAGAAAAAAGTGAGGAAGTCAATGTCACTGAATTTTGCACTGGAGACATTGAAAGTAAGTGTCACTGTAGTTCAGCTTTGTCTCTTCTGCCCAGCTCTTGATTCTTGGCATCTTTATTTTCCAATCACAATTAACTAGGGGCAGATTCACTCAATTTTTTACAAACAAACTTTCTCTGAAAATAAACTTGAAGACATCAGTCTTGGGGATCCCAAATTAGGAGTAGAATGCAAGCAGAATTAGGACAACAAAATACAAAAAGTTACTCTTAACTATCATTTAATTTTCTATTTTGAGGAGTAAATACTTTGGCTATCCCCTGAAACTGAAATGAAATACACACACACACACACACACACACACAATGTAAAGTCATGTGAGTGCATTACTTAATTTTAGGAAAATTCATTATAACATCTCCATGCCCTATGGTACTTACAGGAAAATGCATTGTATTTTCAACACTAATGCATGCCTCTTGACACTTGTACTTGTTCAAATGAAATATCATTGGAAAAGTCATAGTAGAAAGCCAATTTCACATTCACATTGTTCTAATAACCTAATTGCATGCTCTGCTTGATAAGATTTGCAAAATTACAAATAGAGGTCATCTTCTTTATAGAATAGTATAGTTGATAAAAAAGCATAGGGATATGTATGGGCCACCTATGGGGGCAGGCTCTGAATGGGTGTTCCTTCTGCCTCTGTTCTAAATTTGGCCTCCCCATTCCCTGCCAATGGTATTCTTTTTCCCCTTTTAAAGGAGGAGTGAAGCATTCGTCTTTTGGTCATCCTTCTTGAGTTTCATGTGTTCTGTGCATCTAGGGAAATTCAAGGATTTGGGCTAATAGCCACTTATCAATGAGTGCATACCATGTGTGTTTTTCTGTTATTGGGTTATCTCACTCAGGATGATATTTTCCAGTTCCCTCCATTTGCCTATGAATTTCATAGTCATTGTTTTTGATATCTGAGTAATATTCCATTGTGTAGATGTACCACATTTTCTGTATCCATCCCTCTGTTGAAGGGCATCTGGGTTCTTTCCAGCTTCTGGCTATTATAAATAAGGCTGCTATTAACATAGAGGAGCATGCGTCTTTGTTATATGGTGGGGCATCTTTTGGGTATATGTCCAAGAGAGGTACAGATGGGTCCTCAGGTATTTCAATGTCCAATATTCTGAGGAACCTCCAGACTGATTTCCAGAATGGTTGTACCAGTCTGCAATCCCACCAACAATGGAGGAGTGTTCCTCTTTCTCCACATCCTTGCCAATATATGTTGTAACCTGAGTTTTTGACCTTAGCCATTCTCACTGGTGTGAGGTGAAATCTCAGGGTTGTTTTGATTTGCATTTCCCTTATGACTAAAGACATTGAACATTTCTTTAGGTGTTTCTCAGCCCTTCAGCATTCCTCAGCTGTGAATTCTTCGTTTAGCTCTGAACCCCATTTTTTACTTGGGTTATTTATCTCCCTGCAGCCTAACTTCTTGAGTTCTTTGTATATTTTGGATATAAGCCCTCTCTCCGTTGTAGGATTGGTAAAGATCTTTTCCCAGTCTGTTGGTTGTCATTTTGTCCTAACAATAGTGTCCTTTGCCTTACAGAAGCTTTGCAGTTTTATGAGATCCCATTTGTTGATTCTTGATCTTAGAGCAAAAGCCATTGATGTTTTGTTCAGGAAATTTTCTCCAGTGCCCATGTGTAGAGGGCCTCAATAACATTCACCACCACAAGATGGTGCTGGCTTCCACTGCGCCCCACGTGGAAGGCCAGGATAGCTTTCGCCATTACAAGATGGCGCTGGCTTCCGCCACGCCAGCCGACTTCCTTTCAGGAAGTTAACTGTGTGCGCATGTGCAAGAGTGCCTTCGTGCCAGGTCTTTGCCCACTCCGGGGCGTGCCTAATGAGATCATGTGTAAGCAACCAATCAGGTGTGGATGCGCTGTGCTAGGGTGTATATAAGCCGCGCCATGCTGGTGCCTGGCCGCCCTCTCTATTATTAATAAATATAAGCACTTTGGCTACAGAAGGATTCATGTGTTCCTGCGTATTCTTGCTGGCAAGAGGTCGCGCGGGACATTTGGTGCTGGACACCCGGGATGCCACGCCAGCGCCAAGGTGCCAAGAGGGGGTCTTCCATCTGCGGAAGGAATCCAGAACTGTACTGTTTAAAAGGTAAGGTTCTGAGAGACAATGCTTAGCCTTAACCTGTTCCACTTCCCTCCCCTGCTAGATGCGGCGGAAGTTTTTATTATCGTTTTGGCAGCCCTCGGGCTTTCTCTATTGGCCTTTGAGTTTCTAGCTACCGCCAGACAGCATCAGAGGTCGCATGGGAGCCGCCCATCTGTAATAGAAAAGCAGAGAGTGCTGGGGGAGGGGCAAGGCAGCATGTCAGAAATAGGGTGGGATAAAAAATTAAAGAGCTCAAGGAAAAAAGATAATAAGCAGACAGTCCCCTCTGCGGAGGCGAGAGATTGGGGGAAAAACGCCCCGGGAGAGAAAAAGGGAGGAGATAAAAGGAACACAGTATTTTGGAAGAAAAATTTTGTCTTTGTGCGTGTAAAAGGTGTGATTAGGCTCTGGAAGCTTCACAGAGTCATACTGATCAGACTTGATAGAGGTAGACCGCCTGAAAATTTATTCAGGAGAATCAAACAAAAGGACATCTCAATGCCCATGCACAGCTTGATGGAGTTAATGTAATTGGGTTGTGAGTAAAAATATTCAGGACTCTGTTTCACTTCCATACCATTTGTGAATGTCAGTCGTGCTGCTCAGATAATATATCTCTGTATCTTACAGGAATTGGGTTTCAACACATTGATGGACTAGTCCAGGAATTGAGACAATCCATCGTCCATATCAACTCCACTCGAGTGGATAGTCACCGTGAAAGTTGTGGGAAAGGGAAAATCCTACCTCTCTGCTGACACCATCTGGTTTTTTCCCTCTTTGTCTATTGTCTGTCCTTGGTGCACCAAGCTGTCCCTATATGTCAGTTTATGTCTGTGGTTTTTGTTTCTTGTTGCTTAAATGTTTTATGTTTCATGTTCAAAAGAAAAAATGGTAAAAACTTTATCTGTTGGTCGTTCACATCTTGATTTGGTTTTAACTTGTTTCAAAAAAGGAACAAATGAATTAAAAAGCAGTTTCAATCAGGCCTTTAGAGCCCTGTACCTGCAGCCAGGAGTCTAGGTCAGCTGGAGAAGCTGCCCAGGGGCGAAGCGTCTGCACGAGCTGATCTTAAAGGCGCCAGCAGCTCCTCAGCTTCTTTGGTACAAGAGCTGATAGCTGTTTCTCTTAGAAAAATCCCTGACTTATTATTTGACTCAACAGGTAACAAGGTGCTTCTCTTAAAATCATAGCTAAAAAGGTAAAAATGGTGCTTGGTCTAAATATCAAAGATATGTGTAGCCACTTCAATTTTGTTTCTCATTGGTTTTAAATGTATAAATATGCTCTCCTTGCCTTGGTCATAGATTGTTGGCTTTCAACTTATTGGATATGGTTCAAAAGGTATAATATTGGTAACAGAAAGTTGACATAAAGCTGGTAATTTGGATAGAGTCATTCTAGACAACATGTGGCATGAGCCAACCTAGGGAAAAAGGTCTAAATTGAGATAATATTTTTTAATGGAATTCTTATTCTAGAAACCAGGCTTCTAAAAGAATTTAGGACAATGTCTCTTTGTTGAGGTACTGGAGACCGTACCATCGTGCATTCATTTGTAGGAATTGACTTTCCAAAGTGGTGGCTGTGCTCTGGTGGTACAAGGAGAACTTAAGGATTGTGATTACTACAAACTTTTGCTCTCAAAATGAGCTTTAATATTTGGGGAGTAACTGTTGCACTACTCCAAAAAAGAATATTTGAAACTAATTTTAAGCTACTAAGGATATGTTAATTGACTAAGTACCTCACCTTGCCAGAGGACTTAGGTCTTTGTTATCCACATTGGAGAAAAAGCTTCAGTTGTGTTAATACAGAATTGTAGGCTAGAGTCATGGAAGTATTTTAAAAAGAAACCTGGTAAAACATATCTTATTCCAAACAACAGTAAATTGGTTATTACAAAATACTGATATTTGGCCTATTACATATACAAATTTTTCAGGCAAAATTGATAATTTTACTCTTTGCATGCTTTTGTACTTCCTGTATATTTGTGCATGCAACCCATAGGAAATGTGCTTACTGTATTTGTAGGTGATTCATCTAATGAAAAGGCTACATATATGATTGGATCACTTATTTATTCTCCCGAGTTTCCCCTGCTTCAACACAGACTATTAAATTACGTGTTGTGGCCACTGTTTTTAAAATGTTTAAAAAAATCAAGCTTTCAATTCACATACTGATAGCCAATGTGTGGCTTGTGGTTTACAATTGATTTCAATTACTTAATGCTTTATTAGAGACGGGTTTTCTACTTAAAATCAATGAGTGATTTCAGGGTGAATGTCTGACAACTCACTGTCCTTTCAGTGCTCTGGCTCAGACAACTAAACAAAACCATAGACCCAGCTCTTTGAAAATGGTAATAGAGTTAATATGAAAAGAGGAAGACTCCATTTGCTTACTTTCAATTCCCAGCCTCACCCTGCCAGCTCAGGGATTTCTAGTAAGACTGAAATTAGACAATATTTACAGGATTTGGCATTTCTAATTAATGCTTATGTTTAGGTAAATAAAGTTTGTGAGGGGCTGGAGTGATGGCTTAGTGGTTGAGAGCACTAAGTACTGTTCCTTTATAGGCCATTTAAGAACTCAAACTGGATTGCCTGGACCCCTTCACAAGGGAGGACAATGATACCAGACAGATTGTAGGCCTTACATAGGAACAATTAGTCAAAAAATCTCATTCTTTATATATCCAAAACAATAATGCTGGAGACAATAATTTGGTATACAAGTCAATTTATAAATATAAGTGCTCAGTGTCCTCAATTTAATCCTCGAGGACTTACCTTAATAATATCTTTACTATATCTTAATAAATAAAAAGGGAGAGTTATCCCTGTATGCTAAATAATGCTCCTTTTATTTCAATTTTAAAATTTGGATGCCAAAGTTTATGGCACCCTACAACTAGACATACTTCTGCCTAGGTGAAATACAAAGATCCACGTATTGACATGATCCTGTTCCTTTTATTTCAATTTTAAAATTTGGATGCCAAAGTTTATGGCACCCTACAACTAGGCATACTTCTGCCTAGGTGCTCCTTTTATTTCAATTTTAAAATTTGGATGCCAAAGTTTATGGCACCCTACAACTAGGCATACTTCTGTATAGGTGAAATAGAAAGATCCACGTATTGACATGATCCTGTTCCCGATATTTTATATGGGGAAGAGGGAATCTTTGTGTTTTTTCTACAGGATGCTACAAGAGTGTGCCAGCTGCCTGAGTGGCTGGTGAGACTTGCTGATCCTGGGAGCATGAAGATTCAGCTCTCCTGGTTCTGGTCCCTGAAGTCATTCCTGTGCCCTTAAGAGGAAGATGGAAGATTCCCCCTCATCTTTTGTCATCACAGAGATTTTGCCGTTGCTTCAGTCACTGTTACCGCTGCATGTGTCCAGTCCCACTGTGGCCTGCTCTCTGACCCTCTGTGCACTGCTGCTTTCTGGAGAAGACTGGACTACAGCCGTTGCTGCCCCCCTCATTTCCCTGGTGACTCTTGCTGCCTTACCTGGTGTTGTCATTTTGCAGACTGTAGCGTCACAGGAATGCCACCTGCATGAAGCTGCTGTGGACTGGGGAACTCTGTCCTGGTTATGCAGATCCCAGACATGGTTCCATTGCCTGCTGGTTGTTCCAGAGATCCTGAACTGTCCTGGAAAAGACCTTGACACTTTCGCTGCTATTGTAGCAGCCATTACTGCTGCAGACATTGTGTCTGCAGTGTCTGGAGTTATCCTCCCCCAATCTATTGTTAGACAAGCACAGTGGGTGAACTTTCTGGAGTAGTTACTAACAATTGGGAATTCTAAAATTTTATTATAGGAGCGGCTTGACTACGGCCCTTGGTGGTAACAGCTGAGGTGAACCAAATGAGGTGGCCACTACTTATCAGGAGTGGCTCTGTCTGGTGCAGCCCTATGCTGTGGATTAGTGTTCATGCTATGGTTGGTTTACAAACTCAGATCTCAATAGAAACGTGACAAGGCCGTTATCACTCAAGCACTTGTGGCCATTGAACAAGGGGCCTCCCCTGAAATTTGGTTATCTATCTTCAAAAATTAGTCGGTATCTGAGTTCTCTGCTCTTGCACCCCATGGATCTGTGGATCCATTGCACTGGGATGAGAGATACTCAATGATTCTTTGATCAGCCCTTCCACATCGCTGAGGTTTCCTCATTGCACGCGATAGGGTGATCATGATTCCCCCACTAACTCATCTTCTGGCTGGCCTCTTTATAGAGTTCGCCCTAGGTCATTTAACAGTTACTGTCACACAGCACTGTGGTATCCAGAGATGGGCAACTTTCCTCATGCACAGTACATGGGGCCCGGTGGCGATAGGGTTACCTTTCGACAGATTGGCTGTTACATAGAGGAATGATCTAAGACAGGAGCCACAGCAGATGGACGTAACTGCAGAGACCTAGACCAGCCTAGACAATAATTTATTATTAATTAATAAAATAATAAGGGAGAGATGTAGAGGGCTGCAATAACATTCGCCACCACAAGATGGTGCTGGCTTCCACTGCACCCCACGTGGAAGGCCAGGATAGCTTTCGCCATTACAAGATGGCGCTGGCCTCCGCCATGCCAGACGACTTCCTTTCAGGAAGTTAACTGTGTGCGCATGTGCAAGAGTGCCTTCGTGCCAGGTCTTTGCCCACTCCGGGGCGTGCCTAATGAGATCATGGGTAAGCAACCAATCAGGTGTGGCTGCGCCGTGCTAGGGTGTATATAAGCCGCGCCATGCTGGCGCCCGGACGCCCTCTCTATTAATAAATATAAGCATTTTGGCTACAGAAGAATTCATGTGTTCCCACATATTCTTGCTGGCGAGAGACAGCGCGGGACACCCATGTGTTTGAGATTCTTCCCCACTTTTTCTTTTATTAATTTGAGTGTATCTTGTTTGATGTAGAGGTCCTTGGTCCACTTGGACTTAAGCTTTGTACAGGGTGATATGCATGGATCAATCTATATCTATATCTATCTTCTATATGCTGACATCCCGTTGAACCAGCACCATTTGCTGAAAATGGTATCTTTTCTTCAATTGGATGGTCCATACATATACAACCACCAAACTAGATAAGATGGATAAACCAAAGAAGTGCAGGCTGACAGGAACCGGATTTAGATCTCCCCTGAGAGACACGCCCAGAATACAGCAAATACATAGGTGAATGCCAGAAGCAAACCACTAAACTGAGAACGGGACCCCCATTGAAGGAATTAGAGAAAGGACTGAAAGAGCTTGAAGGGACTTGAGACCCCATATGAACAACAATGCCAACCAACTAGAGCTTCCAGGGACTAAGCCACTACCCAAAGACTATACGTGGACTGACCCTGGGCTCCAACCTCATAGATAGCAATGAATAGCCTAATAAGAGCACCAGTAGAAGGGGAAGACCTTGGTCCTGTCAAGACTGAACCGCCAGTGAATGTGATTGTTGAGGGGAGGGTGGTAATGGGGGGAGGATGGGGAGGGGAAGCCCTTTTGTAAGGGAGGGGGAGGTGTTATGGGGATGTTGGCCCAGAAATCAGGAAGGAGAATAACAATTGAAATGTAAATAAGAAATACTAAAATTAAGAAAGATAAAAAAAATCATAGGGATGAAGAATTTCATTTTACAAAATGTTTTTAAGAGCTAAATTTTATTTAAGGTAAAACTATATTCACTATTAACATAATTAATATTAATTATATCAGAATTTATATGAAATTTAATTTAATATTCATCCTATTTGTCCTTTCTCTTCTTTAGTGTCCAGCCTAAGTTGCACTCATCAGCAAAACCTTTAGATAGATTAGCCAAAGGTCTTGGATCTGATGCATTAATATATATTCCAATTTTCTTGATCCTCCTTGTCATTGCAGAACATTTACCGGCCACCACATTGAGGACAAGCAGCAAAAATACAAGCTGTATGTATTAATGTTCTTTCACCTGTAGTTGTAGCTCCAATTGCAGATGTGAGTACTAGAGCCAGACATGATGGTCCCTGAATTTAAGCCCTTGAGAGAGAGAGAGATAAGAGATGTGTTGTGACCTAGAAGCCAGTATATGGGATATGTAGCAAGACCTATTGCCAAAATCAAAAGAGATATGATCAATAATAATGAGTCGGGAGGCATCTGTTATATAGACCCTGAGCATCCTATTTGTGTCTGTCATACATATATATTCTGGAAGGTTCTATGTGACAAGTACAATGAGTCTATCTATCGTGTACTGCAATGACTACTCCTGCTTCAGTGTGCTTCGATACCAAGGCAGGTATTGTGACTTGGAATTGGATGAATATGTTTCTGATCCCTGCATGAATAAGGCTGTATGCTTCAACAAGGTAGAACAATACATCAATATCTGTCCTTAAGAGTATTTTGGTATGAACTGTGAATGAGATATTGATGGAATGTAGATCCCAGCAGTATCTACATGGTACCATGTGTCAGGATAATCTTGGAGCTTTAATCCACGAAAATGTATATGGATTCCTTGAAGATCAATGTGAACACAACTTTGATGAATATGCCAGTTAGTTATGTCACCCTGTATGCATGGAGGAAACAACTGTTATTATGACTGCATGGGTAACAGATTCACAAAAAGTCTCACACTGTGAGACTTTGATGGCTCTTTGTTGGTCAAAGCCTTACACAATGATACAACATGTGAAGAAACTGTTGACAACTATGTTTGTCACTGATAACCTGGATACACAGGTGCTCATTGTGAGATAGACATAAATGAATGCAATAGGAACCCCTGACAATTTAGAGGGGATGTGCTGAACTTTCCTCAGAGGATTAACAGTGACACACTGTAGGCCTGACTTCCTCCAACTACCTTGTAGCCTCAGGCTATGCTTATAAGGAGGTGAGGGAAGGATTGCAGAACCTGGAGCTGAGAGTAACTCCACAAAAGACTATCCTGGAGCCCTGAGAGCTCCCAAAGACTGAAAAACACACAATGATTGGACTTAGGCCCCTGCATATATTTGGAAGATTTTATCTATATCTATATCTATATCTATATCTATATCTATATCTATATCTATATCTATATCTATATCTATATCTATATCTAGTCTCTCTCTCTCTCTCTCTCTCTCTCTCTCTCTCTCTCTCTCTCCCCCTCTGTGTGTGTGTGTGTGTGTGTGTGTGTGTGTGTGTGTGTGTATGTTTAGGTTGGTTTTCATGTGGGTCTTCTAAGAAGTGGAGCGTGGGCATACCCTGACTCTATTGCCTACCCATAGATTCCCTAACTAGGCTGTCTTGTCCAGCATCAGTGGGGAAGGATATGCCTAGTCCTACCTTGAAGTATCATGGTGGGTTGGTACTCACTGGGGGATCTCCCCCTTCTCAGAAATGATGGGAAATGATGATGGTGGAAAGCCATGCAATTGGGGACTGGGAAGAGATGGTGAGCTATGATCAGCATGTTAAAATGAATAATTTAATGGAAAAATTTAAAAATAAAACTTGAAAATGTTGATTATTAAAAACTACATTTTAAGAAATATCTTCTCCTAGCACATAATGTAGACATTCAATGACCTAATCAGTGTGCCTCATATGCATGAGTTTTCCACAGTGACTTAGATATATTTCAAAGATTTATGCTGGGCATGGACCAACTAACCACATAATTTGCATAAAAGTGCAAACTAGTATAATATGTATGAGGCTATCTGAAACAAGTAAGTGTATTTGAGGTTTGGGAAAGTAGTAGAATGTCACATCTAAATGAACTTTCCTTAGGTCTTTGAAATAGAAAATCTAAAAAATATATTTATCAGATGCATCACTAGCTTTCTGATATCTGACAAATTCAGGTATAAATCTGTGGCAGACAAGGGTTCTGCTGATCCAGCAACAAGTTGAGGGTAATGTAGTCTTCCATGTTGCTTTTCTTTTACATTAAGGTAGCCTAGTTACAGGGGTGGGTTTTAACATGAGAGATGGGGCTTTGGAAAATGAGTAGATAACATCCAATTGTAACAGAAGATAAAGTATTAAGCTTTGGAATGTTGGCTAATTTAAAAGTTCATGGTGGCAGTCCTTGTCACCATGGATCCCACTTTTCAAACCTGATGCTTTAATGTCTGTGAGTATGATTCCTTGTGAGAAACAAGATCTAGGGGTAGAGCTATGGATATTAAATTATAATAGGCATACGTGTAGTATGTCATTGTATAAATATTGTATTAAATATTGAACTGTCTAAGACTTCATTAAAGTTTCCAAAGTATATATTTTGCAACTTCAAAATTAAAATAAAATTCAACATTTCCTCACACCTAGCTTCCTTACTATGTCTCTTCACCCCTACTCTTTCAAATTCATGGTTTATTTTTTTTTTATAATTGGTACTTACCTTTTGAGAAATGCATAAATGTATGCCTACAATATGCTGAGTCTGTTCCATTATGTTTGCTTGCATATGTTTCCAGATTTGAATGGGGACCCCATTGTTAGAATAATGATTTACTGCAAGCATCTACAGGATCTGGCAGAGCCTCTTAGTAGACAGCTATATCAGTCTCCTGCCAGCATGCACTTCTTGGCATCTGAAATATTGTCTGGGTTTCTTGTCTGTATATGGGATGGATCCTTCAGGTGGGGCAGTCTCTGCTCCACACATTGTCTCCATATTTCCTCCTGTGAGTAATTTTGTTCCACCTTCTGAGAATGTATGATGCATCCACACTTTGGTCTTCCTTCTTATTGAGCTTCATGTGTTTTGTGAATTGTATCTTGGGTATTCTGAGATTTTGGGCTAATATCCATTTAACAGTAAATGTATACCATGTATGTTCTTTTGTGATTGGGTTACCTCACTCAGGATGATATTTTCATGTTCCATCTATAGGCCTAAGAATTTCATGAAGTCGTTGTTTTTAATAGCTGTGTAATATTCCATTGTGTAGCTGGACCACATTTTCTGTACCCATTCTTCTATTGAAAAACATCTGGGTTCTCTCCAGTTTCTGGCTCTAATAAATAAGGGTGCTAGAAAAATGGTGGAGCATTGCCCTTGTTACATGTTGGAAAATCTTTTGGGTATATTCACAGAAGTGATATTGCTGGGTCATCATGGAGTAAAATGTCTAATT
Organism: Rattus norvegicus; assembly: GCF_021556685.1. Classification (NCBI taxonomy): domain Eukaryota; kingdom Metazoa; phylum Chordata; class Mammalia; order Rodentia; family Muridae; genus Rattus; species Rattus norvegicus. The sequence continues at coordinate 39,748,599 of NC_141537.1, read as the reverse complement.
TGCTCAGGAAATTCCAGAACAATTTCCAGAGTGATTGTGCTAGCTTGCAATCCTACCACCAATGGAGGAGTGTTCCTCATTTTCCACATCCTTGCCAGCATCTGTTGTCACCCAAGTTTTTGATCTTAGCCATTCTGAATGATGTGAATTGAAATCTCAGATTTGTTTTGATTTGCGTTTTACTGATGACTGAGGATGTTTAACATTTCTTTAGGTGCTTCTCAGCCATTTGATGTTCCTCAGTTGAGAATTCTTTGTTTAGCTCTATAGCCCATTTTTTAATAGGGTTATTTGATTCTCTGAAGTTTACCTTCTTGAATTTTTGTCTATATTGGATATTAGCCCTCTATCAAGACATAGGATTGGTAAAGATCTTTTTCCTATTTCTAGGTTGCCATTTTGTCCTGATGACAGTGTCCTTTGCCTTGCAGAAACTTTTCAATTCTGAGGTCCCATTTGTAGATTCTTGATTTAGAGCATAACTCTTTGGTGGTCTGTTCAGGAAAATTTCTCCTGTGACCATGTGTTCAAAGCTCTTTCCCAATTTCTCTTTATTAGGGTTATCACATCTGGTTTTATGTTGAGGTACTTGATCCATTGTATTTGATCATTGTACAGGGTGATAAGAATGTATCCCACAGTTCCCTGCACCCAAATCCCATAGGGAAGAGAGCTGAACACCCAGAAGTGCAGAAATACTGAGACTTCTGGACAGACTGCCACTTTTGCCCACCTTTGCCCACATCCCTGGTCCGAGGGGAAAATGCATAGTGGCTCTGGACACAGGAATAAAGGAACACTCAGCCACCGGTACCTGCGGTTCTGGTCTGTGCCCAGAACTGAACTGAACTGAAACAGTCAAATAGCTCCCTGCACCCAAATCATGTGAATGAGAGAGCAGGACCCTCAGAAGTGAGGATGCTCATGAGAAATCAGAGGCAACTACCCTCTGCCCACATTGCAACCCAAGAATGAACTGCCTAGTGCCAACTGTGCCCCATGGGTTCAAGGACCTAAGAACAGTCCAGGGCAGGAACCATCTGATTCCTGCCCACACCTAGTGCTGAAAGATAGTCACCAGGAGCACCTACACAACTGAGATCAGAGAAGCTGTTCCCACAAACAGCAGAAAGGAAAGAGGAAAACAGGAGTGCTGACAGAGAGGCCTACAGGAGGGTCAAGCCACTATCAGAAATGGCAAGATAAGCAAATACCAGAAATAACCTTATGGTGAGAAGAAAGCACAGGAAAAATGCAACAGAAGCCAAGATACTGGGTATCATCAGAGCCCAGTTTTCCCACCAAAGAAAATACTGGATATCCAAACATACTGGAAAATCAAGATTTAGATTTAAAATCACATTTTAGGATAATGATGGAAAACTATAAGAAGGACATAAATAAATCCCTTAAAGAAATGCAGGACAACACAAGTAAACAAGTAGAGGCTCTTAAATAGGAAACACAAGAATCCCTGAAAGAACTACAAGAAAACACAACCAAGCGGGTGAAGGAAATGAACAAAACCATTCAGGATTTAAAAATGGAAGTAGAAACAATAAAGAAAGGACAAAGGGGAACAACTCTAGAGATAGAAAACCTAAGGAAGTGACCAGGAGTCACACATGCAAGCATCACCAAAAGAATACAAGAGATAGAAGGGAGAATCTCAGGGGCAGAAGATACTATAGAAAACATCAACAGAACCATGAAAGGTAATGTAAAATGCAAAAGCTCCTGGTCCAAAACCTCCAGGAAATCCAGGATACAATGAGAAGATCAAACCTAAGGATAATAGGTATAGAAGAAAATGAAGACACCCAAGTTAAAGGGCCAGTAAATATCTCCAACAAGATTACAGAAGAAAACTTCCCTAAACTAAAGTGATGCCCACAAACATACAAAAAGCTTACAAAGTCCAAAGAGATTGGACCAAAAAAGAAATTCCTCCCATCCCATAATAGTTAAAACAGCAAATGCACAAAACAAAGAAAAAATATTAAAAAGCAGTAGGGGGAAAAGGTCAAGTGACATATAAAGACAGACCTATAAGAATTATACCAGGCTTCTCACCAGAGCCTATGAAAGCCAGAAGATCCTTGACAGATGACATACAGATACTAAAGGAACACAAAACCCAGCCCAGGCTACTATATCCAGCAAAACAATCAATTAACATTGAGGGAGAAATGAAGATATTCCATTAAAAAACAAATTTACACAATATCTTTCTACAAATCCAGCCCAACAAAGGATAATTGATGAAAAACTCCAACATAAGAGGAAAAACTATGCCATACAAAAAGCAAGAGATTAATCCCCTTGTAATGAAACCAAAAGAAGAAAAACACAAAAACATAAATCCACCTCTAACAATGAAAATATCAGGGACAATCACTATTCCTTAATATCTCTCAACATAAATGGACTCAATTCCCCAGTAAAAAGACATAGACTAAGAGACTAGATACATAAAGAGGACCCAGTATTTTGCTGCATATAGGAAACACACCTCAGAGACAAAGACAGACACTGCCTCAGAGTAAAAGGCTGGAAAACAACTTTACAAGCAAAGGGTTCAAAAAATAAGAAAAGATGGAGTTGCCATTCTAATATCGAAAAAAAACTAACTTTCAACCAAAAGTCATCAAAAAAGATAAGGAAGTATACTTCATATTCATCAAAGGAAAAATCCATCAAGAAATGAACTCTCAATCATATATATCTATGTTCCAACTGCAGGGCACCTACATTCATTAAAGGGATCTTACTAAAGCTGAAACCACGCATTGCACCTCACACAATATTAGTAGGAGTTTTCAACACTCCACTTTCATCAATGGACAAATCATGGAAACAGAAATTAAACAGAGACATAGAGAAACTAACAGAAGTAATGAACCAAAAGAATTTAACAGATATTGATAGAACATTCCATCCTAAAATAAAAGGATATACCTTCTTCTCAGCAGCTCATGATATATTCTCCAAAACTGACATATAATTGGTCACCAAAAAGACTAAACAGATACAGGAAGACAAAAATAATCAAAGGCATCCTATTAGATCTCTCCAGACTAAGGCTGGTGTTCAATAAAAAAATAATGACAGAAAGCACACATATACATGAAACTTGAACAATGTCCTACTAAATGACAACTTGGTCAAGGAAGAAATAAAGCAAGAAATTACAGACTTCCTAGAATTTAATGAAAATGAAGATATAACATTCCCAAACGTATGGGACACAATGAAAGTGGTGCTAAGAAGAAAACTCATACCTATGAGTGCCTGCAAAAAGAAACAGGAGAGAGTATACATCAGCAGCATGACAGCACACTTAAATACTCCAGAACACAAAGAAACAAACCCCAGGAGGAACCCAAAGGATCGCCCAATCAGAACCTGCCTCACATGTGGCCCATACATATACAGCCACCAAACTTGATAAGATGGATGAAGCTAAGAAGTGCAGCTGACAGAAACTGGATGTAGATCTCTCCTAAGTGACACAGCCAGAATATGGCAAATACATAGCCGAATACCTGCAGCAAACCACTGAACTGAGGACGGGACCCCCGTTGAAAGAATCAGAGAAAGGACTGAAAGAGCTTGAAGGGGCTTGAGACCCCATATGAACAACATTTCCTACCAACCAGAGCTTCCAGGGACTAAGCCACTACCCAATGTCTATTCATGGACTGACCCTGGGCTCCGACTGCATAGGTAGCAATGAATAGCCTAGTAAGGGCACCAATGGAAGGGGAAGCCTTTGGTCCTGTCAAGACTGAACCCCCAGTGAAAGGGATTTTTTGGGGGAGGGTGGTAATGGGGGGAGGATGGGGAGGGAAACACCAATATAGAAGGGGAGGGTGAGGGGTTAGGGGGCTGATTACCTGGAAACCTATATAGGGAATAACAATTGAAATGTAAATAAGAAATACCCAATTTAATAAAGATGGAGAAAAAAAAGAAGTGAGAAGGTAAATATAACAACAGAATCTGAGGAAATTCCCAAAACCATCGGAACCTACTACAAAAGCCTATATTCATCAAAATTGGAAAATCTGGAGGAAATGGAGTATTTTCTAGACAGATATCAGTTACCAAAGTTAAATCAGGAAAAAATAAACATCTAAACAGCCCCATAACTCATGAAGAAATGGAAGCAGTTATTAAACTCTACCAACCAAAAATAGCCAAAGACCAGATGGGTTTAGTGCAGAAATCTATCAGAACTTCATCGAAGACCTCATACTAATACAGTCAAATTTATCCACCCCCAAAAAGATACAGATGGAATACTACATAATTTCTTCTATGAAGCCACAATTACTCTTCTACCTGAACCACACAAAGACCCAAAAAAGAAAGAGATCTGCAGACCAATTTCCCTTATGAATATTGCTGGAAAATACCCAATAAAATTCTTGCAAATTGAATGCAAGAACACATCAAAATGATCATCCATCATGACAAAGTAGGCTTCATTCCAGGGATGGTTTAATATATGGAAATTAATCAACATAACAAACTCAAAGGTAAGAATCACATGATCATTTCATTAGATGCTAAGAAAGGATTTTCTAAAATTTGACAACCCTCCATGAAATGTCAAGATTTCAAGGCGCATATCTAAACACTAATCCATTAAATGGCAAACCAGTAGCTAAAATCAAACTAAATCGAGGGACATTTGAAGGAGTCCCACTAAAACCAGTGTCTAGACAAGGCTTTCCACTCTCTCCCAACTTATCCAATATAGTACTTGAAATCCTAGCTAGAGTAATCAGAAAACGAAAAGAGGTCAAAGGTACACAAATTGGAAGAAAGAAGTCAAAATTTCACTATTTGCGGATGATATTATAGTATACTTAAGTGACCACAAAAGTTACACCAGAGAACTAATAAACTTAATAAACAACTTCAATGAAATTTCTGGGTATAAAATGAACTAAAATAAATCAGTAGTCTTCCTCTACTGAAAGAATAAACTGTCTGAGAAAGTAATTTGGGAAATGGCATCCTTCTCAATAATTCCAAATAATATAAAATATCTTGGTGTGACTTTAACCACGCAAGGGAAAGATCTATACGACAAGAACTTCAATTCTCTGAAGAAAGAAATTGAAGAAGAACTCAAAAGGTGGAAAGATCTACGATGCTCATGGATTGGCAGGATTAATGTAAAAAAATGCCCATTTTGCCAAAAGCAATCTGCAAATTCAATGCAATCCCCATCCAATTTGGAATCAATTCTTTATAGAGATAGAAAGAGCAATTTGTAAATTCAATTTGAATTAGAAAAAGCCCAGGATAGCAAAAAATATACTCAATAATAAAAGAATATCTGTGGTAACCACTATCCCTCCCCTCACGCAGTATTACAGAGCAATAGTGATAAAAACTGTATAGTATTGGTCCAGAGACAGGCAGATGGATCAGTGGAATAGAATTGAAGACTCAGAAATGAAACAACACACCTATGGTCACTTGATTTTTGCCAAAGGTAACAAAACCATCCAATAGAAGAAAGAGCATTTTCAACAAATGGTGCTGATTGAAATGAAGGTCAGCATGTAGAAGAAATCGATCCTTTCTTATCACCCTGTACATAGCTTAAGTCCAAGTGGATCAAGGACCTCATCAAAACAGATACACTCAAACTAATAGAAAAAAATGCAGAAGAGTCTTGAACACATGGGCACTGGGTAAAATTTCCTATATAAAACACCAATGGCTTAGGCTCTAAGACCAAGAATCGACAAATGGGACCTCATAAAACTGCAAAACTTCTGTAAGGCAAAGGACACTGTTATTAGGACAAAATGGCAACCAACAGTTTGGGAAAGATCTTTCCAATCCTACATCTAATAGAGGGCTACAATCTAAAATATACAAATAACTCAAGAAGTTAGACTCCAGAAAGCCAAATAACCCTATTAAAATGGGGTACAGTGATAAAAAATTCTCACCTGAGGAAATTCGAATGGCAGAGAAGCACCTAAAGAAAAGTTCAACATCATTAGTCACTAGGAAATGCAAATCAAAACGTCCCTCGAATTCCACTTCACACATGTCATAATGGCTAAGATAAAACTTTCAGGTAATAGAAGATGCTGGCAAGGATGTGGAGAAAGAAGAACACTCCTCCACTGGTGGACTGCAAACTGGTACAACCACTCTGGAAATCAATCTGGAGGTTCCTCAGAAAAATTGGGCTTTCCACTATCTTAAGACCCAACTATATCTCTCCTTGGCATATTACCAAAAGATTATAACCAAAATACATGCTCCACTATGTTCATAGCAGTCTTATTTATAATAACCAGAAGCTGGAATGAACCCAGATGCAACAGAGGAATGGATTAAAAAATGTGGTGCATCTACACAATGGAGTACTACTTAGTAATAAAAAACAATGACTTCATGAAATTCATAGGCAAATGGAATGAACTAGAAAATATCATACTGAGTGAGGTTACCTAATCACAGAAAAATAAACACACATGGTATGCACTCACTGATAAGTGGATGTTAGCACAGAAGCTAGAATTACTGAATATGCAATACAAAACCTCAGGAAGCTCAAGAAGAAGGAAGACCAAAATGGGATGTTTCCAGTCCCCCTTACAAGGCATATATATATATATATATATATATATATATATATATATATATATATGTTCACTGAAACTAGATAAGATTGATGAAACTAAAAATTGCATGCTGAAAGGAACCGGATATAAATCTCTACTGAGTGACATATCCAGAGCATATCAAGTACAGAGATGAATGCTAGCAGTAAGTAACTGAACTGAGAATAGGTCCCACTTTGGCGAATTAGAGGAAGGATTGAAAGAGTGAACGAGCTTGCAACCCCATAAGAAGAACAATCCCAACCAACTGCTGACCCAGGTTCCAACTTCATATGTAGCAGAGAATAAATAGCCTTGTTGGGGGCATCAGTGGAAGGGGAAGCCCATTGGTCCTGTCAAGGTTGGACTCTCAGTGCCAGGGAGTGTCAGGGGTTCTTTAAGCAGGGTGCATAGAGGGGAAATACTCCGCATGGGGGAGGGAGAGGGGATAATGGGCTTATGGACAGGGAACTGGAAAAGGGAATAACATTTGAAACATAATGAAATAAAAATATGGATCAATTTGCATTCTTCTACATGCCGAAGTTGACCACCAGTTGAACCAGCACTATTTGTTGAAAATGCTATCTTTTTTCTACTGGATGGTTTCAGTTCCTATGTCAAAGAGTAAGTGACCATAGGTGTGTGGGTTAATTTCTGGGTCTTCTATTTTATTACATTTATCTACCTGCCTGTCTCTGTACCAATACCATACATTTTTTTAATCACTATTGCTCTGTAATACAGCTGGAGTTCAGGAATGTTAAGTCCTACAGAAATTCTTTATTGTTGAGTACAATTTTTGTTATCCTGGTTTTTTTGTCATTCCAAATGAATTTGCAAATTGCTCTTTCTAACTTTATGAAGAATTGTTTTGGGATTTTGATGAGGGATTGCATTGAAACTGTAGATTGTTTTCAGCAAGATTCTTATGTATTTAGCTTTGAAGATTCAAGTCAACAGTCCTTGTCCCATTTAAGGGCATATTGTATCATTTTTGTATAGGTTCTTTGAGGATAGTATTAGGTGATATAAAGATAGGGTGTAACTCAGATACCCTTGGATTTTACCTTGTCCCAATATGTTAGAACATCATTGATATTATTTTAAGACTGCCTTTATGTCACTTGTGAGACAAGCACCATTTCTGTTTAAAGTGAGACTAGCATACTTAGCAGGCTTAGTACTGACTTAACTCTCAATTAGCATCAACTATATTGAAACCCAGATAGGATCTGTGCACAAGATAGGATCTGTCTACCCAGCTTAATGTTCCCATGTGCCCTGACATCATAAAGGGCTTGTCTTGGTATCTTGGGTCGAGTTAATATAAAGTTCCAAATACATTCTATTATAATCTCTCACTGGATTCATTGATCAAGGCTCTCCAGCATATATTGATAATAAGTTGATGGTCAATAATCCACTGAGCAATGCTTGCTTGGATCACAAAAACACTTGAAGTCAAGATAAGGGCAATGCCGGTTAGTCATGTATGTTAGACTATTTCTATATTGTTTGGTTATTCAGGTTAGTCCTTGTTTCTATTCAGGGAATACCATGGTCCTAGCTTCCTTGTAGTTTAGATTGTTCAGGATCATAAAAAGAGAGGGTACATCCCAAACATACCCAGGAATTTAAGCTGGACCTAGTGTTTTTGGTAAGCTTCCAGGATTTCATTAGTATCACATTGTGGTCTTATATTATTCTTCAGAACATCACACAAAGGTACTAATGTTTGTCCAACCTTGTTGGATTAGTATTTGGTGTAGTCCCTTTTGAGGGCAAACTGTTAACTTTGATCCATAGTAGTCCAGACAAACTTGAACATGGAATTCTTGGGTGCAGCCCATACACCTTTGATCCCCAAATGTACCCATGGTATTTGATAATCAAATGTGATGGTTTGTGAAGTAATCTTTAATCTCTAATTGAGAATGCTACCTGAGTTGGGTGAAATGAGGGTAAAAAGATTTAGCCTATTAATCTGGAGGTAATAAGTGGGAATTCAATGATTAAGCCACCAACCCTCTTGTTAGTACAGTGAATCCATACTTGGAGAATTTAATATGGGCTCACAATTTACATCAACTGTTAATGTATTTCTTGGAGTCCAGATAGGATATGGTTGGACATAAATAGAGGGTGTAGTCCATACATCCTTAACTATAAACTCAGCTCATATTTTTTGATGGTCATGTGGGTCAGACACCATGAATGATGTGGTTTGATTCTTGATTCCTGAATTAATGTTTCCTGGGTTGGAAGAAGAGAGGTCATGGCCCACATACACTTGAGATTTGGTTTTTGTTTGTCAGGTATCTATAAGGCAAGGAAGGCCTTTGTATGATTCCATGATTTCTGTTGAGCAGAGACTGGCAAGGAAAAATATCTTTTGAACTTAAATAAGGCTAGATTCACATGATGCTTTATATTTATGTATATCCATTTTGTTTGATTATTTATATAAGCCTCTGACTCTTTTAAATCGATGATGTGGTCTGGTATCCTTTGTAATAATGTTTGTCTTGGGTCATATAAAGATATAGCCCAAACATCCTTGAATTTAAGCTGAGACAAGAATTCTTGGTAGGGAGTTATTAGGTACCTATTGATGTCCCTATGTGAAATATGACCAAGGTCACATGTGAGGCCCAGTTGTTATCCATGATTTCTGGAAGTCCTTACTTAGGAAGACCTGGGCACAGAGAATTTCTGGATGTGGCCCAAACACCTTTGATTCCAAGTATTATTTTATTTTCTGTGTGACCCAGTATACTTAAAAAACAATGAAGTTGCTGTGACACATTGATATGTGAGTGTTGCTGATGTCAGAAGAATAACTAGTAAAGTCCACAAACCACTATTGTACCACAAGGAGCGTCCAGATAGCATTGATGGTATTTCATGGTTATTTGATGGTAATCTCAGTCATTGCTGAATGGTTGTCGGTGAGTCAAAATATGGCATGTCCTGGCTCACAAATGAGATGTTGGTTTATCCAACAAAATAAATAGACCTGATGATAATGTCTAGCATCACACCAGATCAGAATCATGGGTATGTCCATTTCCTTTGGTGAATTAGCTCAATAAGCTTGTTTCCTTTAAGATGTGGCTTCTTTCTGCTCATATTGTGTCCTGGATTGGAAGGGACAGTCTACACATCCTTGAAGATAATATAGCCTCATGTCGTTTGGAGTCTAAATAGCTTCAGTTTTTTATTTGGTATCTGTTTATTATGCCTTTGCACCTGTTTTAATAATTGAGCTATCATCAAGTTCACCTTTTTAGAGCAAATATCTTGCTCTGATTAACTGGCATGTGGACAAATTTTACTTGGATAATAGACTGTGGCCTGAGTTACATTTGGAAAATGTTTGTTGCATTAAAAAAAGAAAAAGAAAAAAGAAAAAAAAGGAAAAAAGAAAAAAGAAAAAGAAAAGAAGAGGGAAGAAAAGGAAATGAAAGAAACAGAAAAAAGTTATTTGAGGTCAAGAATTTTCTTGGATAGATTATAGGATGCAGTATTAAACAATTTATAAGATATATCTTTATTGATAGGTTATTAGATGAGCCCTAGGTTTATTATGATGATAGTGACATCTGTGCTCACATGTGTTGGAGGAAATATATGTACATGTGATCCATATATTTGAATCTAAAGATGTCAGCTTATATTAATCAATATAGGAAGTATTGTAGGTGGGTCCAAGATTATTACTGAACAAGAAAGCACATTTCTGCATTGATGCCTTGGTTTGTTTAAATATCAATTTTAATTAATTCCTTGGGTCAGAATGCCTCATGGCTTATTCTCTAGCCATACATTTGTTTCCCTTTAAGTTTGGAACAGGCATACTTTGTGTAATCTCACCTAATTTTACCTTAGTGAAGAACATATTTCTTCAGAGTCAGCAACTGTTCCAGGCACAGTTTATTTCTCTTTTTGATGCAGGCCTATTTAATTTCTTGAATGTACATAGGAAAAAATGTCTTCTCTTTTTGGGCTAATACATCTTCAAGGTCAAGGATGAGCACAGACCCTTAGCTTTTCTCTTTGTGAAACCATACATTTTCTTGGTTTGGAGTTTGGCATCTATCTTCAGGGTAAGGAAATGGCCCATGCCCACATTTCTTCCCTTTTTGGACCTGGGTATCTTCCATGTTAAGGATGGACCCAGGCGTCATATTTTTTTTTTTTTTATCTTTCGGAGCCCAGGCATCTACAGGTCAAGGATGGGTCCAGGCCCATATTTCCTCTTCTTTTGGCCCTGGGCATTTTCAAGTTCAGGGATGAACCTAGGCCCATAACTCCTCTCTTTTTGAGACTTGGCATCCTCAGGATCAGGGATTGATGGGGCTGTACTACCTTCTCTTTTTTGGCTTGGGTTTCTTCAGGTTGAAGAATTGGCCCACTCATACATCTTTGTCTCTCTATTTCACCCAGATCTAGGCCTAGGGACCTATATGTTCTGGGTTTTGGCCCAGTTTTCTTCAGGATCAGAGATGGGCCCAGGCCTATCTAGCTTGTTTTTGCACTAGAAATTCTTTAGCCCAGGCAGATTGTGTGTGTGTGTGTGTGTGTGTGTGTGTGTGTGTGTGTGTGTGTGTGTGTGTGTTTGGCCCAATCCTCTATCATTTCATGAATTTACATAAACCCACATCTTCAAGATTAGAGGTTGGTGCAGACCCATATCTCTTCTTTCTTTAGGGATGGGATTCTTCATGTTTAGGGTTTGTCCTTGGCACACTCCTTTTCCTGGTTTGGGCCAGGCCTCTTTCATTTCAGAAATTTATCAAGTCCCACATCTCTTTCAGTATCAGATTCATCAGTATGGTCTGGATCTGATCCTGGACCCCTTTTCATCTTGTTCTGTGCACAGTTTCTTCAGGGTTACATTTTTTTTCCAGGCACACAACTTTTTTTGCCCCAGGCATCATCATTACTCCAAGGCATACTTCTGTCTTTGGGCCTTTATAATGGTCTGTTTTAGGCCTAGGAACACTTCTCTTCTATGTTTGGGTCTTTGGGGTCATGTTTAAATCTCAAATACTTTCACTTTCACATTTAGATCCAGCTACTTCAGGGCCCATGTTTGTTTTGACAATTTTCATTATATCATTCTTTTTTCTGCGCTTTTTTGTTCTCAGAATTTTGCCTGATGCATATGTTTTCTGGGTATACTGTATCAGATTTTTTTTTTTTACAGTTAAGGTTGTAGAGTCTTTGGATTCCACGTTTGTCCAAACCTATTTTTTGTTTAGTTTTGGTTTATTAGCAGCCTTTCTGGAAAATAAAATAGATGTGTGGATATTGATAGAGAAATTTAATTGGTGACCTTCTCTAGCATCTCTAGTACATGTAGAATATCTTTGAACTATCCCCAGGGAAATAATATACTGATAAAGAACATACAGCCCACAGTCCAGAGGAAGCACAGCATACATTAGAGAAATAGAAAGATAAAAGATGGAGGAGGGAAAGATAGTTCGCAAAGTACTTCCTGTTGCATAGGTGGCTGTGCCAGTAGTGGAGAGGCCCTGTGAGGTCATGTGGAAAGATTGTTGCTTCTAAGTAGGTACAAAGAGGGTATATTCCACAAAGTTATCATGCAGGCTTCCCTTCCTTCTGTTATCAGATCTTTTGCTAGAATACCACAGGTATTTAAGAGAAACAAGAAAGGTTAGTCCTCCATGTGCCTAGAGGATGTCCCACTTAAACATTAGAGGCTGTGTAGATCTTCACAAGGCCCAATTCATAGGTATGGAGATTGTGTCCTCTGACTGTGTGTCATGTATTTTTCTGGTCTTTCTGATTTCATCTCTTCTTATGGTCACACTTGTACTTCAAAAACTCTTCAAATACCAAATTATGTCCCATAATCATCCCTTTCTAGAAAGCCCTCTGCCAAGCATATACACTAATGTAAGATCATGTCTTTACTCAAAAAATTTTCTCCACTGACTCTCTTTGTTAAGGTTCCCATTGCTGTGAAGAGACATGACCAAGGCAACTTTTACAATGGACATCATTTAATTGGGCCTGGTTTACAGGTTCTTATGTTCAGTCCATTATCACCATGGTGGCAAGCACAGCAGTTTCCAGTCTGGCATGGCATTGGAGGAATTTAGAGTTCTACATCTTGGTCCCAAGGCAAACAACAGATGATTGACTACCAGTCAACTAGAAAGAAGATTTCGAAGCCAATCCCAACATTGACACCCTTCAATAAGACAACACCTACTAGAATAAAGAGACACCTCCTTGAGCCAAGCATATTCAAACCACCACGCTGACTTACCTGAAAGAATCAGTACCTACTTTCTCATGACTGTAAATCATAGCCCAATATAATGGACTCTTCTGCCATCCAAAGCAGGGCATATTTGTAATTGTGACTTTAGCCCTGGATATGAGGTCACAAAGGCCAGGCTTTAGAGTTTAAAAAAGATCAAAGGTTGCCCAGGCATACCTTTTGGAATGGTTCTTGTAGGGAGTATTGAAGGCTTTCTATTGTTGTAAAATTTATAAGAAATGGACTATATTTTACCCCCCCACTAGATCTGGCACCACAGTGCCCCAAGATATCTGGTAGATATCTTGCCAGAAACATACATCCCAATTCCTTGGTGACTTCGGGTCTCTAGCTGCCACACACTCTCTTAAACTTAAATTGCTACAAGAAAGAACAAACAACACAATAACCTCTGATCCAATTGATAAGATACAATTGCCCACCTAAACATACAAAGCCCTGTACACATCTATCCCTTAAGAATATTCATAACAACCTGCAAATACACAGAGTGGAATCATAACGTCAGCCTCCTTGTTCTATTCTGTGGCTTCTCCTGTCCTCTTCCCTCAAACTTTTCTCCCACCCACCCTTTGTTCTCATCCAATTACAGGCCTCATTCTATCTTGTACTTGCCTTACTTGTGTAATGACATCATCCTACAGCTTTCGCTTAGGGCCATTCGTGGGACACTGTCTTCTATTTCTTCTCCTGTAAGGAATTTCACTTCTTCTTAGAGCCATGCAAGTTGGGCTGAATTCTCCTTCAACACAATGTACAAAGTTCAAACATTGGTCTATTATTTCTGATTCTCAGGTTAACATCAAGTTTCTCTTGTCATGAGACTTAGATTGAGCCATCTGCAGTATTTGGTTATAGAACTGATTAACAAATTTAGCATTCAACCTGTCACTTAACCACTATTAAATACAGCTTGAAGTAGCATTACCCAGAAAGCAGGATGTCATAAAGTTTCCCTAGCTGAATCCTGAGAATGTCACTCACTGGAGAAGAGAATCAGAACAGAGCTTAATTCGGGCACAGTTTGGAAACCAGAGTCCTCAGACCACTGCAGTCTCTGACTTGCCATTTCTCAAATACAGATGGAGATTAATAGAATAAAAAAAAAAACAAAAACAAACAAAAAACCCAAAAACAAAACAAAACAACAACAGAACAACTGACTAGTTCCTCCACACACATATAAACACAGTCATCCAAAAATGTATTAACATATGTATTATAATCAGTTTAAGTATGAAAGATGAAGAGAGAGTATGGCATGCCTATGGCCGGACAAGGAAGGATCAATGAGGTGAATAGATTTTTTCTGGGAAGATTCTTGACTAGAAAAGCCTAAGAGAAGGTCCAGTGAAGCAATCCCTATCTACCCTGTGCAGAATGTACTACCTGAGTGGATTTCCTAGGTGGGTGATGTAAGGAATTAACCACTAACCTTCTGTAGGCTCAAACCTTGGGCCTTAGACCAAGTATAGACTTGACAGTTTCTTCCAGAGGGCTTTCTAAATGGCATATGTATAATGTCTTCTCCTTGAGCTTCTATATGGCATGCCTCTATGCATAAATCTTTGTGTTCATTATGTTTGAACTCTTTCTAGATCCATTGTTGTGTTAGATTAGGAATACCTCACACACTTCCTTGAGCCCCACTCACCAGTATTCTTGTCTTTTCTCCTGTTCTTACATGCAAACCTGCATACCTAAGGGCACAGACACTTATATAAATATACAACAAGACCATATGAGCTAAGTAACATAGAATTTAAATTTAATATTGGCTTACATAGAGTGCTGGGATGCTATTTCCACTGTATTTCACACCTTCAGTCATGCTGCAGACAACACATGTTTAAAGAAGGCAAGATTACTGACTTGAATAATAGCAAAGTACCTTCACAACTTCAGAAAGTAGGACTCTGTGAAGTATCTTCTACCTTCCCAGGACACTGTAAGCTTCCATAGTTCAAAGTTGTCCCCACTATAGGGTACAAGAGCAGAGCTTCATTCTGTACCTGGATTCTTTTCATATGGTACAAACTGGGTATAGTCGTCCTGTGGCCTCATGCTTTAGTGAGTTGTGGTTATCATTTCCCTGAGTACTTCTTTGCTTAATTATTAGCACATTTCCTGCTGACATTTCAACTGTTTCTATGGCTATATAACAGGTCCTGTTAAAGATTACTTCATGGACCACACTGTGCTTCATACCCTTTATCAGCCCTACCTTCTAGTATAACACACTGAGAACAAATTAGGCCTCTTAGAAATCCTGTATGGATTTCTCCAAGTACATAGCCCAAACTTTCCTCAATACCTGGATGCCCAAGAGCTTGAGAACCCAATAGCCCTGGCCTCCTTGATGGGCCAGGGACCGCCGGGCCAGCTACAGGAGTCCCCAAGATCTCAGATAGTGCTTCCTTATTCCCAGAGTGATGTCCGTCTGCTTCCCTATGACCTGACACCCACCCAGTGAAGCCATGGGGTAGAGCACAGTCACACTTCTTGTGTCCCGCCTCCCTAAGTAGACATGACCAGTGGTGTAGCTGACATGGGACCCCACATAAACCTACAAACCTATACTTCCTACTGAATACCATTCTATCCTAGTAGACCTATATTTCCTCCTATCAAGGTCATGGACTTTATCATGGCCATGAGCTATTCTATGACGGAACAGAGCCCTGATCCCACCTCTGTCCATCTTTATCATGTGTCTGTATGTATAGCAGGAGGAATGCCATGCTTTCTCACTTTGTGATGAGCACACTGTCCCAACAAATAGGCTATACATATTGTGTGTGTCATCTTAACAAGTCTGCACATAGAATTGCCCTGACTCATATAAAACAATGTATATCTTAGTAGAGAAAGACATGACCTCATTAAATGTCAACTACAGACACCTTCACACATATGGACATGGACCTGCAGACAGGACCACACACGTGAGCAGAAACACACACACAAATGAAAAATACACATCTAATATAAGTACAAGGACAGTGTGCTGTCTTAATGTTTTCTGTGATAGTGACATTGATGTTTATGCTCACATTGTGGCAGCTATCTGAGTACAAATGAAAAGTTTACCACTGCCAGGGTCTGAAGATCTCGGGTAAACTCAGACACCAGTACCCTGTGTGCTTTGTCTGCTTTTCCTGGATGACCAATGAGTGTTGGTAAAATGTATGCATGCAGACACCAATGCTTCATTTTTTTCTTTTCTAGACTGGAGGCTGGAGTCCTGGCTTAGGTATTCATGTGTAACTTTATTCAAAGGCCTCTCTCCTTGGTGAGGGGAGGGATTCCTCTCCCTGAGTTCTTGGGTGGCAAATCCCACTACTATGAGACCTCTAACTCTTGTCATTTCTTGTTCTTCTTGCAATGAACTCTCCCCAGTCAGGGACACTTCAAGTACTTACTATGTTTTAGTCTTGTCATTTAATATCCACATGAATAATTATCTTAAACTGAGTGAGTCATTCACATGATGAATTCCAGATAGTATCCATTCTAGATCACAGCTCAAACTTACCTAGACATGTGGGTTTGCTGTGAATACCAAAACTCCTTGATTTACACTGATTTGCCTCAGGTAGAGAACACTGCAGTCACTAGGTTTTGGATTTATCCTGTGAGGTCACAGAAGTCTTACCCCACTTAATTCTGTGGATCACAATGGGCATCCAGGCCTCAGCTATCTTCCAGCATGGTCCATGATTTTTCTCTGCCAATCTATGTGCAAGCAACTCTGGAAACAGTTAGCTTTGGGGAAATAGTTAGAGGTGTTTCTTAGAGACCCTTCCCTGGAAATTATATACCTACATGTCTGATCAGCTTTCCATCTTCCCACAGGGTCCTTCAGCCTTGAGAGGAGAAACATGGTGGCCAAGGCTGCTTCCTAAGCTCAAATGCCTGAACCCCACTCTCCGTCTCTTCATCTCAGATTCTCTACAGTCATCATGGTTCATTGCTGTCACTCAACCTGCAGGGTATTGCCCCTTGTATCTGCCTTTAAAAGTAAATATAGCTTGTTTCCTAACCTGACCTCTGAATACTTAATCTTTTAACTTGAGGTGGATTATAATTTATCAGGAGAATATTGGACTGGAATGTTCATGGCCCTGGATTCTAGAATGAACAGTACCGACAACAATCACAAATAGATGAAGAGTGAATAAATATATACAGTATGGATGAAGCACACACATGGTGTTACAAAGCCCAGCTTGTGAGGTGAAAAAACTTTTGGGATCATTTGCTTTAATTTGTCCCAACTTCTGCCAACTTGTCACCAAAATAACTATGTTAGTGATCATGTTGTCCATAAATATGCAAGGCCCCTTGTTCTCATGTGCTGACAGGGTATACATTGGTAGCTAGTTATGTTTTCCCTGCTCTGGCCAGGTACTATTGTTCAAGTCCATGATTTACCTGTGCTGGAACTGTAGTCTTCTAACTACTGCCTTTTAACTATGTTTCTCATGAAGGGATGGTGGTTGTAGAACATATCCGGGAACCAAACCTGGGATTTCTGGACACTTGTGACCATGGAGAAAATGTGTGTTCTCTTATTCACTTGCAGTATTATAAGACTTAGCCATTAACTGTGGAACGCTTGAAAACAATTGGCTGTATTACTCTGGATTTCTGCTTGGTAAATCAAAGTCCAGGTTCTGGCATGAGAATGTTTTAAGGGAGCAACACTGATTGTGTTTGTGTTCAGATAGCCACACATTCAAATATGTGACATGAATCATGGGCTTGAGGACACTGTGGGAAGTCAAAAGTTCCTTTGGAAGGACAGGTTTTTATGTCATCTAGTCAGTGCTGTGTCCTGAGCCCACCCATGTTTTATCTCCCTTGATAGGTTCATTGTGGCTCTTGCTGGCTATCTACTGTAGAACACACACATTACATGTGGCAATATTTAGGCAAAGACAGATATATATCCCTTCATTACTGTGAAAAATTAGCCCCTCTACCCAAAGCAAGCCCCTCCTTTAGGACGAAAGGACAAATCTGTCCAAACCATATTAAAAGCCTGGAATTAGATTTAAAGTGGAGTTAGTTTTAAAATCACCTGTACTAGCATCAAGTAGTATACTAGTGTGTTAATTTTATGTTAAAACTCACAATTATATGTGGTTTTGGCTAAATGCCCCCCCAGGAGTTTTTGTCACAGTCTCTGAACATTTGTGCCACTTTTCAGCTAGTTTATTCTCCCTCAGTATCTCTAGCCTCAGATCTTTGACAGTACTCCTACTGTCAATGAGTAAGCCTACCTTCCTACTGATTTCCAGTGAGATTAAAATCTTTTACTGCCCTTTTCCATCTCATAAAGAATCCAAATTATCTTTGGGAAAGTTCATTTGCTAGGGACATATTGTTTCCCTGAACACCTGCATCAATACTTATATTAGAAGCAGCATGGTCATTAGAATGGTGAATAGGAATAAAAGGAATTCACTAGAAAGCACAATATAAGTAACAGGTTACCATTATTAATATTAGAATGTGTTGCTAAAAGCGTACAATGTATCTAGTTTATAACTGAAGATTGAGATGGCTGAGAAGTTTCATGTTCTTCCTAATTCACCATCTACCATACACCAGGCCCTTTTGTTAGTGATAGCTATTGTAATGTCACTGATGTGAGCAATGTGTCAATCTTTGATACACTGGCTCTGCTTCCTATGGACCTTAATCAGTAGTATGATCTCAAGGATGCTATGTCTGTTTCAAGTGGAGGATCCATGCTGTTTTCCATAAGATCAGGTGCCTACTCCTACTTGGCCATGTAGAAGAGAAGGTATGACATGGTTACTGTCGCTGAAAAAGAGCCAGGAGGGTATGAGACACCATGAATGCTGATGGATCCTGTGGGCATTAGGTTTGTTTATATAATATTCATGTTCTTCCTCAAAGGAATGTTCTCTCTGCCAAAGTTAATGTCTCCATGATAATCAGAGACATCAGGAGTCTGAGAGGCTAGGGTGTGGCTAATTTTTGAGCAAAAGAGTAAAGGCAGAGACCTTCAGAGCAGTGCTTTGTGCTGAGGGAAAGAACTCTGAAAGCACAAGATCAGCAATGCACAATATAAGGATGCAATATGATATGTATAAGGAGCGTCACAGACCTAAAAAAGCAGAGGTAGCTACAGTGTGAACCAGCTTGTTAGGTAGATACAAAAGCAGGGATATCCCTGAGTTCAAGGTCAGCCTGGTACAGAGCTAGTTTAGGCACAGATTTGGCAGGAATGGTGATCTCAGTGCAAGATTCAATCCAGTTAGCTTATTGTCTATGATTAAAAAAGGCAGACTGATCTCTGAATATATTTGCAATATTAAAAAATGGGTTTGTTGTCTCTTTCTAAAGATCAAGGGGCTGGGGTCTTGGGATGCTGATTCATTGGATAATCGTAAGGGAAGCTGGATTAATGAGTAAATTTATATGTGAATAAAAGACCAGGCTTTTGATCTTCAAGAGAAGAGCTATCTTGGGAGTTTTTGGAATTGCAAGAGAAAGCTGTCTACAGATGTAGGAAAGGTGTCTTGAGCAAAACATAGTCTATCAGGTGTAACCCACAATTTGACTTTGACTCATTTCTCTTTCTTCTGTAAACATGCCTTCTCTCAGGATGCCTTTCTCACCCTCTTCAATCCCAGGGTGGTCCTTGGCAAACAGGTCATTGATTTGTATTTTTGTTACTATTTAACAGTGAAATTAATTTAACTAATAAAAGGGGAATCCTGCAAATATGGCTATGAGACCACTGTTGGGGAACTCATAGGCCCCACTGTGAATTTATTACAATTATTGTGATAAATGAACAAAGTATAAATGCATTCAAATCTGTATCTTTTTTACCTGCAGATGAGTGCACCTCTCACATCTCATCAGACAAGTTTTTTTGTATAGTTGAGGGTGGTTAACATAGAAACTTATAATTAGTCAAAATGTACAGAATATAATCCAGATGAGTGGGCAGTCACAAACACTTTGCATTACCCTTCCTCCTTGGGATTAGAGAGCACTGTGAAAGTGGCAGAGAGAATGTAAGGGCCAGAAGACGTAGAGGACTATAGTAAAATAGTGGACTCTTGAAATTATCAGACTGCTGAATTTATGAACTCACAGTCTCTTTGGCTGCCTATCTAAAACCTGTATGAAATCACCACAGTCAACATTCCACCATAGAGGGATATAGTGTTCACATGCCCTAATCCCTGGATGAGAATCTGTGCTGTAGATAATTTATAGCTCTTGATGAAAGAACCAGTTTTCATTTAGGGTGTCTTATTCAATGATTTATTGCTTTCAATAGACTATGGAAGCTCTTATAAAGGAATATATTAAATTGTGCCTGTTTCATAAGGTTTCACAGGTTCAGTCGATTATCATCATGGCAAGCAACATGGTAGCATGTGGACAGATATGGTTCTTGAAATGTTACTGAGGGTTCTATATCCAGAACTCCAGCTATCTTGAAGAGAGCTTCAGTGGGTCTCATTTATTTAAAACTCCAAAGCCCATTCTTAGTGTCATATTTCCCCTAACAAAGCCATACCATTAGTAAGTACAGAACTCCTAATTACTATCAAGTAGTGCTACTTACTATAACTCATCATCAAGAGAATTGTTGGTAAATATGGTCCAAATATATCATATTTGGTTATAAAAGAAATAATAAAATATTTTTAATATTTCAATTTATTCCTCTTACCAAGCATGATTTTTTTCATATAATATAATCTGAATATAGTATAATATCTCTCTACATAGTTCCCATCTCCTCTCCCATCCTGATTCACTATCTTCTATTAGAAACGAACAGACATTTAAGAGATAACAACACAACATAACAAAATAAAATAAAATATAAAGCAAAAACTATCATATAAAAGTTGCACAAGAAAAGCTGACAGAAAAATGAAATCCTCAAGAGCAGGCACAAGAATCAGGGACCTACTCATTCACATTGCTGAATAGGAGTCATCCCATCAAAGTACTAAACCCAAAGCTCTAGTAAATATGCCAGAGAACTGGGGCTAGGCTCTGTGACAGCTGTTTTAGCCTCTGTGAGTTCATATCAGATTTGCAAAGTTGTTTTAGGGGTCCTTGTTCTCCTAGCCTCTCTTCTTTCTTCCTCCTCTTCTGCAGGGTTCCCTGAACTCTGAGTGGAGAGATTTGATGGAGACATCTCCTGTAGAGTTGCGTGTTCCAAGGTCTCTATCTCTGTGTGATATCTGGTTGTGGGCCTCAATTTATTCCCTCAATGTTTGCTTCAGATGAAGCCTTTCTGAATGGTGGCTAAATAATGCACTGATGTATGAATATAGGAGAATAACATTAGGAGTCATTTTGTTTCCTTCCTTTGTACTATATTTTTATGCTGTCACTTAAATACTCTTCAATTCTAGCTGTCCCTCCTCTCATTTCCTACTTCAATCCCCTCTCGCATCATTCCGACCTGATATTCCCTTTCTCACCCACCCTGGATCTACCCCACTAAAATTTATTCTAAAATTGCTTTGGATTCCTCTCTAATTTGATGTTGGCTATAGGCTTTCTATAAAACCTTGCCTTATATTGAGCTATGTTATCTGAATCTTAAATCACTGTATGGATGCTGAATTTTGTCAAATGCCATTTCTTCATCAAATACTCAACCACTTGGATTTCTTTTTCCAAGTGTTTATATGGTGGATTGCATTTATCAATTTATAAATCTTTGCTGAGTTATCCTTGTATCTCTAGGATGATGTGTTCTTGATCATGGAAATTGATCTTTTTGATGTATTCCTGGATTTGGTTTATGGATATTTTTCTGTATGTATGCTCATATTGGAAATTGCTCTCTAATTCTTGTCTTTAGTGTATCTTTATGTTTTCTGAGTGTGAGGGTAATTACAGCCTTGTGAATAAATTTGGTAAGTTTTCCTCAATTTTTATTTTGTCGACTATTTGAAAAATATTGATATTAAATTTGCTTTGAAAGTTTGGATTCTGCATTAAAATCATCTGGTTCTGGAAGCTTTTTGGTTGGGAGACCTTTTTACTATTCTTTCTATTTCAAGGGGATTAAATTTAAATTGCTTATATAATCTTTATTTAACTTTGAAAAGGGATAGGAGTTTAGAAAATTCAGATTTTCCAATTTGTTGGAGTATAGGCTTTTATGATTTACTGGATGTCACTGATGCCTGTTGTTATAACTATTTTTCATTTCTAATTTTATTAATTTGAATATTTTTCCTCTTCTTTTTACATTATTTGGATATAGGCTTATCAAATGTTTCTTTTTTTCAAATAAATCATTCATTAATTCTTTGTATTGTTTGATCAGTTTTATTTTATTAAATTCAGCTCTGGGTTTAATTATTTTTGCTGAATTTGGATGTGATTTCTTCTTTGGTTTTGGAAATATCAGGTTCGCAGTTAAGTTTGTAGTATGAGATCACTATAGCATACTCTCTTCGTATTTTCTATCAACTTGTCTTTTAGAACCATCTTCATTGTATCTTATAAGTTTGGTTTATGTTGAATATTCATTTTCATTCAATTTTAGATAGTCTGTAATTTCTTTTTAATATTTGTCTTGATACATTTTTTCATTTAGTAGAGAGTTATTCAGTTTCCATGACTTCATAAACTTCCTTTGTTTTAATAATTGATATCTAGCTAAAGCTACTTGATAGACCAATAGAATGCAGTGTGATTTTTCTATTTTCTTGTAGCTGTAGAAGCTTTGTTTGTGTCCAAATATGGTGTAATTTTAGAGAAAATGTGTAAGAATTTTAATACAGCAACACAGCTGCTCTGGCAAAGGGTCACATCTAAAGATATGATACACCAGAATTCAAACACTAAATTACAGTATGATCTGGATGGTACACAAACACTCATTCAGTGCATACCTTTGATGCCTAAAACTGAAGGTAAGGCTAGTTTGTAGAAGGAAGCAGCCATCTTTGAAATGTCTAATTGAGGGACAAACAAAATGAAGAATCAGAGAAAGATTTAACAGAATGGGTCAGAGATAGGATATGTCCAATTCAAATAAAAAGTGCATAGGAGAAATTATTTAAGAGCAGCAAGAGAGAGAAAGAGTGTTTATGGCAGTTGGTCTCAACTGTTTTGCGAATTTAGGTTATAGAGTGACAAGCTAGACATATGTGGAGGCAGAATGAGCTTGGGAATGATAAGGAGCCAGAAGATTAAAACAGATTACCAAAGTTATTATGATGCTAAGTAGAGCATTGAGAAGCCAAGAGAAGCTGGATTGAGTCAGTCAGCTTGGAAGATTAGATTGTATAGAGGCTAGAAGCTTTTAGGCCTAGTCCTAGGGATGATTGCAACAGAAAAGGAAACACTGAATTCAGCACAGCTTGGGTATAGCTCTCTTTTCATCACTTCATTCAAGGAAATGAAAGTGACATTTACAAAAAAATTCTGTAATATGCTGAGAAGGTATATTCCATTGAGTGTGCCTGAAATATTCTATAAATATCTCTTAGGGCCTTTTCTTTAATAACGTATCTCCAGAAATTCTCTGTTTAGTTTCTGTCTAGATCACCTCACTTTTCTTTTGTTTCTTTTTTTTTAATTTTCATTTTTTATTGGATGTTTTCTTTATTTATATTTCAAATGTTATCCCCATTCTCAATTTCCCCTCCAGAGTCCCCCCACCTCCTCCCCCACCCACCTTCTGCCTCCTGATCCTGAAATTCCCCTAGATTGGGGCATCAAGCCTTCACAGGACCAAGGACCCATCCTTTGATTGATGCCTGAAAGGTCCATTGTTTGCTACATATGCAGCTGGAGCCATCTGTCACTCCATTTATACTCTTTGGTTGGTGGTTTAGTCCCTGGGAGCTCTGGGGTATCTGTTTTATATTGTTCTTCCTATGGGGTTGAAAACCCCTTCAGCTCCTTCAGTCCTTCCTCTAACTCCTCCTTTGGGGACCCCATTCTTAGTTCAGTGGTTGGCTGTAAGCATCTGCTCTGTATTTATCAGACCCTGGCAAAGCCTTTCAGGAGACAGTTATATCAGGCTCCTGTCAGCATGCACTTCTTGGCATTTGCAATAGTATCTGGCTTTGGTGGCTGTATTTGGAATGGATCCCCATGCGTGCCAGCCTCTGGATGGCCTTACCTTCAGTTTTTGCTCCACATTTTGTCTCTGCATTTCTTCCTGTGAGTATTTTGTTCCCCCTTCTAAGAAGGACTGGAACATCCACAGTGGTCTTTCATCTTCTTGAGCTTTATGTGGGCTGTGTATTGTAACTTGGGTATTCTGGGCTTTTGGGCTAATATTCACTTATCAGTGAATGCATACCATGTGTGTTCTTTTGTGATTGTGTTACCTTACTCAGGATGATGTTTTCTAGCTCCATCCATTTGCCTATAAATTTCATGAACTCATTGGTTTTAATATCTGAGTAGTACTCCATTGTGTAAATGTACCACAGTTTCTGTTTCCATTCCTCTGTTGATGGACATTTGGATTTTTTTTCCTCTTCTGGTTATTATAAATAAGGCTGCTATGAGCATAGTGGATGTATCCTTGTTATATGTTGGAGCGTTTTGGTGTATATGCCTAGGAGTGAAATAGCTGGGTCTTCGGGTAGTACTGACCACCTCACTTTTCATAAGAAAGGGGTATTCAAGTTTCCTCTCTCAGTAATTGAGGTTTCATATGTGATTTGATAAGTGGTTGTGCTTCATTTATAAACTTGTCGTCCTTGTGTTTAATTCATTTATGTTAAGAATTTTAGGATCCTTTACTTGGAGTTTTCCTTTGATTAACATCTAATCTCATTCCCTATCTCTTCTGATTAGTTTTGAATTGAAGCCTATTTTGTTAAAATTGATATGTGAGATTGATTCTGATATCCAGCTATTTGGAATATATTTTAGCCCCTTTTAAACATGAGGTGATTCTATCATTGGTTGTAAGTTGCAATTTTTGAACACAATAGAGGAATAAATCCTTTCTTTATCTACTTCCATGGTTTTTGTGTTTTTATTACAGAACTGAGAATATTAGTATTTAGACATAAAATTTAACAGTGTTTGTTGATTCCTGTTACTTTATTCTTGGTGGTTTTGGTGGTAGTGAGGTTATTGGTGACAATGCTGGTGATAATAGTGGTTGAGTTGGTGTGTGTCTCCTTTTTAAAATTGCTATTCTGGGATTATGTATTTTATTTTCTTTTATGTGGTTTAGTTCTTTACTTTTATATTTTCCTTCTTGTACTTTATATAATGTTTGATTTATAGATAGATTTTATTTTTTATCTTTTTTTTTTTTTTCGGAGCTGGGGACCGAACCCAGGGCCTTGCGCTCGCTAGGCAAAGATTTTTTTTTTTAAATTTGGTTTTATCGTAGTATTCTATCTTCTTTACATATTTTACTTAAAACTTTTACTGTGCATGGTATTCTGTGTTGGCACTCAATATATTTTAGAGTTTGTAGAAAATACCTTCTGGGTTTTTTTAATTAATTAATTAATTAATTAATTAATGCATTTATTTAATTTTTAAGTATCCATGAAGAGGTCAGTTGTAATTCTGATAGGTCTTTTATGTATGTCACTTGGTCATTTTCCATTACAGCTTTCAATAATTATTCTTTGCCTGTGCATTTTGTGTTTTGTTTACTCTATGTTGTGCTTTCTTGTTCAATCTAATTTGTGTTCTGCACTCCGCTTGTATAGAATGGATATGTCCTCTTTTAGCCTAAGGAAATTGTTTTTACTGTCTGAGATTTCCTGAATATTTCATTCTAGGTCTATTTTACATTTAACATTTTCTTTGACTTAGGTATTTATTTCTTCTATCATGTCTTTATTGTCTGAAATTGCCTTTTCTATCTCTTGTATTCTTTGGTAAGGCTTGCCTCTGAGTTTTCTGTTGTGTAAATTCTCATTTTTAAACTTTGCTTAGTTTGGGTTTTATTTATTTATTATTTTCTTCTTTCAGGTCATGAACTATTTTATTCATTTTATTTCACTGCTTGTTTCTGCTTTCATGTGTTTCTATAAGGGATTTATTTATTCCTTCTTTATGGGCCTCTATCATAGTCATAAAGGCTATTTTAATATCTTTTACTTATGCTTCAGATATGTTGCAATACTCAGGTTGTGGTGTAGTAAGATTGATAAGCTTTGTTACTATATTTTTACACTGGCATCAAGACATCTGTGTGTTTGATGATTGTACTTCTAGGTGATGATTTTAGGAAAGCATTAACTCAGGAGTAAATATTTGAAAATTTAGCAATAGAACACTTTCTTTTTCAGAGTTAGCTACATTTTTTCCACTTTAAAAAATCAATACTGGATATTTGCCATTGCGGAAATAACAGAATTATATTTATTGCCATTTTGGAACAATTAGCCGCTCCACATTTCACAGCAATGAATGAAACTTGTAGAACAATTTTGAATACTAGGCATTTCAAAACAGCATTATTCAAGCAAATGGTAATTTGATAACTTCTGAATATTGACAGTAGGAAATTTAAAAATGTTTAAGTTTCATAGTCACCTCACCTTAATATAGAAGGTCTTAGGTTTAGAGTAAAAACATTAGAGTTCATAGTAGAGATTAATTTCAAGTCTAAACTGAGGTAATTTATACACTTCATTTTATTATTTTTAAGTCTCTCCATCTCTCTGTATGTGTTTGCTCATGTTTATAAATATCTCTTAAACTACA
The DNA here is from genome assembly GCF_021556685.1 of Rattus norvegicus. NCBI lineage: Eukaryota > Metazoa > Chordata > Mammalia > Rodentia > Muridae > Rattus > Rattus norvegicus. The sequence continues at coordinate 39,721,917 of NC_141537.1, read as the reverse complement.
GTGGCATCAAATCTCCCTGATCTAGAATTATAGGTATTTGTGAGCCAGCTGGCATGAAGACTGTAAATCCAACTGGGTCTTCTGGAAATGTGTCACATGCTTCGAAGCACTGACTATTTTCTTCAGCCCCAGCCAAGGCACTTAACTCAGAGTTCTTTCTCCCTGCGCGATGCAGTTGTAGCATGTGCCTTACAAAGGGAATGCATTTGTCTTTTAGAATCAAGGCTACAGTCAGTTAAAAGATCACCATGAACAAATATTTTTGAGACAATTTTGTTCAATCATTCCATTGAATACATTAATTTTTGCATTGTTGCATTGTTCAGAGAATATTATGTTTATAAATTTCATTTTACATGCACAGATTCATACATATAATCCATCTCACTCATCTAATATCTTTATATATGTATGTGTATATATGTATATATATGTATGTATATATGCATGTGTGTGTATATATGTGTATGTGTGTATGTGTATATATGTATGAATTCAGTAACTAGAAAAAATAGATGCCAAGGATTTCAGAAGAGAAATTTGTAGTGTTGGAAAGGCTTAGATGGAGAAAAGGGAAGTGGGAAATGAAGTAGCTACATTTTATTTTCAGAAATAAAACATAATATTCTAAATGTAGTATATGTTCACAAGGAAAATGTACTAGCCATAAGCAAAATGTGATCATGTAATTGGTATAAAATTGTACAGAATCAGACCATTATGCTATTCAAAATAATAACCAAGTTCAGAAAGATAAATACATCACATATATAGAATATATATGTAAAATTTCATGTGTGTGTGTTTGTGTGTTTGTGTCTGTGTGTGTATGCACACATGTGTGCTTGTGCCTGTGTATATGTGTGCATGCGTGTGTGTGTGTGTGTGTGTGTGTGTGTGTGTGCTATTAAGTCAGAAAGTAGAACAATAGAAGAGAGGAAGAGATCATGATGATGGAGATGGTGGTTGTAGGAATTGGGAGCCAATGTGATAACATGGGTGATGATTTGGAAGAGGTTGACCAGTAAGAGATTGGCAGATGGGATGAGGTAATAGTAGATCAAGTTTGGGATGAGTTGAAGACAACAAAAACAGATCAAGGCAATACAAATTGGCAAATAAGAATTAATAGTACCACTATTTGCAGATGATAAGATATATAAGTGATCACGAAAGTTCTACCAGAGAACTGCTCCAGCTAATAAACAACAAACTGGCCATATATAAATTAACTCAAATAAATCAGTAACCTTCCTTTATACAAATGATAAATGGGCTCACAAAGAAATTAGGGAAACAATTCCCTTCAAAATAGCCCAGATAATGTGAAATATCTTGGGATAACTCTAACCAAAAAAGTAAAATATATGGGGCATTCAAAAAAAGTGACCTATCATGTCTGCTCTCAAAAGACTCAACTAGCAGCTGAAAGAGTCAGATGCAGATATGTGCACCCAACCAATGGACAGAATTCGAAGCTGCTGACTCCTCTTATTGAATTAGGGAAAAGCTGGAGCAAGCTAAGGAGGAAGGGAACCCTGTAGGAAGACCAGCAGTCTCAATAAACCTGGACCCCTGAGATCTCCTAGATACTGGATCACCAACCAGGCAGCATACACCAGCTGATATGAGACCTCCAACACATATACAGCAGAGGACTCCCAGGTTCAGTCAGAGAAGATGCACCTAACCAGTCAAGAGACTGGAGGCCCCAGGAATTTTAGTGGTTTGGTAGGGTGGGTGGGGTGGGGACATCTTTGTGGAGTCTGTGGGGTGGGGAGAGTTTTGTGGGGAGAAAGTATAAGAAAAAAAATACAATATGCCTACACTGTGTATGCCATAGTGAGGTCCATGTATCTTTCCCTTCTATTTAAAGCATTAATTTTTAAAAGAACATTGGAGAAAATAAGTGTGCCAAGGCACAATTTATTCAAATAACATACATGTACATTCAAAAAACTCTCAAAAAAGAAAAAAAAGGAGGTAAAAACAAAATATAATACATTTTTTCTCCCTTTACCTGTAGTGTTGTCGGAGGTATAATTTAGAAAACACATCGCTGTTTCCTCACTTCAATTTTTAAAATATTTTCATGTAAAAATACAATGCAGCATGAAATCAATGTTAGGGTTTATAAACTATTATTTTAAAACTTTAAAACACAGTGTGTGATATTTTACCACAATTTCCTATTTGCTATTTTTCTCCAAGTTCTATATATTTCAAAATATTTCTGGATTGCTGAGTGTTGTATTCAGTGGCCATCTACTTTGTCAAGAGCATTATTTTGCATACTAATTGATACATTTGGTACTTGATTCATGGGCATCTCATCAGCATTTCAAAAATATTCTCAAATTATTTTATCCTAAATTCAAGAGAGGTTTTTTTTTTTTTTTTTTTTTTTTTTTTTTTTTTTTTTTTTTTTTTTTTTACAAATTATTTTGGTGGGTTACAGCTTTGCTATGAATTCATACAAAAAAGATTTTATAATTAAAGTGCTGACACAATGTGTACTATAAAAGTATGAACAGGCCGGCTATAAAAATACTTATGATTGCTCTGGCTTCCTTTGCAGAGCTTCGGCTACAGTTAGCAGCAGTTGTGGCTGCTGATAATAGTGTGCCTTAAGTATGGTTCATATCTACTCATCAGATGCTATTTCCGCTTTACATGGTGCTCAAACTTTTTCCTCTGGTACTTAAAGTTGCCCTCACTTTACATTCCTATTCTGGAAGATCACTTGTAATGAGCAGTCTCAATTGCGCTGCTGACTGTCAGTCTGTCCAACATTTCAATAAAGTGATTAATTAGATTTGATAGCAATTGCCTTTGACATATGCTGTCACACCCTATTAAACCAAAGGCATTTGCAGCATAGGTAATACAGAGTTTGGATAGAAACCTTGCCAACATATCCTCAGGAAATGAAAGAGCTTCTTGAAATAAAGTTCTGCCTAAAGTGGAACTCTCTTCTCTAAATGGATAAGATCACAGGACGCCTGACTCTAAGCAGTCTTCAGAGAATAATGTGGCACTAAGCACAACACAAAGAAGAGACTGGATGGAAGCTAGTTAGAATCAATGATTTCAGCCCGGATTATCAAGAGACAAGCTACTTTAACCTAAAAGAATGCTAGCAGTGTTTAAATTGATAAATTGGTCACTCAGTGGTTAAGGTCAACTACGATGGATAACCCTGCTTACTGACTGAGAGATTTAAAAGACTTTTGTTTTTGTTTTTGTTTTTTTTTTAATGTGGCTATATGCTTTTCATTTCTAAATCCTTATTTATTCTTTGTTTTGACATTGGTAATGATTTCCATGGACATAATAAGTATGTTGCCATCTATAGAGAGAAACTATATGATGTTTCTTAGTTAAAAAATATTCTAGGAGCGAACCTGAGCCTCGGGACCACAGGTAAGACCAAATTTTCTGCTGCAAGAAAGCTGCCTGGTGAGCTTGGGACACACGGAAGCAGAATTTCTCTAGGACCGGGCACGTTCTGTGTTTACCGGAAGTCCCACACCCGCGGATCCCGGCCCGCAGCAGCTCTCTGCTCCCAGACCCGGTGAGAGAGAGACCCAACCGCCTGGTCAGGTGGGCACTACTGAGGCTGCAGAGCGGAAGAGACCACCAACACTGCTCACCCCTGCCCACATCCCTGGCCCAAGAGGAAACTGTATAAGGCCTCTGGGCTCCCGTGGGAGAGAGCCCAGGAGCGGCAGGACCCCTGCCAGAGACACCGCCGGACCCTGAAGGAAACAGACCGGATAAACAGTTCTCTGCACCCAAATCCCGTGGGAGGGAGAGCTAAACCTTCAGAGAGGCAGACAAGCCTGGGAAACCAGAAGAGACAGCTCCCTGCACACACCTCTCGGACGCCAGAGGAAAAAGCCAAAGACCATCTGGAACCCTGGTGCACTGAAGCTCCCGGAAGGGGCGGCACAGGTCTTCCTGGTTGCTGCCGCTGCAGAGAGCCCCTGGGCAGCACCCCACGAGCGAACCTGAGCCTCGGGACCACAGGTAAGACCAAATTTTCTGCTGCAAGAAAGCTGCCTGGTGAGCTTGGGACACACGGAAGCAGAATTTCTCTAGGACCAGGCACGTTCTGTGTTTACCGGAAGTCCCACACCCGCGGATCCCGGCCCGCAGCAGCTCTCTGCTCCCAGACCCGGTGAGAGAGAGACCCAACCGCCTGGTCAGGTGGGCACTCCTGAGGCTGCAGAGCGGAAGAGACCACCAACACTGCTCACCCCTGCCCACATCCCTGGCCCAAGAGGAAACTGTATAAGGCCTCTGGGCTCCCGTGGGGGAGGGCCCAGGAGCGGCAGGACCCCTGCCAGAGACACCGCCGGATCCTGAAGGAAACAGACCGGATAAACAGTTCTCTGCACCCAAATCCCGTGGGAGGGAGAGCTAAACCTTCAGAGAGGCAGACAAGCCTGGGAAACCAGAAGAGACTGCTCCCTGCACACACATCTCGGATGCCAGAGGAAAAAGCCAAAGACCATCTGGAACCCTGGTGCACTGAAGCTCCCGGAAGGGGCGGCACAGGTCTTCCTGGTTGCTGCCGCTGCAGAGAGCCCCTGGGCAGCACCCCACGAGCGAACCTGAGCCTCGGGACCACAGGTAAGACCAAATTTTCTGCTGCAAGAAAGCTGACTGGTGAACTCAAGACACAGGCCCACAGGAACAGCTGAAGACCTGTGGAGAGGAAAAACTACACGCCCGAAAGCAGAACACTCTGTCCCCAGAACTGACTGAAAGAGAGGAAAACAGGTCTACAGCACTCCTGACACACAGGCTTATAAGACAGTCAAGCCACTGTCAGAAATAGCAGAACAAAGTAACACTAGAGATAATCTGATGGCGAGAGGCAAGCGCAGGAACCCAAGCAACAAAAACCAAGACTACATGCCATCATCGGAGCCCAATTCTCCCACCAAAACAAACATGGAATATCCAAACACACCAGAAAAGCAAGATCTAGTTTCAAAATCATATTTGATCATGATGCTGGAGGACTTCAAGAAAGACATGAACACACTTAGGGAAACACAGGAAAACATTAATAAACAAGTAGAAGCCTACAGAGAGGAATCGCAAAAATCCCTGAAAGAATTCCAGGAAAACACAATCAAACAGTTGAAGGAATTAAAAATGGAAATAGAAGCAATCAAGAAAGAACACATGGAAACAACCCTGGATATAGAAAACCAAAAGAAGAGACAAGGAGCTGTAGATACAAGCTTCACCAACAGAATACAAGAGATGGAAGAGAGAATCTCAGGAGCAGAAGATTCCATAGAAATCATTGACTCAACTGTCAAAGATAATGTAAAGCAGAAAAAACTACTGGTCCAAAACATACAGGAAATCCAGGACTCAATGAGAAGATCAAACCTAAGGATAATAGGTATAGAAGAGAGTGAAGACTCCCAGCTCAAAGGACCAGTAAATATCTTCAACAAAATCATAGAAGAAAACTTCCCTAACCTAAAAAAAGAGATACCCATAGACATACAAGAAGCCTACAGAACTCCAAATAGATTGGACCAGAAAAGAAACACCTCCCGTCACATAATAGTCAAAACACCAAACGCACAAAATAAAGAAAGAATATTAAAAGTAGTAAGGGAAAAAGGTCAAGTAACATATAAAGGCAGACCTATCAGAATCACTCCAGACTTCTCGCCAGAAACTATGAAGGCCAGAAGATCCTGGACTGATGTCATACAGACCCTAAGAGAACACAAATGCCAGCCCAGGTTACTGTATCCTGCAAAACTCTCAATTAACATTGATGGGGAGACCAAGATATTCCATGACAAAACCAAATTTACACAATATGTTTCTACAAATCTAGCACTACAAAGGATAATAAATGGTAAAGCCCAACATAAGGAGGCAAGCTATACCCTAGAAGAAGCAAGAAACTAATCGTCTTGGCAACAAAACAAAGAGAATGAAAGCACACAAACATAACCTCACATCCAAATATGAATATAATGGGGAGCAATAATCACTATTCCTTAATATCTCTCAATATCAATGGCCTCAACTCCCCAATAAAAAGACATAGATTAACAAACTGGATACGCAACGAGGACCCTGCATTCTGCTGCCTACAGGAAACACACCTCAGAGACAAAGACAGACACTACCTCAGAGTGAAAGGCTGGAAAACAACTTTCCAAGCAAATGGTCAGAAGAAGCAAGCTGGAGTAGCCATTCTAATATCAAATAAAATCAATTTTCAATTAAAAGTCATCAAAAAAGATAAGGAAGGACACTTCATATTCATCAAAGGAAAAATCCACCAAGATGAACTCTCAATCCTAAATATCTATGCCCCAAATACAAGGGCACCTACATACGTAAAAGAAACCTTACTAAAGCTCAAAACACACATTGCACCTCACACAATAATAGTGGGAGATTTCAACACCCCACTCTCATCAATGGACAGATCATGGAAACAGAAATTAAACAGTGATGTCGACAGACTAAGAGAAGTCATGAGCCAAATGGACTTAACGGATATTTATAGAACATTCTATCCTAAAGCAAAAGGATATACCTTCTTCTCAGCTCCTCATGGTACTTTCCCAAAATTGACCATATAATTGGACAAAAAACGGGCCTCAACAGGTACAGAAAGATAGAAATAATCCCATGCGTGCTATCGGACCACCACGGCCTAAAACTGGTCTTCAATAACAATAAGGGAAGAATGCCCACATATACTTGGAAATTGAACAATGCTCTACTCAATGATAACCTGGTCAAGGAAGAAATAAAGAAAGAAATTAAAAACTTTTTAGAATTTAATGAAAATGAAGATACAACATACTCAAACTTATGGGACACAATGAAAGCTGTGCTAAGAGGAAAACTCATAGCGCTGAGTGCCTGCAGAAAGAAACAGGAAAGAGCATATGTCAGCAGCTTGACAACACACCTAAAAGCTCTAGAACAAAAAGAAGCAAATACACCCAGGAGGAGTAGAAGGCAGGAAATAATCAAACTCAGAGCTGAAATCAACCAAGTAGAAACAAAAAGGACCATAGAAAGAATCAACAGAACCAAAAGTTGGTTCTTTGAGAAAATCAACAAGATAGATAAACCCTTAGCCAGACTAACGAGAGGACACAGAGAGTGCGTCCAAATTAACAAAATCAGAAATGAAAAGGGAGACATAACTACAGATTCGGAGGAAATTCAAAAAATCAACAGATCTTACTATAAAAACCTATATTCAACAAAATTTGAAAATCTTCAGGAAATGGACAATTTCCTAGACAGATACCAGGTATCGAAGTTAAATCAGGAACAGATAAACCAGTTAAACAACCCCATAACTCCTAAGGAAATAGAAGCAGTCATTAAAGGTCTCCCAACCAAAAAGAGCCCAGGTCCAGACGGGTTTAGTGCAGAATTCTATCAAACCTTCATAGAAGACCTCATACCAATATTATCCAAACTATTCCACAAAATTGAAACAGATGGAGCCCTACCGAATTCCTTCTACGAAGCCACAATTACTCTTATACCTAAACCACACAAAGACACAACAAAGAAAGAGAACTTCAGACCAATTTCCCTTATGAATGTCGACGCAAAAATACTCAATAAAATTCTGGCAAACCGAATTCAAGAGCACATCAAAACAATCCTCCACCATGATCAAGTAGGCTTCATCCCAGACATGCAGGGATGGTTTAATATACGGAAAACCATCAACGTGATCCATTATATAAACAAACTGAAAGAACAGAACCACATGATGATTTCATTAGATGCTGAGAAAGCATTTGACAAAATTCAACACCCCTTCATGATAAAAGTCCTGGAAAGAATAGGAATTCAAGGCCCATACCTAAACATAGTAAAAGCCATATACAGCAAACCAGTTGCTAACATTAAACTAAATGGAGAGAAACTTGAAGCAATCCCACTAAAATCAGGGACTAGACAAGGCTACCCACTCTCTCCCTACTTATTTAATATAGTTCTTGAAGTTCTAGCCAGAGCAATCAGACAACAAAAGGAGATCAAAGGGATACAGATCGGAAAAGAAGAGGTCAAAATATCACTATTTGCAGATGACATGATAGTATATTTAAGTGATCCCAAAAGTTCCACCAGAGAACTACTAAAGCTGATAAACAACTTCAGCAAAGTGGCTGGGTATAAAATTAACTCAAATAACTCAGTTGCCTTCCTCTATACAAAAGAGAAACAAGCCGAGAAAGAAATTAGGGAAACGACACCCTTCATAATAGACCCAAATAATATAAAGTACCTCGGTGTGACTTTAACCAAGCAAGTAAAAGATATGTACAATAAGAACTTCAAGACACTGAGGAAAGAAATTGAAGAGGACCTCAGAAGATGGAAAGATCTCCCATGCTCATGGATTGGCAGGATTAATATAGTAAAAATGGCCATTTTACCAAAAGCAATCTACAGATTCAATGCAATCCCCATCAAAATACCAATCCAATTCTTCAAAGAGTTAGACAGAACAATTTGCAAATTCATCTGGAATAACAAAAAACCCAGGATAGCTAAAGCTATCCTCAACAATAAAAGGACTTCAGGGGGAATCACTATCCCTGAACTCAAGCAGTATTACAGAGCAATAGTGATAAAAACTGCATGGTATTGGTACAGAGACAGACAGATAGACCAATGGAATAGAATTGAAGACCCAGAAATGAACCCACACACCTATGGTCACTTGATTTTTGACAAAGGAGCCAAAACCATCCAATGGAAAAAAGATAGCATTTTCAGCAAATGGTGCTGGTTCAACTGGAGGGCAACATGTAGAAGAATGCAGATCGATCCATGCTTATCACCCTGTACAAAGCTTAAGTCCAAGTGGATCAAGGACCTCCACATCAAACCAGACACACTCAAACTAATAGAAGAAAAACTAGGGAAGCATCTGGAACACATGGGCACTGGAAAAAATTTCCTGAACAAAACACCAATGGCTTATGCTCTAAGATCAATAATCGACAAATGGGATCTCATAAAACTGCAAAGCTTCTGTAAGGCAAAGGACACTGTGGTTAGGACAAAACGGCAACCAACAGATTGGGAAAAGATCTTTACCAATCCTACAACAGATAGAGGCCTTATATCCAAAATATACAAAGAACTCAAGAAGTTAGACCGCAGGGAAACAAATAACCCTATTAAAAATGGGGTTCAGATCTAAACAAAGAATTCACAGCTGAGGAATGCCGAATGGCTGAGAAACACCTAAAGAAATGTTCAACATCTTTAGTCATAAGGGAAATGCCAATCAAAACAACCCTGAGATTTCACCTCACACCAGTGCGATTGGCTAAGATCAAAAACTCAGGTGACAGCAGATGCTGGCGAGGATGTGGAGAAAGAGGAACACTCCTCCATTGTTGGTGGGGTTGCAGACTGGTACAACCATTCTGGAAATCAGTCTGGAGGTTCCTCAGAAAATTGGACATTGAACTGCCTGAGGATCCAGCTATACCTCTCTTGGGCATATACCCAAAAGATGCCTCAACATATAAAAGAGACACGTGCTCCACTATGTTCATCGCAGCCTTATTTATAATAGCCAGAAAATGGAAAGAACCCAGATGCCCTTCAACAGAGGAATGGATACAGAAAATGTGGTACATCTACACAATGGAATATTACTCAGCTATCAAAAACAACGAGTTTATGAAATTCGTAGGCAAATGGTTGGAACTGGAAAATATCATCCTGAGTGAGCTAACCCAATCACAGAAAGACATACATGGTATGCACTCATTGATAAGTGGCTATTAGCCCAAATGCTTGAATTACCCTAGATCCCTAGAACAAACGAAACTCAAGACGGATGATCAAAACGTGAATGCTTCACTCCTTCTTTAAATGAGGAAAAAGAATACCCTTGGCAGGGAAGGGAGAGGCAAAGATTAAAACAGAGACTGAAGGAACACCCATTCAGAGCCTGCCCCACATGTGGCCCATACATATACAGCCACCCAATTAGACAAGATGGATGAAGCAAAGAAGTGCAGACTGACAGGAGCCGGATGTAGATCGCTCCTGAGAGACACAGCCAGAATACAGCAAATACAGAGGCGAATGCCAGCAGCGAACCACTGAACTGAGAATAGGTCCCCTATTGAAGGAATCAGAGAAAGAACTGGAAGAGCTTGAAGGGGCTCGAGACCCCAAAAGTACAACAATGCCAAGCAACCAGAGCTTCCAGAGACTAAGCCACTACCTAAAGACTATACATGAACTGACCCTGGACTCTGACCCCATAGGTAGCAATGAATATCCTAGTAAGAGCACCAGTGGAAGGGGAAGCCCTGGGTCCTGCTAAGACTGAACCCCCAGTGAACTAGTCTATGGGGGGAGGGCGGTAATGGGGGGAGGGTTGGGAGGGGAACACCCATAAGGAAGGGGAGGGGGGAGGGGGATGTTTGCCCGGAAACCGGGAAGGGGAATAACACTCGAAATGTATATAAGAAATACTCAAGTTAATAAAAAAAAATAAAAAAAAATAAATAAAAAATATTCTAAATCATGGCATTAATCCATACCGCCACTATTATCCATGATGGGGATAAGAGTCTTAAAATTAAGACTGCTATTGAAATTATATTTTAAAAGTAATATGCAAGATATAATTTACATAGACAAAAGACTAGAAAATTCTCTCTAAAGAAACTGATGACAAGCTGGTTGTAGGTTCATGGCCCTTGGAGAATTAGGCAATATTAAAGACTCACCTCACAGTAAATCTTTCTCATTTTATGTGTTCATTATTAAAGGTATTTTTTCTTTTATTAGATATTTTATTTACATTTTAAAGGTTATCCACTTCCCAGTTTTCCCTCAAGAAACCCACTATCACATCCCCATTCCCCTGCTTCTGTGAAAGTGCTCCCTCACCCACCCACCCACTCCCTCTCACCTCCTTGCCCTGACATTCTTCTACACTGTGGCATCTGGCCGTCAGAAGTCCAAGGGCCTCTCCTAACTCTCATGCTCTGCTACATATGTAGCTGGAAACATAGGTAGCTCCATGTGTACTCCTTTGTTGGTGGCTTAGTCCTCCGGAGGTCTGGGGTGTCTGGGGTGTCTTATTAGTTAATATTGTTGTTCTTTCTATGGGGTTGAAAACTCCCTCAGTTACCTCAGTTCTTTAAGTACTCCACTGGGGACTCTATTCTCAGTCCAATGGTTGGCTTCAAGAATCTGCCTCTGTATTTGGCAGGCCCTGGCCATGACTCTCAAGAGAGAGTTATATCATGCTCCTGTCATGCACCTCTTGGAATCCCCAATAGTGACTGGGTTTGGTGATTGCATGCATGACAGATCCCCATGTGAGGTAGTCTCTGGATGGCCTTTCCTTCAGTCTCTGTTCCATACTTTCTCTCTGTGTGTCCTCCTGTGAGTATTTTGTTCCCCCTTCTAATAAGTACTCAAGCATCTACTTGTTTGTCTTTCTTTTTCTTGAGCTTCATGTGGTCTGTAAGTTTTATCTTGAGTATTCCAAGCTACTGGGCTAATATCCATTTATCAGTGAGTGAGTATCATGTGTGTTCTTTTGTGTTTGGGTTACAATACTCAGGATGATATTTTCTAGTTCCATCCATTTTCCTAAGAATTTCATAAACTCATTGTTATTAATAGCTGAGTAGTAACTATTCCATTGTGTACATAAACCACATTTTCTGTGTCCATTCCTCTGTTGAAAGACATCTGGGTTCTTTCCAGCTCCTGGCTATTATAAATAGGGCTGCTATGATCATGGTGGAGCATTTTTCCTTGTTATATGTTGAAACATTTTTTGGACATATGCCCAGGAGTGGTATAGATGGGTCCTCAGGCAGCACTATGTCCAATATTCTGAGGAACTGCCAGACTGATTTCCAGAGTGGTTGTACCAGCTTGCAATCCCACTAACAATGGAGGAGTGTTCCTCTTTCTATACATCCTCGCCAGCATTTGCTGTCACATTAGATTTTGGTCTTAGCCATGCTGACTTGTCTCTGGCAGAGTCTCAGGGTTGTTTTGATTTGCATTTCCCTGGTGACTAAAGACGCAGAACATTTCTTTAGGTGCTTCTCGCCATTGAACATTTCTCAGATGAGAATTCTTTGTTTAGCTCTGTACCCCATTTTTAAAATAGCGTTATTTGATTCTCTGAAGTTTAATTTCTTGAGTTCTTTATATGTATTGGATATTGTCCCTCTATCAGATATAGGATTGGTAAAGATTTTTTCCCAATCTGTTGGTTACTATTTTGTCCTATTGACAGTCACGTTTGTCTTACAGAAGTTGTACAATTTTATGGGGTCCCATTTATCGATTCTTGATCTTAGAGCATAAGTCATTAGAGTTATGTTCAGGAAAATTTCATCTGTGCCCATGTCTTCAAGGCATTTCCCCACTTTCTCTTCTATTAGTTCCACTGTGTCTGCTTTTATGTGGAGGTTTTGTTTCACTTGGACTTGAGCTTTGCTCTAGGTGGTAAGAATGGATCAATTTGCATTCTCCTACTGAATTCCAGTTGAATCAGCACCATTTGTTGAAAAATCTGTCTTTTGTCCACAGGATGGTTTTAGCGATTGTGTGAAATATCAAATGACCATAGATTTGTGGTTTCATTTTTTGGTCTTCATTTCTATTCCATTGATTTAAACCCCTGTCTTTTCCAATACCATGCATTTAAAAAAAAATTACAGCTTGAGGTCAGGAATGGTGATTCACCCAGAAGTTCTTTTATTGCTGAGAATAGTTTTTGCTATTGTGATGTTTTTGTTATTCCAAATGAATCTGCAAATTTCTCTTTGTTTAATCTATGGAGAACTGAGTTTGAGTTTTAATGAGAATTGCATTGAATGTGCAGATTGCTTTTGGCAAGATGGCCATTTTATTATATTAGTCCTGCCAATCCACAAGCAGGCAGGTCTTTTCATATTCTGAGATCTTCAATTTCTTTCTTCAGAGACTTGAAGTTTTTGCCATACAGATCTTTCACTTGCTTGCTTCGAGTCACATCAAGATATTTTATATTATTTTTGACTATCGTAAAGGAAGTCATTTCTCTAATTCCTTTCTTAGCTTGTTTATCCTTTGCGTAGAGGAAGGCTACTGATTTACTTAAGTTAATTTTATATCCATCCACTTTGCTAAAGTTATGAGTTAAGAGTTCTTTGGTAGAATTTTTGTGGTCAGTAAAGTATACTATCATATTATCTGCAAATCATGATATTTTGACTTCTTCCTTTCCTATTTGTATTTCTTTGACTTCCTTTTGTTGTCTAATTGCTCTGGCTACAAGTTTGAGTACTATATTAAATAGGTAACGAGAGAGTGGTTAGCCTTGTCTAGACCCTTATTTTAGGGAGATTGCTTCAAGTTTCTCTCCATTCAATGTGATTTTGGTTACTGATTTGCTGTATATTTTTTTCCTATGTTTATGTATGGACCTTGAATTCCTGATCTTTCAAGACTTTTATCAGAAAAGGGTGTTGGATTTAGTCAAATGCTTTCTCAGCATCTAGTGAGATGATTATGTGTTTTTTATTCCTTGAGTTTGATAATATAGTGGATTATATTTATGGATTTCTGTATGTTGAATCATGCCTGCGTCCCTGGGATGAAGCCTACTTGATCATAATGTATGATTGTTTTGATGTGTTCTTGGATTGGTTTGGGAGAATTTTACTGAGTGTTGTTTCATCAATAGTAATAAAATAAATTAGTCTAAAATTCCCTTTTTCTGTTGGATCTTTGTGTGATTTAGGTATAAGCCTAATTTGGCTTCATAGGAACAATTTGGCAGTGTTTCTTCTGTTTCTATTTTGTGGAATAGTTTGAAGAGTATTGGTATTAGGTCTTCTTTGAATGTCTGATAGAATTCAGCACTAAACTGTTCTAGTCCTGGGCTGTTTTTGGTTGGGATATTTTAACGACTGCTTCTATTTCTTTAGGAGTTATGGGACTGTTTAGATGGTTTATCTGATCGGTCCTGATTTAACGTTGGTACTTTGTATCTGTCTAGAAATTTGTCCATTTCCTCCATATTTTCCGGTTATGTTGAGTATATGCTTTTGAAGTAGGATCGGATGATTTTTTGGATTTCCTCAATTTCTGTTGTTATATCTCCCTTTTCATTTCTGATTTTGTTAATTTGTATACTGTTTCTGTTCCCCCAGTTATTCTGGTTAAGGGTTTATCTATCTTGTTATTTTTCTCAAAGAAAAAGCTCCTGATTTTGTGGATTCTTTGCATAGTTCTTCCATTTGTTTTTTATCCCCTTGACTTCCCTTAGTTTTCTCAGTGCTCTAGGTACAGCACCAAATAATATGTTGGATAAATAGATAAACAACTTTCTCTTGTCCCTGATTCTAGCAGAATGGTTTATGTTTTTTTTCCATTTAATTTAGTTTTGTTTTATTGTGTTTTCATTGCTTTATATTGCCTTATATTGTTTTTATTATGTCCAGGTATGCACCTTTTATCTATTATCTCTCCAAGATTTTTATTATGTAGAGGTGTAATGTTTTTGACAAATGCTTTATGGCATCTAATGAGACAATCATCTAGTGTTCTCTTTCAGTTTGTTTATATTGTAGATTATGTTGATGGATTTTCAAATATTGAACCATCTCTGCATTCTGTGGATGAAGTCAATTTGATCATGAAATGTTTGATATCTTCTAGGATTTAGTTTGTGAATGTTACATAAATTATCTTTGCATTAATGTTCATTAGGATAATAGAATCTAAAGAAGCAATATTGGGGAATGGGCTTGAACACATAGGAAACACGGTCCTGAACACTAAACCAATAGTCTGGCACTATGATCAATAATTAATAAATTCGACGTCATGAAACTGATTTGCTTTTACAAGGCTAAAGACATTATCAGTAGAGAAAAGTGACAGCCTACGGAATGGGAAAAGATTTATATCTTTGAATGAGAACAGAAATCAGTGTGTGTGGGATATCTCTGGGACTAGCAAAGGATCCAGGAATGGGGAAGGCTCCCAGTAGACTATGGAGTTGATATTAGCTGAGACTCCTAGCAGCTGGGGACATGGAAACTGAAGTGGCTACCTCCTGCCAAGTGGGAGGCCAGTAGTGGGAGGAGGACATCAATCTACACATAAAACCTTTGAACAATGTGTTTAGTCTACAAGATACAAAGGGGTTAAAAGGGTGTACTGAGGGAATGGTCAGCTAACTACTGGACAAACTTTAGATCCTCCCCATGTGAGAGATCCAACTCCTGACACTATTAATGAGACTCTGTTATTCTTGCAGACAGGAGCCTCACATAGCTCCCTACTGAGAGGCTTCATCCAGCAACAGATGGAAACTGATGTGGAGTTCCACAGCCAATCATCTGGCAGAGCTCTGGGAATTGTAAATATTATTTTTAAAATAATTTTAAGTTGTAAATTAATATGGTAGCTGTATTTCTTTATCTTAGATTCTTCCCAATAATGACAAAAAGAAGGATGAGATTCACTTTTAACTTTACCTCCATAACTGGGGAGTTCATTCCAATTCCCTAAACTAATCTGGCTACTTCCCACCAAGATCCCAACAATCCATACATGTATGGTCATCAATCATTATGTTTAACTTTGAAGAACTCCTACCTCCTTCCTCCTTGTTGCAAATCCCAATATTCTTTCCTCTCTCTTCTTTCCCCTGGCTCATAGAAATCCTGCCTCATTCTCTCTTCTGCCCAGCCATTGGGTGATCAACATTGACAAGGCAAAGAATAAATGGTTTGAATTGTTTACAACAATTTGAGACAGGAAGATCTTGACATAAGCATTATAATGCCTTGTCTTGATTGAAACAAGATATGAGGACAAAGAAGTCAACATTTGAATAACACATGGATAACAGAGCATAAAAATATTATATCTAATTAGAGTCATGAGGAAGAGTCTAGGAGAGGACTGAGTGAGCCTGAGTGGCTAAAAAAACCACAACAATTCCTACAGAGTCAACTAACCTGGGTCCTTGTGGGCTCACAGAGACCAAAGCATCAACCAAAGAGCAAATAGGGTCTGAATCTAGGCCTTCACACATTTGTAGCAGATGTTCACCTTGGTCTTCATGTGGGTCCTCTAACAACTGGAGCTAAGGATGTCTCTGACTCTACTGCTTTCTATTTGATCTCCTTCCCTAGACTGGATTGCCTGACTGAAGCCCTTCAGTGGGAGGTGTGGTATTTAGTCCTGCTGGGACTAGATGTCCCAGGGAGGGGTAACATACAAAGGGAATTCTACTCTGAGAAAAAGGGGGATATAATTGGAGTGGAATTTATGGGAGTAGGACTGGAAGGAGAGGAAGGAAAAGGGTTGCTATTGGGATGTAATATGAATAAATAAATAAATTAACCAAAAATACTAAAAATAAAAAAACTACTTTTATCAATATGTGCTCAGTTATGTACATAAAACCAAAATTTATTCCTCAAGATGCTAGTAATTTTATTACTTGTTCCCATAGAATAAGAGTCATTTGGGTTATGTATCCAAACTACATCCCCAGACACATTTATTTTTCTCCACTTCATCTGCTTGTTTTGGAGGTTTGAAGCACATAGCCCACAATCCATTTTAAATGTTTCTGCTTTTGTGCTACAACAGTGGTTTCATAGCTGTAAGAAAGCTAAATAGTCTTCATAGCTGCAAGTATTCCTGGCTGATTCTTTTAGAGAGGTTTCCCAATTCTTGAGCAAGATGCACTGTTCTCAAATTGTGGTCCTCAGAATAAAAAGGAACTACCTGGGAATTTTTTTAACATACAAATTTTTGAGTGATACTTTTAACTACCCTAAATCTAGGTTTTATCAATCTAATTTCATAGTGTTTAGTTGATTCTAATTTAAATTTTAAGATGTGCTCATTAGAGAAGTCCTTGGTCCTACCAAGATTGAACCCCCAGTATAGAGGAATGTTGGGGGGGAGCAGGAAGGGAGGGTGGATGGGGAGGGGAAGTTCCTTATAGAAGGAGGAGAAAGGGATGAGCTAGGGGGCCTATATCTGGGAAACCAGGAAAGGGAATAACATGAAATGTAAATTTAAAAAATCCTTTAAAATAACTTTTCCTTAGAACAAACAATGGTTTATTAGATAGGACTATCATTTTCTTCTCTTTTGTTCAAGTCTCTTTAAGTAAATAAAGTTTTCTGGAAAAATATCCAAATATGCATTTGTGTGTGTGTTGTCTGTCATTGTTTTTATGATGCAATGATAGAATTGAGTATCATAGCAAACACTATAACATTAGCTGTAATTGTATACTTAAACTGTTGCCATGGCTTGAAGAATCATCGCAACTCATTTGATAGTGCCATTACATGGTGAAAAAATAAGGGAACCAGCAGGCAAAACAGTCATCCCTTGAGGCAGAGAGCCACCTCTAACACACTCTACCATATCAGCATGGAATCTCATGTGCATCCTGTGAAACAGAACTAACAGAAATAGGATGGTACTGACTAGGACTCCTATACATCAGCAAAGTACTATGTGTGTTGACAGAGAGCAGAAGAAGTGGAGAAAAATAAATAAACACTAACAACAAATAATCAGTAACAACTAAAAGAGGACGAAAAATGTTGAACTTAGTAGGTATGAACACCTGCTAGTCTACAATAAAGCTTTAAAAGGGGTCAAATGACAAAGAGGAAAGGGCCAAACTTTACTTTCTTTTGAAGCTTTCCTGATATTTACACAACATTTATTAATAGGCCAATGAAAAAAATCTCCAAAGCTGATAGATATTTCTCCTATTATAAATGTTATATGTAATGATTTAGTCGTTTTTTATAGGACATGATCTTTTTAATGAACTACAAGGAACTCTGTGCTAGTTTTCCCTCACTCCATTTGTTGCTTGTGCTTTCTTGGGGTCAAAGAGATTCTGGCTTAAACTTGTGGTTAAGAAATGAGACAGGCTGCAGTTCAAGAAAAGTGAAGCTGAAGTCATGGTGATCAGCAGATGTCCAGTGAAGACGAGCACCAGGAGCAAACACAAGGGCATAGTTATGACCAATTATAAGATGGAGGTTTAGGGGTGACACTGATAATAGAGCACTTTAATCTTTGCTGGACATTCCCAGCTCAGGTGTGTCAGTACTGAGCCTGTGTGAGAAAGGTTACCTAAATAACAGGGCAGAAAGCAATTCATTAGGTAGATCGCCGGGTTTGTACCAGCCTGAGAAACAAGAATATCAAACTAACAGAAGCCTGGAATAAATTGGTCCACTTGTTTAACTACACACCAATAAAAGTTATGCTTTCACAGTAATTGAAGTAGCGTGCAATCCATGGAAATAAAGCCATTTTCCAGAATTCTACAGACCAGCAGAGAGACTGTGCAAATGATGAATTTGTGATACATGAAGTACATGCTGTGTGTGTCCTGAGAAGACAAGGCCAAAGGTACAGAACAGAGAGAACCATCATTTACAAAGGAAACCCCTCTAAACAATATGACCTGAAAATTAAGACATCACATGCCTTTTTTCAGTAGGGTGGAAAGAGGTTTTGATGTGCTTTATACTAAAAAAATTAGAAAATGAAAAGGGTTGAATATGTGTAGTAGAGTGTGCGAAACATGAGCTACTTCAGCCATTTACGCCTCTCTAGACAAGGAGGGTGAATTTATTGCGGTGCTTACACATGCACAATGGCCCCATGTGGATAATCAGTGGTTCTTTCGCGCCTGACCTCTCTACAAGTCTGAAATGGAAGTTCATGATACAAAACTAAAGGCTCTTCTCAGACTTCTACAAGTTGAGTCAAAAAGAAAAAAGAAAGGGAGAGAGAGAAAGAAAGAAAGACAGAGAAAGAAAGAGAAAGAAAGAAACAAACAAACAAAGAAAAAAAAGTATCTAAGACTGTGGAGAAACATTAGAAAAGAATGAAGCTGAGTATTAACAGTCTGAATATGTACCTATTACTACCCTGGAACTTAACTATGTAAACTGGGTTAGCCTGGAATTTACAGAAAAGACCTGCCTTTGCCTCCTGAGTGCTAGGATTAAAGGCACATGCCACCACACCCAGCTTCCTATTGAAATATTTGGATTTCCCTTCTTTGAAAGAAAAACCAGGAGCCAGAGTAGTAGTCTGAGGAGAACTGACTTTCCAAAGCCACAGACTTGACTCTCTTCCTGTAGAGAACAGTTATAATTTCCACCTCTGGAATGACATCTCAAGGAACAAAGGCTTTCATTAACTTAAGAGGTTTTTTAAAGTGACATTAAAATTAATTTGGACTTGGAAATAAAAGAAAAGAAAAGCCAAAAGGAGAAAGCTAGAGATTAATAAACAATAATATCAATTTGCATGATCTTGCTAACAAGTCCTTCTTGGTAATAATTCAGAGCATTTGTGGTTAAATTCTTGAGGCTTTCCTGTGCTTTCCTTGCTCATCTTGTACTCACATGTAATGGTTGCTATGGGTGACCCAGAAATGAAACCAATCATGGCACTATAATTTAAAACTAAAACAGCTGGCAAAAATCTTTGCTCTTGGAGCATGTTGTCGTAGAAGTAAATGAAAAGGTTGGGAGACTTTTCATTTGCTTCTGTGATAACATGAGCTACTTGAACTAAGGAACATATTAATGTTTCTGCTGAAGTTTTCTATTACGTTGTCAGGAGCCCCATTCCAAGATATCACCATAGAGGTGATAGAAAAAGACAGATCATAGAATGAAATGGTTGCTCCTAACACAAAATAATCAGGCATCTTTGTATTTCCACTTTACATTATAACAGGAAGCCTGATTAGATTCTGATTCTGTGGTTTTTAACCTAAAAATAAACCTAGCTAGGAAGGAAAATTTTTTTCTATATGTGCTGCTTCTTATTATAAAAGAATCTGTTTTAAAGGCACAGGCATGTCACAATCACAGGAACTTTATTCTTGCCTAGACAAAGCTAGTGAATGCCAAAAGGAATTCCCATGTGTCATTTCATGTACTTGCAATATACTAATGAAGTCTTTCTTAGAAAACAAGCCCTCATTTGTGATTATGAATATGAACATTTACAAAAACATTATTCTGTGAAATATCGTTTCAGCATAGTCAAAGAAAACATTATAAAACTTTGTTTTTAAAGTTATAAAACTTAGTATGATCCAGGCCACTTCACAGTATACATAATAGATTTTAATAATAGCTTACTAAGTAGAAACTTTGACTATATCTTTAAATAGCTCTAAGTCAAAGTTCTTTGGATTAGTCAGATACTTTAGTTAGCTGAAATAAATACAGATGCTTCTTGACGTACGATGACATTATTTCTTATAGCCTCATAAGATTTTTGGCAATAATAAATGTCACAAGACATTATTAAATCTATTGCAGATTCAATCAGAAGTGTTACCTAAATATTCATGTGTTTAATACCCATTCTGCCAACTGTCTCAGGGAGAAATGATATATTGAGAGAGTTGATTACTGAGGTTGGAACTTTGAGGGTTATAGCTCTGCCCTGCATTCAGTGTGACTCTTACTTTTATTATCCTCCAAGAGGTGGTAAAAAGACTCTGCCACTATAGATAGGGAATAGGGACATGCATTTCCAGAAGGAGGGTCTGCCCTCCTATCATCTACCAAATAAACAAAAGCTCTCTACTGGTGTTTCTGTCAGGGATGAGAAAACAAGAAACGCAATGTCTGAGTGGCTACTCATTATAGTTTAAGAACCTCATATGCGGTAAACTGACAATTTTTTGCTCTTATAACTTTGTGGTGGACCAGGCTCTCTGACTCTGTACCACTGCACAGCATGAGGAGACAAAGGTATACCAAGTGCTGTTTAAATTTCAAGTTCAGAGGGATTACATTAAATAAACACAGGAATGTTCTGAACAACAGAAACAACAACAAAAGGAACAAGAAAGAATGATATAGAAGCCCGGTTTAGGGACAAAAAGTCCCTGATTGCTGATATTAGAACATTGACCACTAATGAACTTGTAATCACGATCCTCTATTATCTGATAAGGGTTGGAAGCAACAGTAGTTTGAGGGGTACCAAAAAGACTATTAGAAGGCAGCTTGTCACCAGATCCATTAGCAGTAGTTGTAGGTTCACCTCTAAAGCTTATAGGGGTTACTTAGCCTCTGGTTCTTCATCAGGTTTATAGTAGCAGAAATCATGGGCTCCATACTATTAAGTAGGCATCAAAGTTAACATTAGTTACATACATCATAAACAGACCGTTAATGTACCAGTTAGAACTTCCTTCTACCTGGTGAGTATTGTAATGTGTGGGGATCACAATGAAGTACAAGGTTTGTCTCTCTCAGTTGTTTACAGAACATCTAATTTTGAAAGGCAGCCGCCAGGGAGGAAATATCTAACTCAGTTGCCAATTAATTTGTCTCCGTTCTGCATTCAAAGTTAGTGATTGATGTCTTCAGCAATGGTTTTACTTTTAAGTTTGAGTCTGAAACCAAAGGCAATGGTAATAATTTATACTGTTTTGGGGACTTATGGACCTTCTCTGACCAATAACTCATACGAAGAATTCCCACACTTAGCACTGGAAATTTGTTTAATGACTTCCTGCCTCTTGGTCTGGGGTGAACATTGTTTACTCACGGAATTTGTTGGCAAAATGAATCAGTAATTTTATTGTAATTTAAACAGGCTTATAATTTAGTGAGTTTCCAAGTTTTCTTCCACACATTCAACTTTCATGGTACACCAAAGAAGAGGGAACAGCAAGAATTTATGGTGATAAGATTTTCATGCCACAAAGAGAGAGGGGACCATATGCACTTGTAACATAAATAGACACATTATTTAAAAATAAGATGAGCTTTAAAAATGGGACAAGATGTAATCTGTGTTCTTATTCTTTAGTGCAACACAGAAGATCAGAAGAGACAGATCAATATGGCATGAAGTTTGACTTCAGTTCTACCCAATAATTATGTCACCCATTCTTCAGGGAATAAAAACAACGATCAAGTGTTTGTTGGAATATTTACCTTGAAAGAGACAGCATTGAAGATAAATATATTTAAAGATTCCTTAGTCAATAGAAAAAAACAATTTAAGAATAAATAAGAAAGTAATAAGTTACATTTTTGTCTATATTGTTGTCTGTACCTAGAAAAGCATTTGTTTTTATTAAGTGTAAGTACTTTTTCATGAATCTCATAGGAAAGATGGTTTTTCAGGACACCTAAAAAGTTCCATGAAGCACTACACCAAATTATTTAAAATAGAAATAAAGAGGGGAGGGGACCATTAAGATTAATCCTACAGGACAAGAATGGAATTCTAAGTAACTGGATCTGTGAAAGTTAGTAATTAAAGTACAAGCTAATCTTTTAAAAGTAATTATTTTTAACATTAGACACAATAGGTGAGAAAAGAACAAAGACTGGTTTTCCTCACTGCTACAACTTCTAAGATCCACTGCTGTGTTGTGTTTCTTCCAAGTTTTAATAAGAAATATGATGAAAAGTGATTCCTGCTGATAATTTTTAAGGCAGCCAAGGTGAGAAGGAAAAATTTAGCTAATAAATCTGTATTATAGGGAAGGAATGGGAGCATGTAGAGAATGACAACAGAGCCACTCTCGATTCTGATTGATTCTGTCAAGATGTTTTAAGAAATCTTTGGTTTTGTTGTCACAAATCAAAAAGTTAGTTCTTTCTAATGAGCATTCCCTCCTTAGTAAGCCACACCTCTACATTTTCAATCACCAATCATATCAAAGGCATTATTTCCTTGGAAAATAGCTGGGCACATGTAAACACAGCTCAGTGGTAAAGTACTATTCCAACATGTTTGAGTAACCTATGAAGTCAACATAATAAAACTGAAACATATAGAGAGTGGATGTCTTTATAGTGAACTTCAAAATTTTGAGATAAAAATTAAATGTGAGGACATGTTAATCATCCTACTATTATGTTATTGAATGATAAAAATAGTTCTTTTCATTATAGTTATATTGATTTTTTGGTAATGTACAAATATGGATGTTATCTGGGTCATTACACATGAACTCATGATAAGCCTAAACAAATATGCAGTTGCTATATTTTTAATCAGAAAAGAAATATCTTGTCTCTAAAAGAGTACATAAGTTATTGATGTTTTAATACTATCACCAGCATCCTTCCAAACATGCTAATTTTTTTCTTGCCACCTGCTTTTCTTTTTCTATATAAACCAAATAATTTTCCAAGGCAGTATGTTATTTATTTAAATGTGCTTGTAATTAATTTTGCCTGTATTGTTTTTATACTTATTATTGATTATAAGACATGATTGATTGATAAAAAGGTGGAATTTTCAGATTAGGGATACCATACCACATACAAGGCTACTGGAAGAGAAAAAAAAGAGCATTAAGCCATTTACAAATCAATTCAACTAAGTAAGCCATTTAGTAGAAATGGAAAAGAAAGGATGTTAAAATATTTACAAAAACCACAAGGATTTTCTTCTCAACAGGGATTATGATACAATTCATTTGGACTGCTGTATGTATTTTTTCCTCTTGGTGTATTTACAGAGAGCAAAGCTACCCTACAGCTAGGATCTTCTGCAGCACAAGGCTTCCTCTGTGGTTCGGCATGATGCCTAGGCTGAAAGTATCTTTTCAAATATTATTAGGCAGCCTTCATCCCCTCTGTGAAGTCTATAGACTAACACCAAGGAGCTGACATTTAACTAACAAATTTTCTCTTAGATGAATGATTTGAGTCAAGTGGCATAAAATGACTTCAAAGTACTCAGAAATTGAATCCAAGTGTCAGATTATGTTGAACAGCAGCCTTCTGGGCATGTTTTATAACCATGTCAGAAGTTCAACTTTTCTTTTACTGAGACTTATGATTAATGCATTACAAGGTAATTCCTGTAGTCCTAATTATTCTACCACATTCAAATATTATTGGAGTTTGCAAAACAAGGTAACCTTAACATTAGCAGAGAAAGTGATCTCAAACCATATTCATCCTAGATACCAAACTACAAAATATGATAATCAGAACATTTCAATCATTTGGTGATAGCAATCAAGTTAAAGAACTGATTGATAATACAAGTATTACTTCTTAAAACATCTTTATTTTCAATGTATTTGATTTAAAAATAAATGATGAATCTCTACAGTTAAGAAATACCATAAATTGCTACCCGTCACTGAATTTTTCCAGTGATAAATTGTTGCATAAATATAAAGTAAGAGACTGACCTTGAAATAATCCTTTGATATTATTTAGATTTTATTTGGAATCATTTCTGTATTCCTTGCTAAGACAAAGCAATTCTGGCAAGAGACAAATCTTTTATGCTCCCATTTATAGCTATATTTATATCATTCTATCACCTCACCTACACATAGCTTCTGTTGAGAGAAACATGTTCTCTAGCTGCATAACTGCCATATCAGTTATACTATACAGGGTTTGGAGAGAGAGTTTAGAGTTCATGAGCATTTCTAGTATCTGCAGAGGACCTGGCCTGCATTCCCAGCAACCACATGACTGCTTATGATGGCCTGCTACTCCAGTTCCAGAAGATTAGATGGATGTCCTGTTCAGATGTTCATGGGCATTAAATACACACAGTACACATTCACACAAGTCACACATACACACACACATACACACACATTATATACACACACACACACACACATGTCAGGGGACAATTTTTCAAAAATGTTATAAAATATAAACATTTAGGATTTGGCTTATTTCCCCGGGACTATCCAGACACAATTATGAAAGTATCAATGTTTCTTTCTTTTTTTTTTCTTTTTAACGTTGAGGATGATTTTATGGTATTTATGGACCTGTGTGTGAAACAATCCCCATGAAACGACAGAGACATTTGAATATTTTACTAATTTACTTTGTTCCTCATCCTCTTCTTCCTCCTCTCTCTCTCTCTCTCTCTCTCTCTGTGTGTGTGTGTGTGTGTGTGTCTGTCTGTCTGTCTCTCTGATTTTCACTCTTACACACAAACACACACATGTGTGCTTCACTTTTTTGTGTGTGATTTCACATGTGTGTACACGCTTGTGCATATGTTTTGTGTGTTGCTATTTCCTGTCAGCAGGTATTATGAAGGTCAGGGGACAATTTTCAGCATTTTCTTTTCTTCTTCCACCACAAAGTTCTGGGACTTAAACTCAGGTTGCCAACTTTAGAGTTAGTGCCCTTACTAATTGAATCATTTCCCTGTCCTGCACATGTCTTCTGTGCTTTGCATTCAGTTGTTACAGTTGAAAATACAATATTGGCAAAGGGAAGTAAAATTTTATTGGCATATTTATTTACAATAATTTTTTAAAACAGTAATGATTTTTTAAATATAAAGTCAAACTATGAAATCTGATGGATTGATTTTTCTCCAGCCCACAACAACATTATTTTTGATAATGATAAGTAATATGTAAAATGGAAAGTAATGTCAGAAGAGTTTCCTGGAAGCAGGTTTTATAGGCGGTCAATGAAGCTGATACAGTTTTCTATATGGAGTCTAGATTTAACCATTTAGTTAAACACAGCAAGTTTATTAGACCACAAAACAAGAGCATGTGCAGAACAATGAATAGATTTTTAATTTCTTTTACAGACACCTTTTTCCTTAGTGACACTTTGAGGTGAAAAAAGTGAACAGCAGACCTGTATAAGTTATAAACCCAAGATAAGTTACACACATAGAATTGTTCCATGAACCGTAACACCCTTTCTTCTTTTTTTCTTTTTTTCTTTATTAACTTGAGTATTTCTTATTTACATTTCGAATGTTATTCCCTTTCCAGGTTTCCGGGCCAACATCCCCTTCCCCCTCCCCCTTCCCTTCCATACGGGTGTTCCCCTCCCCATCCTCCCCCCATTACCGCCCTCCTCCCAACAATCATGTTCAGTGGGGGTACAGTCTTGGCAGGACCAAGGGCTTCCTCTTCCACTGGTGCTCTTACTAGGCTATTCATTGCTACCTATGAGGTCAGAGTCCAGGGTCAGTCCATGTATAGTCTTTAGGTAGTGGCTTAGTCCTGGAAGCTCTGGTTGCTTGGCATTGTTGTTCATAAGGGGTCTCGAGCCCCTTCAAGCTCTTCCAGTCCTTTCTCTGATTCCTTCAAGGGGGGTCCCGTTCTCAGTTCAGTGGTTTGCTGCTGTCATTCGCCTCTGTGTTTGCGGTATTCTGGCTGCGTAACACCCTTTCAACAACATTCACTTGGACCTTATTTTCATAAAGCCTTCAGAGCCACAGGACATGTAGTATTCAGAAGTTCATACACACATTCAGAATCTCAGTCTAAATGCCCCAGTGAGAACCTGAGCCTTTTAAATGCATTGATACATCACTGTTTCCCCCTTTCTCTTGTAAATTAAGCAAAGTTAAAGACAGATTAAAGTTTGCTGTCAAATTTTTAAATTATTGAATTTCTCATTTAAACACAAAATGTTTAAGGAGCAAAAAAATTTAAATTAAAACTCTGAGCTTATCTGGACTATGGTAAATTTTATTTATTTCTTCTTCTTCTCCTCCTTCTCCTTCTTCTCCTTCTCCTTCTCCTCCTCCTCCTCCTCCATCTCCATCTCCTTCTCTCTCTCTCTCTCTCTCTCTCTCTCTCTCTCTCTCTCTCTCTCTGTCTGAGATTTTACTCCCCTCCTGATCCTCCAAGAGTTCAACATCCCATATCTCCTCCCCACATCCCGTACCCCCCCCACCTACAATCCACCACCCGTCTCCACAAGGATGCTCTCACCTGCCACAGCAGACCTCTAAATTTCATGGAGCCTCCAGCCTCTTTTGGGTTTGGGGTATCTTCTCTGACTGAACCCTGATCCAGAAGTCCTCTGCCTTATACGGGTTGGAGGCCTCATCTCAGCTGGTGTATGCTGCCTGATTGGTGAGCCAGTGTCTGAAAGATCTCAGGGGTCCAGGTTAATTAATCCTGCTGGTCCTTTTACAAGGTTACCCTCCTTCTTTGATTTCTCCAATTTTTCCATAGTTCAAGCAGAGGGATCTGCAGCTTTTGTTCCTGGGTTGGATGCGCATATTTGCATCTTACTCTTTCAGCTGCTTGTTGGGTCTTTTGCAGTCATGGTAGGTCCCATTTTGTGAATGCTCCATAGCTTCAGTAATGGTGTCAGGTCTTGGGCCTCCCCTTGAACTGGAACACAATTTGGGTCTGTCGCCATGCCTTCTTATCCTTAGCCTCTTCTCGAGTTTTTGATAAGCACAGGTAAAGGAGATTTACTTTAAGTTTTATAAGCAATGATCTAGCAGTTAAGAGTGATCACATTCTAAAATAAAAAATCAAACGTTATGAGCGATCACATTCTACAGACCCTCTGTTTATAATTTCATGTTTGTAATATTCTCTCTCTCTCTCTCTCTCTCTCTCTCTCTCTCTCTCTCTCTCTCTCTCTCTCTCTCTCTCTCTCTTCTCTCTCAGATTACCAAGTAGCTGGAGAAGTAAAACAAATATGAATTAAGAGTATGATACGATTTCCTCATTAGATTTAGTTTGTTGTTGTTGTTGTTGTTTTGTTTTGTTTTGTTTTTTAAAATGGAGGGCAAATAGGAAATCTAAAGCATGACCAAAACAGAATATGGACTTAGTGGTTATTTGATTTTTAGCATAAGAATCTATGTAAGAAAAACAGAAATATTCTTCCTGTGCTTGAAATGTGTTTTGATACATATATAAATAAAAATACAATAAAATGCTTAAAAACTAAAAGGAGTGGTATATCTGGGTCTGTAGGTAGCACTGTGTCCAATTTTATGAGGAACCACCAAAATGATTTCCCGAGTGGTTGTACCAACAGGGGAGGAATGTTCCTCTTTCTCCACATTCTTACCAGCATCTGCTGTTGTTGCTGGTGTGAGGTGGAATCTCAGGGTTTCTTGATTTACATTTCTCTGATGACTAAAGATGTTGAACATTTCTTTAGGTGCTTCTCTGCCTTTTGATATTTCTCAGTTGAGAATTCTTTGTTTATCTCTATACCTCATTTTTTTTATTAACTTGAGTATTTCTTATTTACATTTCGAGTGTTATTCCCTTTCTGGGTTTCCGGGCAAACATCCCCCTAATCCCTCCCCCTCCCCTCCTTTATGGGTGTTCCCCTCCCCATCCTCCCCCCATTGCCGCCCTCCCCCCAACAATCACGTTCACTGGGGATTCAGTCTTAGTAGGACGAAGGGCTTCCCCTTCCACTGGTGATCTTACTAGAATACTCATTGCTACCTATCTATACCTCATTTTTAAATAGGATTATTTGGCTCTCTGAAGTCTAACTTCTTGAGTTCTTTGTATATATACGACATTAGCCCTCTATTAGAGTAGTATTCGTAAAGATCTTTTTCCAATCTGTTGGTTGCTGTTTTGTCCTGTTTAGAGTATCCTTTGCCTTACAGAATCTTTGCAATTTTATGAGGTCCCATTTGTCTATTATTGATCTTAGAAGATAAGCCGTTGCTGTTCAGTTCAGAGAATTTTCCCATGTGCCTCAGTGTTTGAGAATCTTCCCCTCTTTCTCTTCTTGTGATTCAGTATGTCTGGCTTTATGTGGAGATCTATGATCCACTTCGACTTGAGCTTTGTACAAGGAAGTCAATTTGTGTTATTCTACATGCTGGCCACCAATGAACCAGCACCATTTCTTGAAAATGCTGTGTTTCTTTACTGGAGAGTTTTAGATTCTTTGACAAAAATCAAGTAATCTTAGTTGTGTGGTTAATTGCTGGGTCTTCAATTCTATTTCATTGATCTTCCTACTTGGGCCTGTATCAATGCCATGCAGGTTTTTATCACAATTGCTCTGTAATAGAGCTTGAGTTGAGGGTTGATGGTTCCCCTAAAAATGCGTTACCCTTGAGAATAGTTTTCACTATCTTGGGTTTTTCTTTATTTCAAATGAATTTTTAAATTGATCTTTCTTTCTCTACGAAGAATTGAGTTGAATTTTGATGGGCATTGCATTAAATCTTTATATTGCATTCAGCAAGATGGTCATGTTTACTATATTAATCCTGCTAATCCATGAGCATGGTAGATCTTTCCATCTTCTGAGACCTTCAATTTCTTTCTTCAGAGACTTGAAATTCCTGTCATTCAGATTTTACACTTACTTGGTTACAGTCACACCAAAGTATTTTATATTATTTGTGACTATTGTGGAGTGTCGCATTTCCCTAATTTCTTTCTCAGCGTCTTTATCCTTTGAGTAGAGTAAGGCTACTGATATATTTTAGTTAATTTTATATGAAGCCACTTTGCTGAAGTTGTTTACCAGGATGAGGAGTTCTTTTGTGGAATTTATAGGATCACTTAAACATAGCATCCTATCATCTGCCAATAGTGAAAATTTGACTTCTTCCTTTCTAATTTGTATCCCCTTGATCTTCTTTTGTTTTTTAATTGCTCTAGCTAGGATTTCAAGTACTATATTGAATAGATAGAGAGAGAGTGGGCAGCCTATTCAGCCCCTGATTTTAGTGGATTTCTTTCAAATTTCTTTCCATTTGGTTGGCTACTTGTTAGTTGTATATTGCTTTTACTATGTTTAGGTATGGGCCTTGGATTCCTGATCTTTCCAAGACTTTTATTATGAAGGGGTGTTAAATTTTGTCAAATTCTTTCTCAGCTTCTAAAGAGATAATCATGTGTTTTTTACTTTGAGTTTGTTTATATACTGGATTATTTTGATGTATTTTCCTATATTAAACCATCATTTTATCTCTGGTATGAAGTCTACTTGATCATGGTGAATGCTATACTACTCCTGGGTATATACCAAAAAGATTCCCCAACATATAACAAGGACACCTGCTCTACTGTGTTCATATCGGCTTTACTTATAATAGCCAGAACCTGGAATCCAGATGTCCTTCAACTGAGAAATGGATACAGAAAATATGGTACATTTCACTCAGCTATTAAAAACAATGAGTTCATGGAATTCTTAGGCAAATGAATGGAGCTAGAAAATATCATCCTGAGTGAGGTAACCCAGTCAGAAAAGAACATATATTGAATGTACTCACTCGTAAGTGTATATTAGTTCAAAAACTTGGAATATCCAAGATACACTTCACAGACCATATGAAACTCTAAAAGAAAGAAGACCTAAATGTGGATGCATCAGTCCTTCTTTGAAGGGGGAACAATGTACTCACGGGAGGAAATATATGGACAATAAGTAGAGCAGAGTCTGAAGGAAAGGCCTGCCTCACCTGGGGATCTATCCCATATGCAGCTACCAAACCCAGTTACTATGACTGATGCCATGAACTGCTTGCTGACAGGAATCTGATATGGATGTCTCCTGAGATGTGTTGCCAGGGCCTTATTAATATGATGGGTATGCTTGCAGCTAACCATCATACTGAGTTTGGGGAGTCCAATAGAGTAGTTAGAGAAAGGATTAAAGAGCTGAAGGGTTTGGCAATCCCATAAGAAAAACAACATATTAACCAACCAGACCGTCCGGAGCTCCCAGGGACTAAACCACCAACCAAAGTGCACCATGGCTCCAGCTGCATATGTAGCTTAGGATGGAATTGCCATGCCTAATCAATAGGAGGAGAAGCCCTTGGTCCTCTGAAGGCTCTTTTTCCTAATGCAGGCAAATGCTGTGTTGTTTAGTTAGGAGTAGGTTGGTAGGATGGGGAGTATCCTCATAGAAACACGGGGAGGGCCAATGAGACAGGGGGACCCGGAAAAGTGGATAATATTTGAAATGTAAATATATAAAGTATCCAATAAAAAAAGAACCAAAAATGAAATGGAATGTATAATTTCTTTACTATAAGAAAATTAAGTGTGGCAGATCTAAATAGTAATACTACTATGTATTTATGCATATAGGAAAATATTATTATAGATAACTCTTAGCAGCTTTTTCCATGGAATGAAAGTGGAAGTAAAAGATGAAGTTGTGTCGCTGATTAAGGAAATATTTTGCTGGTCAGTAGTGGCTCATGCATTTAAACCCAGTACTATGGAGGCAGAGACAAACAGATATGAGTTCAATGCCAGCTTGTTCTATGTTGTTAGTTCCAGGACAGTCAGGTCTACAAAGGGAAGCCCTGTGTTGAAAAACTAAGCAAAGCAAAACACAACATTAAAAAGTTGTTTAAAATGTAATAAAAATAGTTCAAAGAACAATATCTGGAAAAGTGAAAAAAATGTTTCATCATTGAGAGAAAAGAAATGGGTGTATATGGCTCCCTTACTTCAGACTCATAACCAATTGACTGATTCTGTTAATGCGATACTCACGGAAGCTGTCAGATAAATTTAGTTGGAGCCAGTGAAACACCCTAAAAGCCTCTAGTTTTACTTCCCACATAATAAAGCGAAGCTGTCTGGTATGAGTGCACTTCTTTACCCTTTCATGAAATAAGCAGGAAGGTAAATGTCACCAGTTTGCCTTTGCTTAACATTTTTTCAAGTAATTGGGTAGCCACCATAAGGATTCTTGCCCCATCACTGGCCTTAAATTAGACTGATCCTTAAAATCCTACAACTAACTGGGCACTTTCTCTGACCTTTTCTGTTTTCTTCTAAATCCATTAGCTCAAGCCTTGTCCAAATGCACAACAGAATGAACGGTAGGGTGTCCTTATCACAGTGTATGATCAACTTCTTTTCTTGTTAGACTTAAAAAAAAAATCAGAGGTATTACCCTCTCAAAACCTTTTTAAAGATACTTATCTAGTAGTAAAAGTTTAGAAACATAGCTATACATGTTTGTATTAAAGGTCCTAGGGAGAACCTTTTCTGTAGTATTTCAGGCCATTTACAGTTACTAGCATACATGTCATAACCACCTGTTGTTGCAGGTGTTCTGACATTCTCTAACCTTTGCATGCACATGGTGCACATAAACTCATTCAGGCACACATATATGGACAAAAATAAAAAAATACATAAACCTTAAAAAAATCAAGTTTATAAAGAAGGAAAATGGCCATTGGTAGTATCTTATTTTATTTTCTTTTAAAAGGGATAATTAGGTTAAAATGCTCTATGTAATGGTCTGAAAGCCAAATTCACTCATTTGTGTGGCCTATACCCTCAGAAATGTTGACAAAAGTCCAAATAAAAATGATGTAGTATGTAAAATGAGATAAAACTCCAGGGCCCAGGAGGAATACTTGGTATGGAGATTTAGTCCCAGGAAGTTCTGAGGGGTGTTCTTGGTTGATATTTTGGGCCTTCCTATGGGGTTGCAAACCCCTTCAGCTCCTTTATGCCCAGTCATTTTCATGTGTCTACAGCTACATGCACCTATTTTTACTATTTTTTTATTTTTATTGGTTATTTTATTTATTTACATTTCTAGTGCTTTCCCCTTTCTAGGTTTCCCCTCTGCAAAACTCCTACCCCTGCTTCTCTGAAGGTGCTCTCCCATCCACTCCAACCTCACTGACCTAGCATTTCTCTACACTGGGGCATTGAGCCTTCACAGGAACAAGAACTTCCCCTCCTTGTTGCCAGATAAGTCCATCGCCTTGTACATATACATCAGGAGTCATGTGTACGCTTTGGTTGGAGGTTTAGTCCCTGGGAGCTCTGGTGGGGGAATCTGGTTGGCTGGTATTGTTGTTCTGCTTATGGGGTTACAAACCTCTTCAGTTGCTTCAGTTCTTCCCCTAACTCCATTGGTGTTCTCGTGCTGCATTCAGTGGTTGGCTGTGAGCATCTGTATCTTTCCTAATCAGGCCAGAGCGCTCAAATTCACAACAAAGAGGAGAGACAATCTGTAGAGACCATATCTACAGGTTAGGCACAGCCTGCGGCCCACCCCTCTACCCCCACCTCCAAAATCTTAACCCAGAATTTCTCCTGTCTAAAGAAAATATAGGGGCAAGGAGTAGAGCAGAGACTGAAGGAAACGCCATCCAGAGACTACCCCAGCTGGATATCCAACCCATATTTTTAGTATTTTTAATTATATACTAACTATAAGATCTAAATTTTGTTCTCTTAGCTCTTGACAGAAAGTGAAGTGACCTCTAAATTTATATAGTACAGCATTTCACCCTGGGGGCAATTATACCTACACCAATGTTGTTTATTCCTTCTTTTCCATGCTTAATTTCTTCTCTAAGTAGAAAAGGATGAAGGTGAAAGATTTTTTAAGGTTCAAAACCTCTCTGATGAGCAATTTCCTGGATTGTTAAACAAATGATTTGGACAACTACCACAAAATTCCAAGGTGAAAGTTATTAGGAATGTGTTTTATTCTTTCTTAGCAATTTTTATTTGTGCTGTCTTTTTCTCTTTCCATTTTTTTTGTTTATCTGACTTATTCTTTTTTTTTATATTTTTTTTAATTAACTTGAGTATTTCTTATATACATTTCAAGTGTTATTCCCTTTCCCGGTATCCGGGCAAACATCCCCCTCCCCCCTCCCCTTCCTTATGGGTGTTCCCCTCCCAAACCTCCCCCCATTGCCGCCCTCCCCCCACCAGTCTAGTTCACTGGGGGTTCAGTCTTAGCAGGACCCAGGGCTTCCCCTTCCACTGGTGCTCTTACTAGGATATGCATTGCTACCTATGAGGTCAGAGTCCAGGGTCAGTCCATGTATAGTCTTTGGGTAGGGGCTTAGTCCCTGGAAGCTCTGGTTGCTTGGCATTGTTGTACATATGGAGTCTCGAGCCCCTTCAAGCTCTTCCTGTTCTTTCTCTGATTCCTTCAACGGGGGTCCTATTCTCAGTTCAGTGGTTTGCTGCTGGCATTCGCCTCTGTATTTGCTGTATTCTGGCTGTGTCTCTTAGGAGCGATCTACATCCGGCTCCTGTCGGTCTGCACTTCTTTGCTTCATCCATCTTGTCTAATTGGGTGGCTGTATATGTATGGGCAACATGTGGGGCAGACTCTGAATGGGTGTTCCTTCAGTCTCTGTTTTAATCTTTGCCTCTCTCTTCCCTGCCAAGGGTATTCTTGTTCCCCTTTTAAAGAAGGAGTGAAGCATTCACATTTTGATCATCCGTCTTGAGTTTCATTTGCTCTAGGCATCTAGGGTAATTCAAGCATTTGGGCTAATAGCCACTTATCAATGAGTGCATACCATGTATGTCTTTCTGTGATTGGGTTAGCTCACTCAGGATGATGTTTTCCAGTTCCAACCATTTGGCTACGAATTTCATAAAGTCGTTGTTTTTGATAGCTGAGTAATATTCCATTGTGTAGATGTACCACATTTTCTGTATCCATTCCTCTGTTGAAGGGCATCTGGGTTCTTTCCAGCTTCTGGCTATTATAAATAAGGCTGCAATGAACATAGTGGAGCACGTGTCTTTTTTTATATGTTGGGGCATCTTTTGGGTATATGCCCAAGAGAGGTATAGCTGGATCCTCAGGCAGTTCAATGTCCAATTTTCTGAGGATTCTCCAGACTGATTTCCAGAATGGTTGTACCAGTTTGCAATCCCACCAACAATGGAGGAGTGTTCCTCTTCCTCCACATCTGTGCCTACTGAATGCTGGGAAAATATTTTGCTGTGTTGTCTGCTCTTTGATGACTCATGGTTCCTTTTCTTTTGCAATAGCTCTGGGCAATGGTTGCAGTTATAGACAGAGATAAAATCTTTCATACATGTCCTTAAGATTCTCTCATGCTTCCCAAAATATTTAAGTACTTACAGTGTGCAATATTTTCAGAGCTTCTTTTTTCATTTCACAGGCCTATATTTCAGAATGGATGGCAAATACTGATGGTTACCATCAAGGGGATTCAATTGTAATTAATACAGGAGCAAAAAAGGGAACATGAACTCCACATTCATCCTCATCTACTTTTTTCTATGCTTAGGTAGGAGATCATTTGAAGCATGCTTTCAATTTATCTGACACCTCTTTTCCTCCTCTGCTTATTTTGATCACTTTGTTGAAGAGGAGCAGTGTTTGATTAGAGGAGAAACTCAAAGTGCCAACTCACTTACCAGGTCATTTGTGCAGAGGACATGATTGTACATTTATCCATCATATTATGCACCGCGATAAAAACAAGTCTTGTCCTTCAGGGCATGCAAAGATTTGTCACAAGTGAAGTAATTGTGAATCTG
The DNA here is from genome assembly GCF_021556685.1 of Rattus norvegicus. Taxonomy (NCBI): domain Eukaryota; kingdom Metazoa; phylum Chordata; class Mammalia; order Rodentia; family Muridae; genus Rattus; species Rattus norvegicus. Next base: position 39,686,786 of record NC_141537.1, on the reverse strand, counting down.
AGTTCACCTCGATTCTTAACCATATTTCACCATCACATTTAAATTTATTAAAAATGTTACTTCTGTCTATCTATGATATGTGCCTTGCCTGTTTCATTTTAACCATGAGTATGTATGGCGTAGGGGGCCAGGTTATTGGCTTTTAACACTCAATCCCTTCATAAGTATTTCTTAATCCTCTTTGTTACTTTTATATTCATAAGTCAATAGTTGAATATTTCTACAAGAATTCTTAATTCAGAATGAATTCCTTGTAAAGTATCAATGAGAGAAAAGCTAAGAACTACTAATGTACTGAAAGTCCCTACTTCCAATTTTTTTCTAGCATTTAACAAATAAGAAATAATGAGTCAGGTTCACAAATAACTCATTGAGGATTCATGAAATGCAGGACATCATACTAGGAGCTGCAGTAAATTAAAAGCAAAATAAAACACCAAGTCGTAAAATACCTGCAATGTAATTGAAAAAGAAGTGGTTAAAAATTACATTAAAGCTATTATATGAGACAGCATAATAAGTGCCTCAGGAGAGAATAAAACAGAATGCTAAAGCCTCTCAAAGCAAAATGAGATTATCAAATCAGGATATCTTTTATATGCTGAGTCCTCAAATATATAGAACTAAAGGCTTTTAATGAGAAATAATACAATGTAGAAGATTTTAAAATTAAGAGTTGTATCATAGAACGAATAATGTATGTGTGGCTACTTTCCCATGTTTTAGCTTTTATTGTTAACAGTCATAAATTTTTTTCTATGAAGTGTTTTCTTTTGATGAAGTAGTACATTGACTCTTCATTCTGCATTGTGTTCCCCCAAGTGCTGTCTACTTGAAAGATATAGTTTCATTTCAGTGTTCTCTCTGGTCATCAGGATTATAGCATTTGCATAGATTCTTCAAGAGGCTATCACTGTGCTTGTCTCAGTGACATGGCATGGTCATAGAGAAAAGATACTAAACATTTGGGGTTAAAATTGAGCTACTGAAGTGGATAATTAAAGATGCTGGTTCATTGCTCTCCAAGATCAACACATGCTGTTAGTGGGCTGGGCTTTATTAAGAGAAGATGGAGAAACATGAATACCACAGAGTTGCCCTGTTAACAGTCTGAGAGCAGCAGGGAGCAAGTTTGCTGCTCTGTGGACTGCAAAAGGTGGGCTTTACTGGCTCCATCTCTTGTGTTATGTTGCACTTTCTCATTTCACCAGGAATATCACCCCAGTTTCCTAAAGTAGTGACAGGTCAGTTAGTCTTTATGGTGTCCCCTGGGAGATGAGAAGCAACTTTCTTTTGCACATAAGTCATGATACTCCATCACTAGCATCCCTTAATATATCTTTTGGCTTCTTAAAGGAACAGCCCACACAATGGAAGTATGTGTCAGGTATTAACATTGAATTAAAACTACAGGTAAAAAAAAGGAGATACTGGCATATTCCTGTCCATGAGCTTGACAGGGAATTTATTTTCCTATAGCTGAAAAGTAATTAACCTCCACTGTGAGAGAATTCTATTACCAGTAGCTACTCTGCCATGCAAAGTGCACTACATGGAAATGTTACAGGCTACCAAGCAGAAACGGCAGATTTGTGTGCATTTTAAACTCAATTTCCACAATTCCAGTTTCTTCTCTTTTCTACCTCTCCTTCCACACCACCTTAGCTCTTATTTTCACAGAACCTAAAAGGTAATATGGGCAGGAAACTCCCAAAATCTTCGGATCAATGCTACAAAGCTCTGGAAGACATTTCTGTCCCACTAGTGCTTATCTCCCAATCATATAACCTGGTGTAGTGAAAGGAGCGTAGCCCTGTGCAAGTCACTGTGTAATGAATGCTGCCACAGAAAACAACCAAGAAGATGATAGTTCATTCTGTTCTGTTAGGTTTACGTTACAATATAATAAAGAACATGAAGGAGAACAGAAAACTGAATTCTACATAGTTCATCTCTGTGATAACACTAATTTTGATAAATGCTATTTAATGATGGTTTCTACATGACTCAACCATTTTAGCATAATGCCAGTTTCAGGTGTTGTTACTGTTAATTTTGTGATCCAGAAACATTAATGAAGGTAAAACATTACATTCAATTTAACAGAACCAGGTACAAGCAGCATGCATGCAAACACACACACACACACACACACACACACACACACACACGCGCACGCGCACACACACACAGTGATAAAATAAATTTAAAGGTATAGTGATGAACATAAACAATAGAGTAAAGCCATCTACGATGCCCTGTGTTCTTGCACTGTCAGAATAGAATGAAATTTGGAGGATGAGTACAAAATGAAAGCTCAAGTTGATCAAACTCATTGTGTTAAATGCTATTAGAATTTGCACTAACAGTTCATTGACTTACTGCTCTTATTTAATAAACTAAGGACATGTGCACTTCTGAGATTGGAGCAACTTATCGCAGCTCTCCTTCTTAGACCTATTAGAATTTAGAGCTCATATCCACTGAGCAGTTCATCTACCTGTTATGTAAGGTATTTAAATTTCAAGGTGATCACAGAGATCCCAGAGAAGCTCTTTTACTTACAGCTGCACAGTGGAAATCCAGCCAATACTTTCCTTCCTTCCATTACATAAAATATCCACATATTTATGAACTCTCGAAGTAGAGAGAAAAGAACTGCTGTATCATATTTGTATGTTTCCAGAAATAAGACAGAAAAAAAATCAGTACTAAAATACCACAGTCTCTTCCTGAGAACACTATCTAGATGTGGAGTATTTTATGGCATTGGCTATTTATAGCCTGCTATTCTGGGAATTGAACTTTATAAACATGAAAGCCAACTTGTAAATTTTTCCTGACAGAGAATAACACTGAGCTCCGGAAAGCAGAAAGTGGTATGCATTCTCTCTGGGATCTGTCACCGTTCACGATCATTAAAGGAGGCAGATGGGATAAACAAATATCTGTTATTTGACCAATGTAGGGGAGTTGAGATGGAAAACAAGATACCTTCTTTTGGGATCTTGAAATAGCTAACTAGGCTGTCTGCCTTCCTGCTACGAAAATGCCATGAACTGATAGGGCTGTTTGTGGTTGAGTCTAATTTAGAGTCCAAGAAAGCAAAGCCTTCACTGAAAATTACAGGGCATGCAAAATTTTAGGAATTACAGACTAATGGCTCCCTTCTTCTTCCCAATTACCTAACAGCCATGTGTGTGAATGACAGCTGTGCATTAACAGCAGGCCTCTCTCCTGCTCAGGTAGAAAGGCTGGGGATATGTTTCATGGCAAAAGACCTGAGTTAATGGTGGCCTAGGAAAGATTGGAGATTTGTTTCTTTTTTTATGTAAATCATTATTTCAAAGTGGCAGCAAATTCCAAGTACTATAATTAATGAGAAATATTGAATACCTTTGTAATAGAGGTTTGAGTTATAATATATTGGAAAAATTTCCTCTGCTCTTTAAAATTTATTTTTGAACCAAATTTTACTGTAGTGGATTAATTCACTTTTATCCCCCCCTCCTCTCTCTCTCTCTCTCTCTCTCTCTCTCTCTCTCTCTCTCTCCCGTGTGTGTGTGTGTGTGTGTCTGTGTGTGTGTGTGTGTGTGTGTGTGTGTGTGTGCAGAGAAAGGGGGGAGGTGAAGAAGAGGGAAGATACATGTTTAACCACAGTTTATGAGTTGGATGATCTTCTGCTTTAATTATCAAGTTTTTCCCTTTCTACCTGGTAATACCTCAGAAATGTGCCAAGACAAGGGACAATAATCCAAAGGTGAAGGAAGAGTCAAGTAACAAATAAAAATAAGAATGTCTGATCATTTCTTCAAACTAATGACAAATATTTTGACATAGATGATAAAATGCTTTAGAGGCTCAATTTTAGTACTGAGAAGTCAAGACTGGCTCTAGTTTTAACATTTTGGAAGACAGCCTTGTATTTTTCACTGTAAGCTACATACTTTTAGGTAGGCAGCTAACAATGGCTGTGGCAAACACCTATGTCCCTTTGTCTCTCCATGTTGGACTTTCTTTTATGTTTCTTATAGAAACAGGAGAACATGTTTCAAAAGTTATAGCAGTTACACATCTCTTCCCAGTGGATAAATTTTAAATCCATGGGTTATAAGAATAGTTTAGCATTGCACACAGAATTTCTTACTTTGGTATTACTTTCAGAATAAACATCTGTAATATGTGGCAGAGAGTAATCCTGGGTTCAAACAACTTTGAACTTTGATCAAAGAGTAGTATAAAGACATTAGAAAACAATTAAAAACTTAAATATCTTTGAGATTTATATTTGACCATTATTTTCCAAAAAAATAAAAAGTGAAAATATGCATATTATTTGAGAAATATTTTATAAAATCTATCAAACCATAGTTTAAAAATGATTTAAAATAGTAACATTAATACAAGAGTTTCAGGCAATTTTAATATATTTTTATTTTTTGAGATTATAATTTAATAATTTTTCCCTTTATTTCTTGCCCAGCCTCTTTTCCCATATGATCCTTGATCTCTCCCAAGTCCACGGTTTCTTTTTCTTTTATTCTTATAATATATGTGTATATATATATATATATATATATATATATATATGTGTGTGTGTGTGTGTGTGTGTGTGCTCACACACATGTGCCTATGCATGTGCATGTGTGTGCATGTGTATATCTGTATGTGTGTTTGTGTGTAGTATGCATTTATGTTTATCCATATATATTTCCTAAAACAATTTCCAAATTACTTGAAATGCATACTTATCTATTATAGCTGACTATTTAGTATTAGAAAACCAAACTGAGTGATCTTCCCTCAGGAATAATATTTCTCTCACTTTCAAAGCGCCTCAATTACTTTTACTTCTTTGTCTAAGTTTGAGGCCCCATTAGCTTTCCCTTACACATTAGTAGGTCCATTGGTGTCTTTCTTATTCAGGTCTTTGTTAGTTACCTTTGTGATGAGACTCCATGGATATTCTCTGAACATTTTTAGAATACACTATCTTGCAAACAAACTGACTATTTCTCTGGGCCTTAAATATTTCTGTTTCTCTTCTTCCATGATACCTGAGCCTTAAGTGTGGTATTCGTGTTATACATGCATTACATTCCACTGGGCTTCACAACTCTGGATTTTGTTAGCACTTTTACTTAATAGTTTCCATATGTTGAAAAGAGAAGTTTTCCTGTTATGACATAAGAACTACAATTAACTTAGGTATAAAATAAATATTCAGAATGAAGTTAGGATATTTTTTTCTCAGAAAACTGGCAGTTAATACTTTTCAAGATTCATGACTTCACTCTTCCTAGGTAGATGGCTAGGTTTTCAAAACTGGGCATTATTTTACCTCTTGCTGAATAGGTTTTCAGTACAATTAGACAGCTGCTAGTTATTGCTAAAAACATGTGCCACTGTATTTCTTATAGAGTTATTATGTCCTACTGATCATTACTGATCATAGTAACTGATTATTACTATGATTTATAGGCATTATGAAACTGGTAGGATTATTGTTCCCCCCACCCCCCGTGGAAACCTCGATGGTGTCTTCTTGTACAATTAAAGCTAGTTCTTAGGGGTGAAGCATTCAGGTTTGACATAACTTGGAATATCTTGGTCCTTTGTCCAAAGTATCTTCAGCAAGAGGGACTTCTATGCAAACTGTAGGATGCACTCAAGGAATAGCAGCAGCCTATAGATGAAGAAGATGATCCTGTGGACTTCCTTTTTCTCAACTGATTGTTTCTTTTTCTGTTTTTTTTAACTTTGTGAGGTCCTACCTGTCACATATTGGCCTTGACTCTTGATCAAATGAGGTCCTATTCAGAAAGTTCTTTCCTATACTCATATTATGTAGGGTTTCCTGTCTTACTACAGCAGTTTTCACTTCTCAAACTTCACATTTAGGTCTTTGATTAATTTGACATTAAATTTTGCTTAAAGTTATAGACATGAATCGAATTACATTCTTCTAATATAGACACCCATGTTTTCAGCATCTTTTGTTAAAGATACTTTCTATTCTACACCATCTGGTTTTTGATATCTTTGTGAAATATTAAATGGTTGCAGTTACATTAGAACATTTGCTTATTCTGATTTTCTTCTATAGGTTTACACATCTCATTTTGTAGCAAATACCTGTTTTTTTTTTTTTTTACTACTATGGCTCTGTCATCCATTAAGCATTGCTCTTTTTGATTAAGATTATTTTAGCAACCCAGGAACTTTTGTCAATCAAGACAATTTTTTTTCCTTTTTTTTTTTGAAGAAAGAAAGGTATTTTGATGGGATTTCACTGAATGTGAAAATGGCTTTTAGTAAAAAAGCAAAAATTTTACCCTTTTAGTTCTTCTGATCCATAGGTATGGAATGATTTGTAACATGGTCGTGGTAGATAATCATTTGATACATGTCTACATTCTGTTTACAATTATTTCACTGAGTACTTTTAAGTATATTTTCATTTGAGATTTTTGACTTATTATGTTTTGTTACTCTTGTGTCTTTACCTGTTATTTAAATTATATTGATTGACTTTATAGAAGTTCGGGAGCTCATCTTGCTTTAGTTTTTGAATAGTATAAGAATGGTTGGGCTATCTAAAGACACATTCAAAAGTGTGTGGTTGCTTTCTTGACATTCTAAGTGCTTCTAAGTAAATACATTTTTTATTAAAAAGGAATTATTGGTCATGGATCTTCTTTGAAAAACTGGTTGATATTTTCTCTGAATCCACCTATCCATACACCTATTTTCATATGGCTTTGTTTAGGTTTTCTACATTTTCTTTATTTAGTTTTGGTGGTTTGGCTAAATTCAGAAATTCATTAATTTCTTTTACATTTTTCCCTTAAAGGACTACAGGTTTTTAAACAATCTGAATGTCTGTTTTTAAAGCTTCCCTGATGATTACTGATTCTGTTATTGTGGTTCTTTCTTTTCTGTTTGTCAGTTAGATAAATGGTCTGTCAATATGGAATATCTTCTCAAAATGTAAACTCATATATTCACGTAATTTTTTTATTTCTAGTTGCGTTTTTTTTTTACTTTGGGTTTTGAAAATTTCTTAATATTTTCTGGGTAGGAATTTGGTTTGTTCTTGTTTTTCCAAATTTTTTAGATGCATTTATTAGGGCTAATAATTTTTTCTCATAAGTCTGCTTTCAATTTGCCCCAAGTTTTTCTTGTGTTATGTTTTCTTTTTCCCTTAGTTCCAATTTTTTTAAATACTTTTCTTAATTTTTGACACATTCATCACCTGGGAATGAATTGCTTAGTTTCCATAAGGTTTTGTTTTTACTAGATTTTTGTCTGCTCTAAACTTTATGTTTTATTGCATTACAGCTAAATAAAATATGTAGCATTCTTTCAGTCTTTCTGAATTCACATAGAATGTTTCTTTGTGGATGCAATCTGTTTTAGAGACACTTCCATATCATATAGAGTAGAATGTAAATACTGTTTCTTTGGGTACAATATTTCATCTATATGTTAATTCTATTAGATTCATAATGACATTTTCCCAATATTTCTGTTTAAGTTTTGCCCACATAATTTATCTATTTAAGAAAGTGAGATATTGAAATCACCTTCTGTGAAAGGATTGGTGTGAATCTGTATTTAAATCCAATAGTAAAAAAAAATAGTGATATTGGGTTCGTCAGAGTTTGATGCACGTTTCTTTGGGATAGTGACCTGTTAACCATTTTCTTGCTTAGAATGAAATATCCTTTATCTCTTTAAATTACTTTGAATTCGTAGTCCAGCTTGTGAGATATTAGGGCACTAATGTCTGTTTGTTTCCTATATCCACTTGATAAGAATACTTTATTCCACTCTTTTTCTCTAAAGTGTTACCAGTCTTTAAAGCTGAGATCCACTTTTTCTCACAATCTCTTTTTTGATCTATTCAACAAATCTATGTCTTTTTAAATAATTGTCATTAGTATCTTCATTTGTTACTGAAACTAATGTGTTTTATTATATATAACGAGTGTTGTCATTTTCTGTTCATTTTTGGAGGTGGTGTTTGCGTGCTCAGTGCTATTTTTTTTCCTATAAAAGAAAGCATTTAATTATGTTAGGCTTACAGTTTGGTTTATTTTATTGACTTCATGGTGGGTAGTGTTTTTACTAGTTACAGTTTGTATCTGTTTTTATTGTCTATTGGCAATGTTTATTCCTCCTTTTAGCTTAGACTGATGTTTGCTGTGTTTTCTTTAGGTTTACTCTGTTTGATATGAATTCCTTCAGGTGATTTATAGAATGAAAATTTGTTTTCTTTTTATTTTTTCTCCTGCAAATTCAACAGACAGTTAATTTAGTTATATTAGCATAGGTTGGCCCTTGCGGTCTTTGGGAACTTTCAGTATGCGGTTTCAGGCCCTTCTGGATCTCATACTGAGAAATCAGCTGTGAATTTGATGAGTCTTCTTTTTTATATTTTATTGATTTTTTTCTCTTGTAGCTTCAATCCTTTTTGTATATTCTGTAAGTTCTGTGTTTGTATTGGCTCTTTGTTTTATACTTGACTATATCTGAAATCATGTAAAAACAAAAAAAAAAGCTGAGTATGCCTGTGAGAAATTTTCTTAATCAGTTGATATGAGAAAACCCACAGTAACTCTAGGCTACAGTGTCTGGTGGGAACCTACATTAAAGCACAAGGGAAAGGGAAGCTTTTGAGACTTTTCTGTTTGACATCACTCTTGCTCAGGCATTCATATATCCTGTTTCTGAAGCCTACACTCACTGGTATGACAACCTACTTCTTCAGAATTCTAACAGTGACCAAACACAGGCAGCTCTTTAGGATATCTGTGGGATTCCAACACCAGGTTGGACCTGTTGAGATAACTATACTGAGATATCTAGATCTTTGGCTTTTCATCAGGAGACATCCACTCATTCATTGTTCTATTCAGACAACAGCATAAAATGACTGTAATATATACATCCAGCTCTGTTCCCTTAGAGACCCTCCCTAATTCAGTACTTTAAATATGAATTTCCTTGGGGTGTTTCTTTTCTTGACTTCTGTATTTAGTGTTCTTCATGCTTCATATATCAATTTGAGCATTTCTTTCCATAGTTTGGGGAAGTTTTCTACTATGGGTCTATTGAAGAGCTGGTCTTTGGCACAGAGCAGGGCATCTTCTTTACCATGTATCGCTCTAATGCAATCATTTTGGTCTTTACAAGGTGACCCACCTTTGATATATGTTCCTTTCCTGTGTTTTCATTTTTTTTCCTTTTCCCCTTATTTTGTTGAAACACTCTACTTTAACTTTGATTGCTCATAATTTTCTTCTCTTCATTCATTACACCTGTAAAATTCTGTGTTTTCTAGCTGGATTATTGGGTTTTTCAATTCTATCTTCATTTTAGCTTGAGTCCTCCTCCATTTTTTATTTTATTTTTATATTTTCTATTGGTTATTTTATTTATTTACATTTCAAATGTTAACTTCCTTTCCTGTTTCCCCTCTGAAAACCCCCTATTTCACCAACCCCTGCTACTATGAGGGTGCTTCCCCACACACCCACCTACTCCTGCCTCACCACCCTAGCATTACCCTGTGCTGAGGCATCAAACCTTCACAGGACCAAGGGCCATGGAAGGACCCATGACTCCAGCTGCATATGTAGCAGAGAATGGCCTTTTCTGACATCAGTGGGAGGAGTGAACCTTGGTTCTCCTCTATTTTTGTCTTTATTTGATTCTGCCTTCAAATCCTAGATTGTTCTTACCATTTCCAACAACCTTAGTTTTTTTCATTTTCTTAACAATAATTTAAGTATTTAAGCTTATTGAGCTGCTGCATTGTGTTTCTACAAACTCTTGATTTTTTTTTTAAATAACATTTATAATTTTTCCTAAGAATTAAGTATCGTCAGTTTTTCTGGGTAATTGTCTCTGACAAACACGTTCATAGGCCTGGTGAATTTGAGAGTGGGAATGAATACTTCTTTGATCTCTTAAAAATAGTATGCTTTTTGTTAAGATCTGGGCACATGTGTGTGTGTGTGTGTGTGTGTGTGTGTGTGTGTGTGTGTGTAAGAGAAGAACAGGTAGACTTAACCAGCTAAAAGTTTAGCGGATGTATGGGTACAAGTTTCCAGAATAAGCCAGGGCATGGGATATGTGAGCCCGGCTAGGAATGGTGGGTAGGGGAAAACACATGTATATGGAGGTTAGCATCAAGTGGAAATCTACTGCCTATATCCTGGAGGTGAATAAAGGGCTGGCAATTTTCAGACAGGTATTTCAAGAGGAGCTAATGGAATAGGAGCCTACCTTTGACACAGAATTTTAGCATTGTCTAAGTAGTCTTTCCTACCATTACTTTCTGAACTTAAAAAAAGGATGGCAAGGGAGTCCTCTGAAAATAATATGTCAGTATAAAAACAGAGATGGAAACTCACTTAAGAACATCTGTTGTGCAAAGCCACTTGAAAAATAACTGAGTGTTAACGTGAAAGAAAATGTGCTCAGCATGAAACTAACCACAAGTAATATAATAGCAAGGAGGCTGGGAGAGTGACATAAGGAGATGGTACCCTACTGTGCAATAACTTCTGAGTGTCCAATCCTTGTCAGCTCTCAGCTGAGCAAAGAACTGTGGGCAGGCATTATACAGGCAAATTACCCATGAAATGAAGCAAGTTGCAACTGAGTCAAGAGCTAGAGATGGAAACGCCTTTTTAAAATAATACCACAAGTAAAATGCCAAGCAGGGTTCCCCCACATTTTATATATCATGTATATTTTATACATGGAACATGGATTTGTTCCTTAAAAGAATCCCTTTTCTTAATCAGAGACAAGTAATTTTGGATTATAAATATTTGCTTTCTTAATATTGTAATAATTTTAGATTTTTTAATTTCAAATTAACACATTTTGAATTATTAAAGTGTGACTGGGTACTTTGATTCCCTAATTCCTTACTCTGTTTGGATTTTATATTTATAATATTAATAATATCATTAAAACTCTCATATTTCAAAACTGAAACATAAAGCATTTTCACAGTCATCTAATTAAATTCAAGAAAATGTAAAAATATCCAGTATATATTTAGTTCCCATGTTTAAGGCAATGGTAGAAGGAAAGAAAGGATAAATTGCTGTTGTGAAGAAAATATAGTTTAGAATTAAAGTAATAGAACTACATTGAAATGTCATTCATGTCATGATAAATATAGTTCCAAATATATATCTCAATGAGAAGTGTTTTCCTTTCAAGTGTAATAACTAGTACATAAATACTAGCTTTGCATAGCTAGTATGTCCTAATTCACTGATGCTGTCAACTTCATACTTGCTAAATAACTTGAGAATAGAGAGTCGATCAAAAGATTGCCAGATGGGCCTGTGGGATAATTTGTGCAAGATTACCTTGCGTTTCACTGATGGAGTAAGGTCCAGGTTACAGTTGTTTGGACCATTCCCTGGGCAGGTTATCCTGAGTGTTATAAGAATGCCACCTCAGTATGAACCTGCCAGCCAATAACACAGAGATATGACAAGCAGCATCTCTCCTTGGATTTCATTTAACATTCTGCTTGGGAGTATGTCCTGAAATCCCTCAACTGTGTTTGAAAATGTAAAACAAATAAATCCTTATCTTCCCCTAGTTGCTTTTGGCCATACTATTATATCACATCAACAAACTTAAACCAAAACATGGTTCTATTAGCAATATTGCTATGAGAATAGTAAGGATATTACAGAGTTCTTATTCCTTGTTTTTGATGTTTGTTTTGTGAAATAAAGGGGATTTTAGAAACTGTTCAGCTTTTTAAAGCCAAATGTTAAAATTTGTATCTTTTATTATACTTAAACATAGCATTTAGTTAAAAGATATCATGTAAGGCTGAACTAAGTAAGTCTTTTTAAAGGGGATTCTCTTTGCAGTTTTCTTTCACTCTTGATGTCTTCTGGAATCATTAATAAAGATTGCTAAAGAGAAAGAAAAAAACACTGCAAGTGAATGTGAAATAAGTCCAGGGAACAGTTCTCATCTACTCTAACATAATCAAACTAATCTTTTCTTAAATGCTCTTGTATTGATTATATCTCAGAAACAAAAAAAATGCAATCAGCATTATATTTAGTTCATAAAACACTGTTAAAATGCAATGTAATTGATATTGATATGGTAATTAAGTGAATCATATATATGATATAATGTTATATAAGATATATAAACACAAATTAAGTTTATGGACTTATTCCAATGTAAGAGATAACTTTTATGAAAGGCAAGACTTTGTCACTGAAACTTATATAAACATGAACATTCTTCCAGAACTTTTATTGGCTATTAGAATTCTGATTGTTTTCGAGTGCTGCCTTCACAGGTTATATGATCACGTCAGTGCTATACATGGGTTCCAGCAGGGCAGAAAATGAATTAGATACTTATCTGTGTGCCCGGAAACTTGAGAAGAGATGCTGGGAACCAAGCAGGGAGAGAACCAGGCTAATTAAAGATGGCTGTCTGGCTATCATTATAAGCATTTGATTTCTCTTTTCTGTGGAATTTCCAAGATGTCCTGCAAAATATGTCTCAGATAAATCTGTATGAAGAAATAAGGAAAGTATGCATATTGTAGGTTATGGGCCTGTGATACATGCTGACTAACAGATACATTCTGAGTCCTATGTGCAACTCTCAACAGGGAAATTTGTGAGCAGAAACTGAAAGGCTTATCTTACAACCTAAAGGCCCATGGCATGCACAGTAGACTGGACTGAGCTATATTGGAAATGATCACTGTGATGGTGACTGTGCAACCCAGAATCCTGTAACATAATTTGATATAGGGCTGGTGTTTAAAACACTTCTTACTGTAATCATTGCAATAGTACTTGTAGTACCTCAAAAAATAAAAGAAACACTGAAGTAAAGGAGGAGTAGAAAGAGAAGGAAAAGAATGTTGAAACAACCACAGAATACTAGGCAGAAATAGATAACCTATAAATGGTAAATTAGCAGTTATTTTGGAAAGCTTGTAAGTTAAAATTATTCAATCAATTTGTGAGCAGAACCTGAATTAATTATACTCAACAATGTTTTATTGACATCTCTATATGACAGGCAGCATTATAAATATAAGGATAGAGTGGGTTGGGGATTTAGCTCAGTGGTAGAGTGCTTGCCTAGCAAGCACAAGGCCCTGGGTTCGGTCCCCAGCTCCGAAAAAAAGGAAAAAAAATATAAGGATAGAGTAATGGTCTACAAGGAAAGGAATATGTATTCTTCTTTGTGAATTTTAAATCTATCTGAATGATATTCTGTTTAGAAATAATGAATCAAAATCATTTATTAAAATGTGCACAAAAAGTGATCACCAAATGCACAAATGCTGTATGTTAAGTAGGTACCTATCTAGTTTGCAGCACGAAAAAATTTCGGAAGATTATACTTTCACAGACACAAAAATATGTTTTAATTGTATTATATATTATGGATTCGATGCATTACTCTTTGAGTTCTGTATACTTTTTTGCCTACAAAGATCTTAAATTCGTGAAAAAGTGCCTCTGTCCTCAATACCATTGCATCTATGCTTGGTGATGATTGTCTATTGGGAATATACTATATCTGACTGATGATGCTGAGGAAGTTGAGGAAAAGATGTTTGAGGAACATGAGGTAAGTTAGTGACAGTGAAATACCAGAGTAGTTACATATTCAAAAATTGTATTGGAAACATTACTGAGATGCCTATCATAACAGCATTCCAGATGGAAATTTCAAATTTTATCATTAATAAACTTTAGAAAAGAAGAGTAAAGTGAGAGGACAGATCAATATCTAAAGTCCCATGCTCGTACATCATTCCTAGCAACAGGCTTGTCCTAAATGCAAATTAACAACACATTTGTTATATTAGGTTCTGTGAATCATGAAAGAATAGTACCCCAGACTCAAAGGATATGCAAAGAGCATTTATTCCTGCATGCAGGAGGCCAATTCGATGAGGATGGAAGAACCTTGAATATATTCATAGATTCAACTGGAAACACAAAATGAGGAACGTTAGGGAGGGGAAGGTGACATATATCTTGATTGGTAGGTTCTATCTCTGGGAGTCTGGGTGAGGCTATTCTTCCTTCATGCCAAGAAAGAGTAGTGCTTGACCTCTTGACCACGAGCTTGGTTAACTGTCCTTTCATGAGCTGGGATGGGTACTTCTCGACCGCTTGGCTGCTACTTTGGCTAACTATCCTTTTACAGCCTGGGAAGAGGTCCCTTTTATGCAAGCCTGCATTTGTTCCAGAAACTGTTTGCCCAATTCTGGGAAGTAGAAACTCAGCCCCGGTCTCCTGAACTGGTAGATTGCAGCGTGTCATGAAGACATCCTGTCTCAGGCCTATTCACTTGTTTCAGTTAGATACTTAACACAACATTGAAACACCAAATCAAAAACATTATTAGAAAGTCTAGCATTTAGTAATGTGCCTTGAGATCATTTAAAGCTGTTTGGGTTTTAAAGGAGCATCTTGACCACAGCAACTCTTATAAAGGAGCACATTTAATTGGGGCTAGCTTATGGTTTCTGAGGTTTAGTTCATTATTGTCATGTTTTCATATATGCAGACTTTGTGTTGGAACAGGAGCTGAGAATTGTGTTTCTGGATTGTTAAATAGCAGGAGGGGAACTGAGACACTAGATCTGCCTCAAAGCCCAATCCCCCAGTGACACGCTTCCATCAACAAAGCACCTACCCCCACAAGGCCATACCCTGCAATTTTGGCACTCCCTATGGACTAAGAATTCAAACACAGAGTCTATGGACAGCATTCTTTCTCAATCATTTCATTTCACTTCCTTGCACCCATAGGCTCATAGCTATAACATAATGCAAAAGGCATTCAGTTCAACTTCAAAAGTCTCTGTAGTCTATAAAAGTCTAAAATGTGTTTAAAAGTCCAAAGTTCAAAGTCTTTTTTGAGATTCATGGCAATCTATTTACTGTAATCCCCTACAAAAATAAAATAAAATAAAATAAAATAAAATAAAAACACCTGAATAACAACAAAAGCTACAGAGCATGAGGGAAAAAAATCTATGTGCGCTCCTGGTAAGTGTGTCAACTAATACAGCCAATATGAAAATCAGTCTGGAAGATTCTCAGAGGCTATAATTAGCATCATGATATGATCTGGTTCTCCCACTCTTGGGGACATACCCAAAAGATTCTATAACTTTATACACAGATAAAGGTAAAACCATCTGCACAGCCATTATAGTTATAATAGAATCAGATGAGCCAGTGCCAGGCTCACTGAAAAACCAAACACATACAAATAAGAACTGTCGTTTTATTTTCTATTTGCTGGGCAAGGTTTTTGTTGTTGTTGTTGTTGTTGTTGTTGTTGTTGTTGTTGTTGTTTTCGTTTTTGGGTCTTTTCTTTCTTTGTTTGTTTGTTTTGTTAATTTTTTTTTGTGAAACCATGGAATATCCATAAGTTACGTTAAGGTGACCCAAGTGAACTTTTCTGCCATTAGAGTATTGGTATTTTAAAGTCATCTGTGTCATTATCTTTAATTACTGATATAATGTTTTTGTTAATTGATGTAAAATTTCTCAGAATTTTACTCCCTTCCAGTGAGATGTAGTTGATATCGATTTTTTTTAAAGAAAGAATGAAATGCCTCCATTATCAAAAGGTAGACACAGATTCTACACAGATGCTTCTTCATAGATGACCAAAATTTCAGAATAGCTGAATAGTTTTCATTTCAATAGAGGCTAGATATTTGATACAAATAACCAAAATTATTTCTATGTTGCTGAATTATCCATTAAATAGCAAGAATAGAGTTTAAATAGACCTTCTTTTCCGGTGTTAAAATATTTAACTATTCATACTAAACAGGGCGTTAGGCCAAAAGTGACTCATGGATGTCCTTTATTCTCTTTGAGTCACCAGTAAATTATACTCCTTTTTCTTCCCAATGGGGTGGGGTTCAAGCCATTATCTAGAATTAATGATGAAATATGTAACCATAGGGCTCATGCGATTCTAAAACATTTGTGCCTATGAGTCAGTCTTGTAGCAGCTCATTAGAAGAATAGAGACAAAATTGACCTTTCTAAGGTTTGAATATAATTGCTTATCTTCCCCAAAGGGCACTGAACAAAAGATTAAGGTAGTGTTAAATAGAAAAGAACCAAAATTAACCTGATGTTGTTTGTTAGTGTTATTTAATCTAATACATTAAAGACACAGTTCTAGGTCCTAGACAAGCAAGAGTTGAGTGGGGATCATTTCATAGGTGGTTTGGAAAACAGCATTAACTTGCAGAGAGTTTTTTTGTTCTTGGTAGGTGCACTAGATTCTCAGAACAAAGAAAATAAATAGTAATTTGCTCCCATCAATAGTATTCAAAGGAATATTGCTTAAGTTCATACCTTTGTGAGGAAGCCAAAGACTTCCTTAAATAAATTGTGAGATATAAAAATTACTAGGTAACTTTCTGCTCAACTGTAATATAAGACTTAAAGACATTTTCCTTATTTTTTTCTGGAATTCTTATTTAAAAACATTCCTAGATGACAAGGATGTCTCACCATAAGCAAAAGAGGCACATTGTAATGGCAGATTGAAGAGTCAGTATTCACAAGGAGTGGTGTATAAGTAAGTGGCTTCCCCATTAAATTATTTTGAGCATAGTGCTCATTTTGGGCTCAGTCTTAAACTAAAAATCCTATTATGTTTTATAATACACAGGCTTGCAAGATAGTTAGAAGTAAAAGATAGATTGAGTGTCATGGAAGTTTGATTTGAAAAATTAAGAAAAATGTATTGATTAAAATTATAATTGATGTTAATGAAAATTAATGCAAGAGCAGGGATTTAAGCACAAAAGATGAAATGAAAATGTAGGCTCAATTAAGAGAAATATACAAAATGGGAAGGATCTATATCTGGTAAAAATTTAAACAAACTGATTTAATATTAAGCTGAGAGTGACATTGTTCATTGGAAGAGACATTATCTATCATACACCAGACCCCGTGTTTAAGACGTTGTACTTTGTTTTATGTCAGCGTGCACATCACACACACACACACACACACACACACACACACACACACACACACAAAGTGGAAGGCAAATGAGTTTAAAATGTAGTTCAGACAGGACAGATAACTTTGTAGTGTCCTAATGTAAGTGTGACTTGTGTTTGAATCCCAGCCAACTTTTTAAACTTTTGGCATAGTTGCTTGTGTTTGCGACTCTAGCCACAGAGCTCAGTGTTGAGACAAGCAAATATCTTCTGGCTTAGTGGATGAACCTGTCTCAAAAAATACAGAGGCCAATGAAGGAACATACTTCCTTCTGCTGTCATCTGTTCATGCACATGCATACACATATAGCTACAAGCATATGCTCACACAGATATACACTGTCGTACACACAAACACATTTAAGATTTGAAGTAAATGCTTTTCCTTCAACTTACAACCAACTGTAACTCTTCAGAGGACTGAAAAAAAGTCAAACTATTTTAAGTTATATAGAAAAAAACATCTAAAGGAAAATTCAGAAAACATAGATTACCAATGATCGCCTTACAACCTGCTGTCTTCCTTTTAGATGCGTTATAGTAAACAAAATTCCAGCTTATCTAGTTTTCAAAGAATTCCACAACAAATAAAAATCTTCTGTAATGTGTCTGAACTTAACATTCAGATGACCTCAAGTGTTCAGTTCATTTTTTTAGTCTTTTGAATAAATTTAACTAGGGAAGCCACATATACACCAGTCTTTATGATATGGCTTAAAGCCTGAATTCTCATGAACTTTCTGAGTCAGCATCCACTGAAACACCAATAAAGTTAAATATACACTTCCCTATGCTTAAAACAAATATTTTCAGAATGCTGAATTTTCTGCTTCATGATATCTTGTCCCATATGGCATTTGTTTCTGTCAATGCATATCTACTGTGTTACCAATCAGATATGGTCCAAAATCAAAAATACATAAATTAAGGGAAAATTCTTGTATGTTTTTGTGCCATGTTGTGAATCATTTTCATATTCAATGATTAAGACATTAGGAAATATAAATGTATACATCCATACACTTAGAAAATTAGGAAGTTCATGACTGGTGAAAATTAAGAATTTTGTTGAGATGTACATTTAAAATTTGCTAGGGTAAAAGATTTGGAAAGTTTGTAAATGAACTCTTAAATTATCTGATGTGCCCAACTCAGTCCTTCCTTCCTTATCCCTCCATTTTGAATGATTCTTTAGATAGTGAGACTGATTGAAGTCGCTGAGTATAAATGTTGACACATCTAAGAAAGACAACGTTTATTTGAAATTATTTTATAAGCCTTTTCCATACACTTAAAAATGTTTTGCACAAACTTAATAGACTGCATTCTAATTTAATAAGTGGAAGTCAATTTATTTTAGTACATCCATTAGAAGGGTAACTTTAGTCAAATTTCTCATTTCAACAACTATATTAAGACCCTTGATATAAGTATGTATGTTTTATTTAGAGATGGTATATGTATTTGTATAATTTATATATAAAATATATGATATATATAGAGATAGATAGATAGATAGATAGATAGATAGATAGATAGATAGATAGATAGAGTTAAACTTAGGTTTGAAAGACATCTTTTTAAAACATTGAAATATTTGAATGAAGAAAGTTATGTCTAGCTTTGTGGAATAGCTCATGAGATCATATGGTGTGTATGTTGCATATGACATATACCCAGCTTACAGTCTCCCCCCTTTTTGGATAATTCTAAAATGCTGTATTGTCCTTTTTAACACACTTTTCTTTTCTTATTAGAGGAGGTAGTTAGCCCTTCAAGAAGCCAGATACTTCTCAGTTAATTGAGATGTGCATAGAACAGTGTTGAATGTTATCAAAAAGAAAAACAACTCAGTAAAATATATCTAAGCATATTTTATTACATAAGTGTATTAGATAGGACAGTTTTAATTTGATTCCTGCAAGAAGGAGAGAGACAGAGACAGAGATACACACACACACAGAGAGAGAGAGAGAGAGAGAGAGAGAGAGAGAGAGAGAGAGAGAGAGAGAGAGAGAAGAGCTGGAATTATGGAAAGTGTCTTTGATGTTGGGTGTGGTAGCTATTGAGGTTGTCAGTGAATCTAGATAAACACGACTTTTCTTTATCTCTCTTTTAAGGGAGTGAAGGTTTCTTAGGTGGGCTTATTTTGTTTTATTTTTGTAAGGAAAGAAGACTGTTATGATTTGGGCGTTGTATTGTAGGCTTCTTAACACTGTGACCTTTATCTCATTTTATAACTTAACCTGCTCTAGCTGTTAGCACCTATCTCAGTCAGGTACTACACATGATGTAGTAGGAGTTACTGAATGTGATAGTGAAGGAACTATAACAAGTTTATAATACTAAATATATAGTTTAAATTATATTTTCTTTATTCACTTCCTTGACATTCAGAAAAAAATGCATAAACACGACTTTCCTTATTTTTTTTCTCTTGAAATGAAAACTTTAATACTAATATTTCAATTTATATACATCATTCTCTGGAATCAGAAGTATTTTTCAGAAATCATTTTTCTCTGCTTTGGCTATCCTTTCAGTATACACAAAGCTTTTTATTTTAAAAGTTGATATTATATACCTACTAAAAGCACTTGCTTGAATTGAGAGTCTCTGCCATTTACTGACTGAACTCATGCCTCTTATAGAATTATCTCAATCAATAGTAATTGAGGGCTCACAGTGTGCATGGTTCTGGATGAGCTGTTTTAATTTAAGAGGTAGAAATTCATTAAATACCTGTGGAATTTTGCTTAACTTGAAGTACTCTTTGATAATTAAACTTAATCAGAACAATTTCAGTTTTCCATTTATGAATTTTTTCAGACTTTGCTTGAGGATGTATTTGTTCGTTTATTGTAAAAGTTTTATTAATGCCCTTATGAGTGAATCATGGTGGGTGCTAATCAGACACTAGAGAGGTCATCTTATCCTAACCTCCTTCTTCAAAGGCTTAAAGTCCATTGGTAAAATTAATTGAAAAAAACACATTTATATCAAATGGTAAGTGAAATAAATGACTATGGTCTAGAAGTATAACTAAGTCTTCCTCAAAGATCCATGAACAGCTCAACAGGAAGGAGCTGGAATAAAAATGGCATCACTTTACTCTGACATAAATAATTAATCTGATTGAAGAAATTTAGAGAATGTTAAAATGTTTGAGGGTTGCCAAAAGATTGTTGTTTTTATTTCCCACCTCTGATAAATATTTAAAGAAATGTACATATAAATGTCCATCAAAAATGTATTTCACATACTTTCTGCTTTATGCAGTATTGATGCTTCCATTCATGCTTTAAGATTTTCCTGGAACATGTTCTGAACAGACTTTTACAAGTTATGTTCCTGAGGAAATGCCTAAAATCCCAGATGATGATTTCTAATCTTATCTTGTGACACATTTAGGGATTTCTCAGTTCACCATTCTATACCAACCAACATTGCTAAAAATTTTAAGTCCCTGTTTAGAATTTTTAGAAGACAAATCTATTTCAAACAATATGCAAAAGGACCTGCATATTTTAAACATGGTTATGTCTTGTCAATAAGAATATTGTTAATATGAACCATTTGTTATCCATTATTGACAGACTTTTACACAAAATAATGAAGATGTCATCTTTGTGTTTTACTTTTAGAAAAATCAATTTACCTTTTTTTCTTCGTATGTTAGTTTTATACATGTTAGTCTTATGTTGTTTTCTCTTGGTGTGCAAACTCTTTAGACTGTGAAAAAATGTTGCAGATTCTTGTTATTGCATGGGAGAACTGATTTAAATATTTCTTTTCAATATAGACACATGTCAATTTTATATATGGTAAGATACTATTTAAATAATGAATATAGTTTATCTCATTTCTACTAGTATTTGGGGCTGTACAGTGGTCAGTGTCACTGAGTCTTCACTAGACTTTGTCAAGGACAAGTACAGAGTATTTGTGTTTTGACCTTCACTTTCAAAAGTATGCCTCAGTTTTTCTGACATGTTTAATCTTAGTGTACTCTTACACATAATTCCAGCAACTCTATGAAAGGGTAAACTGCTTGATCGCTAGATTTTACTGCAGGTGGATTTGGAAAAAGAACTAATTTGGGCCTAGGATTAGCTGGATGTGTTAGAAGAACAATTCTCTAGATTGCTGATTCTGATGTTAATAACCCAGATGTTAGTAAAAGCTGCCAGCTGGGAACACAATGGCCAAATTTCCCACATATGTATGCTAATGGTAATGAGTGAATCATTTGACCACAAGTAGAATTCTTGGCTTAACTATTAAGATGTAACTTCGTTGCTTCGGTTTAAGAAGCAGTTTAAAAATTCAACAATGCAGATGCTATTAAAATGTCCCCTGTTTGCTATTTTTGTATGCTGAAAATATAAATCTGTTTTTATGTTTTGATTGATTCCTAAGAAATAACCTCAAATTATGTACAAAATTCTAAGTATAGTTCAGATCTACTCAGAGTGGAAAAAGAAGGTAATGTATCCAAATCAGTCCTGGACAGTACCCTTAAATAGGTTGTAACAAGAATGCTTCAAGAAGCAAATTGCATTACACATGGCTTCCAAACACTGGGCATGGTGAAGCTTTGAATGATTCAGAATGTGTTCTGTCTTGATAATAGGAAGCTAGGCGAATCAAAGGTAAGATGAATTAAACCCCTTCAGTACATAAAAACAATGTATTGTAAAAGTTGCCCTATGTCATTATTGTTTCCATTTGTTGTTTCCAATTAGTAGAAAGTTAGTGCAAATTTGGTCTAGCATGCTGGGAGAGTATACCACAGTTGATTTAGTGGTAACATGTGCCGTCTAAAACTGTATTCATTTATGTTCAACCTTCAGTGCATGACTTGGCATGCCTATATTCCAGGGTAGCTATGAATGCCACCAGAGCATGGATGGATTGCAACGTTTTATTATAATGTTAAAGCTTGTGTCCTTCTTGTTTCCATGGTTTACAGTAATGGAATGTATAAATACATATACTATAGCACCACACTACCCTACCAATATGTTCCTCATCAGTTCGATAAAATCCACTGGAAAAATATTTATAAACAAACCAAGAAGTAAAAGTCTATATAGAATAGAAAATCAAGAGCAACAACAGACAATTTATTCATTCTTTTCTTTGTAGTGGAAAAAGAAGGGGTTCTATGAAATTAGAAAAAATTCAAACCTAATTAATAGTGCATGAGTATTTTTTCTCACTAGTTCACCTAAATACTTGCAGGCAAACTGTGAGTCAAACATTAAGTAGATCATCAACTTCACAAGTCTATTGATTTATGTTTGCATAAAAATAGAGAAATTTTACAGTCAAGCATATTCTACAAACTCTCATCTTTCTGCACAGCATGAAAACATTTCTGAGCATTTCAGATTGATGAAGAGAAATGCCTCATTAAATAACACTGAACCCCATGCAGTATTATAAAAACAGCATGGGCAGTGTTATAAAATGTTATTCTGTATTCAGAACAAAGGGAAGTATTGTTATAGAGAATAGAGATTGTCCACAACCTAGAGACAGTGCAGAAAACTTCTCATCATGAATTTGACTAAACAACTCTTTTGCTGTGTATATAGTATTTTATTTTATAAGATACTGATGAGTCAATAATGAATATGAAATACAGTATGGTAAATATACTTTCATTCTTAATTTTAAAAGGAATATCACGTATATTTCAGTGGAATGTGATATTATTATGGCTTGTTTTTTCTTTATGTGCTTATGTTCTGTTCTAGTCTCCTTCTCCAAGTATATTTTATTACAAATAGTTATTGATTATGGATCTTTTAAAATATATGTAGATTTTTCCACACTTCGAGAACATGATAAATTTATTCTTTGAAAAAAATAAGTACATATAGGTACAGTTGACATGAGTTAATATTTTACTATTAACATTAAAGTAGCAAACTTGTGCATATATGTTATTGAAAGTTAAAACAGAAATTCTAAAATAGTCATGGAATATTTTTAGAAACTTAGAAATTGAAATTACAAAAGATATAATAATAAAATACCTGAGTGAAAAAATAGTAAAATAATTGCAAAGGTGAATTGAAAACAATAATAGAAAAAAGAAACAAAATTTAAGTGTTAATGATATTCCAAAAATGATGCATATGTTACAGCTAACATACTTTCCACCAATCTTTGCAATAGAAATAGTCATCAAAGAAGGGAAGAAAAATGGTAGAAATATATGTATATAGGGGTTCACTTCACCAATGCTAGTGCAGACAGTTTAAAAGTATCCTTTCACAAATGCCAAAGAATAAATAAATCATGGATTAGTCCTATTTGTGTTAGATGAAAGGAATTATAGCTAGATATTATATATGAATTATATTACAAATACTAAACAGGACAAAAGTATCTTAAATATTTATCCAACCTAACAACACATTTGTAAACAGAGCAGTGTTAAATAGAATATATGAATCAAATAGGCATAAGCAGAATAATACATACTCATGAACATTAACAATTCAATATTAAATCAAATAATGCTTAAGAAAGAGCTATTACTCATGATAAACCATGATAGGAAAAGTCATATATAATAATCCCTCAGATAATGCTAGGCTGGACAGGGAATCCTAAATAATTTTCCTTAATAGCTAGAACAGGAAATAGATTCCAGACTTTTATTCTCCATGGAATTGAGAGCTGTCACTAGAGTGTCCAGGCTGAAAAAGGACATGAACAGCATCCATATTTGAAAAACTGTATTCAAATAGTGAGTTTGTACATTAAATGTTTTCCTTTACATAAGATACTAAAAATTCCACACAAAAAAACAATATAAGAAAATTTAATATTGATGGAAAACTCAAAATTCATATGCAAAATCAAGAGCATTGTTTGACACTAATAACAATTTATCTAAAATAGAAACTGAGAAAGCAATTCTCTTTATAATAGCTACAAAGTCAGCTAAAAAATAATGTAACAAATCTGGAAATGGGACTATGGCTGTAATTGCAAAACTGGTGAGGCACAAACAGGAGAATTAGCAGTTTGAGTCAACCCTTGGCTACATATAGTAAGTTGAAGGCTATCCTGGACTACACAAGTTTATATTCTCACATTATTACTACTATCACTACTGATGTTAATAATAATAACATAGCTAACTAGAAGTTGGCATTTTTTTCACCTGATATTACAAAGCTCCTATAAGAGAAGTACAAACACACACACACACACAAACACACATACATATACACACATGTATACATGAATAAATATACATATTTATTTATTTATACACATACACTTATAATAAACCAACCAATAAACAAATCATGAGGAAATCCTGTGGTTAGAGGTTGAAAGAAGCATTAAAGTAAAATGTCTGTACTACCCAAAGAAACCTCCAAACTTAATAGAACTTCAAACATATTATCAATGTTTTTTAACAAAACTGCCAAAGCAATCCTGAAATTTATATAGAACTGGAAAGAACCTTAAAAGGCCAAGTTTCATGAGATTCTCCTGACTCCTGACAAAATAAGCATTATATTTATTAACATCTTGAAAGTGGAAGCAATAGGCAGTTTTTGCCTATATAAATGAAAGCCTATTGATATTTGGTAGCACATGAATATGTTCCAAAATATTATTTTAGTAGACAGGACCTTGTCACAAGTATATCCAAATATACATTTATTATGCATATGTATTACATCTCTCTCTCTCTTTCTGTGTGTGTGTGTGTGTGTGTGTGTGTGTGTGTGTGTGTGTGTGTGTGTGTGCCTGTGCATGTGTGTGTGAGAGAGGGAAGCATAGGGAGATGTGTAATATAGAGAATAAGAGGTTATTTTGAAGGTATTAATATAATTCTAAAATTGAAGTGACAATATCTATATAGCTTTGTGTATGAACAAAATTGCATTATTTACTTTGAATTTTATTTGTTATGACATATCTTATAGAAATTGTAACCAAAGTAACTGATTCAAATAGAATATAATGATATTATTAGGAAATGCTGAATAATCTATATCCTGGTGTTTTCTTAATTGGTTATTTTATCTACTTACATTTCAAATGTTATACCCCTTCCTAGTTTCCTCTCCACAAACCTTCATTCCCTCTGCCTCCCCCTGCTTCTACGAGGGTGCTCCCTCTCCCTCCTATTTACTCTCTGCTCAGAGCCCTAGCATTCCCCTACATTGGGATATCCAGCTTCCACAAGACCAAGGGTCTCCCTCCCATTGATGCCAGATAAAGTGATCCTCTGGTACATATGCAGCTGGAACCATAGGTGACATCGTGTGTACTTTTTTGTTGGTAGTTTAGTCCCTGGGAAGTTTGGGGATCTGGTTGGTTGATATTTTTGTTCTTCCTTTGGGGTTGCAAACCCCTTCACCTCCTACACTCCCACATTCCTAACTTCTCGATTGGAGTCCCCACACTCAGATCAATATTTGTTTGTACAAATTCTCTTCTGTGTTGGTTGGGCTCTGGCAGAACCTCTCAGGGGACAGCTATACCAGGCTCCTGTCAGCAAGTGTTTCTTGGCATTATCAATAGTGTTTGGGTTTGGTGTTTGCAGATGGGATGGATCCTTAGGTGAAATAGTCTCTTGATGGCCTTTCCTTTGGTCACTGCTCCACTTTTTATCCTTGCATTTCTTTTTGCCAGGAGGAATTCCGAATTAACATTTTTAAGGTGTTTAGGTGGCCCTTTCCCTCATTGAGGGGCCGTGCCTATCAACTGGGTATGGTCTCTAACGGCCCTCTTTTCCCTTTGTTGGGTGTTTCTGCTAATGTCCTTCCTGTGGGGTACTGGAAAACTCTTGGGTCCCTGGCATCTGTACTTTCTAATGGCTACCTGCAGTTTCTCCTCCCACACTGCTACATACATTTCCTGAGGTTCTGTACTTCTCCACCTCCCTGCCACATCTGAAATGGCCCTCTTATCTCTTCCAGTCCTCTCTCTCTCCTGGATCCCTCTCTCCCTCTAATTCCTGAGATTACTGTCTTTCCCCTTTTGAGTAGGACTGCGACACAAATACTTTGGTGTGATCT
This sequence comes from Rattus norvegicus, assembly GCF_021556685.1. Lineage (NCBI taxonomy): Eukaryota > Metazoa > Chordata > Mammalia > Rodentia > Muridae > Rattus > Rattus norvegicus. The sequence goes on along the minus strand of NC_141537.1, from coordinate 39,660,641 downwards.
TCCTTTTTTATTTATTTATTTTTTTCTTTTTTTTTTTGGTTTTCATATGGACTGAGAGTTTTATCTTGATTATTCTGTTTTTACTAATAGCCACTTATCAATAAGTATATATATATATATATATATATATATATATATATATATATATATAGTGTTCTTTTCTATGTTACTTCTCTCAGGATGAAATTTACAAATTCCATCTATTTGCCTGCGAGTTTCAATAAGTCATTTTTTTTTTCTGACAGGGTAGTACTTCATTGTGTAAATGTACCACATTTTCTGTATTCATTCCTTTCTTGAAGGACATTTGGGTTCTTTCCAGCTTCTGGCTATTTAAATAAGGCTGCTGTGAACATAGTGGAGCATGTGTCTTTGTTATATGTTGGAGCATCTTTTGGGTATATGTCCAGGAGTGGTATAGTAGGTTCCTCAGGTAGAACTATTTCCAATTTTCTGAGAAACCACCAGAATGAATTCCAGAGTGGTTGTACTAGCTTGCAATTACACCAACAATGGAGGAATGTTCCTCTTTCTCCACATCCTTTCCAGTATCTGCTGTCACCTAAGCTTTTTAACTTAGCCATTCTGACTGATATGAAGTGGAATCTCAGGTTTTTTTTTTCAGTTGTTTTTCTCTAATACCTAAGGACATTTCTTTAAGGGCTTCCCAGCCATTTAAGATTCTTCAGTTGAGAATTCTCTTTTTTAGCTCTGTAACACATTTTAATAGGGTTATTTGGTTCTCTGGAGTCTAGCGTCTTGAGTTTTTGAATATTTTGAATATTTGCCCTCTGTCAGATGTAAGAATAGAAAAGATCTTTTCCTAATCTGTTGGTTGTTCTTTTGTCTTATTGACAGTTTCCTTTGCCTTACGGAAGCTTTTTGAATTTATGACGTTCCATTTGTCAACTCTTGATCGTAGATCATGAGTCATTGGTGTTCTCTTCAGGAAATTTTCCCCTATGTCAATGTTTTCCAGGTTCTTTCCCACTTTCTCTTGTAGATTCTGCATATCTGGTTTTATATGGAGGCACTCATTCCTCTTGGATTTGAGCTTTGCAGTCTTCTACATGCCAACCACCAATTGAACCAGCATCCTTTCTTGAAAATGCTAATTTTTTTCTCTTTGTAGGTTCATCCTCTTTTTCAAAGTTCAAAAGATCCTAGGTTGTTGATTCATTTTTGTGTTTTCAATTCTATTCCACTGATCTACTTGCATGTCTCTGTACACATACCATGCAGTTTTTATCACTATTGCTCTGTACTAGAGCTTGAGGTCAGGGATGGTGATTCTCCAACTAGTTCTTTTATTATTGATAATGTTTCTGCTATCCTGGTTTTTTGTTATTCCAGATAAACTTGACAATTGCTCTCTCTCTATGAAGAACTGAGTCACAATTTTTGTGGGGATTGCATTAAATCTATAGCTAGCTTTTGGTAAGATTGCCATTTTTACTATGTTAATCCTTCTGGTCCATGTGCATGGATGATTTTTCCATCTTCTGAGGTCTTCTTTGATTTCTTTCTTCAGAGACTTGAAGCTCTTGTCATACAGATATTTGACGTGCTTGGTTAGAGTCACATTAAGGTACTTTACATTATTTGTGACTATTGTGAAGGGTGTCATCTCCTTCTCAGCACGTGAATATTTTGAGTGGAGAAAAGCTACTCATTTGTTTGAATTAATTTTGTATCAAGCAACTTTGCAGAAGTTGTTTATCTGGTGTAGGGATTCTTTCAAGAATCTTTTTGAGTCATTTGTGTATACCATCATATATCCATAAATAGTGATAGCTTCACTTCTTCCTTTCTAATTTGTATCCCTTTGACCTCTTTTGTTGTCTAATTGCTTTATCTAGAACTTCATGTATTATATTGAATAAATAGGGAAGAGTAGAAAGCCTTGTCCTGTCCCTAATTTTAGTGGGATTGCTTCCAGTTTCTCTCAGTTTCATTTGATGTTGACTATTGGTTTGCCATATATTGGTTTTACAATGTTTAGCTATGGACCTTGATTTCCTGATCTCTCAAATATTTTAAAATGAAGGCATATTATATTTTTTCAAAGGTTTTTCAACAACTAATGAGATGATCATATATTTTTTTCTTTGAGTTTGTTTATATAGTGTATTACATTGATGGATTTCTGGATATTGAACCATACTTGCATCCCTAGGATTAAGCCTACTTCATCATGGTGAATGATCATTTTGATGTGTACTTGGATTCAGTTTGCAAGGATTTTATTGGGTATTTTTACATCAATATTCATGAGGTATATTGGTCTGAAGCTTTTTTTGTTGTGTCTTTGTGTTGTTTAGGTATAAGTTTAACTGTGGCTTCATAGAATATATTTGGTAGTGTCCCTTCTGCTTCTATTTTATGGAATAATTTCAGAAGTATTGGTATTAGGTCTTTTTGATTTTCTTACAGGATTTTGCACTAAAATCATTTGTTCAGTCGCATGTTTAGTTGGGAGACTTAATGATTGCTTCTATGTCTGTAGGTATTAGGAGACTGTTTAGATGGTTTATCCAATCCTGACTTAACTTTGTTACCTAGTAGCTGTCTAGAAAATCATTCATTTCATCTACATTTTTCAGTTTTGTTGAGTATAGACTTTTGTATTAGGATCTGATAATTATTTGAATTTCTTTAGTTTCCTGTTATGTCTCCCTTTGCATTTCTGATTTTGTTAATTTGAATACTGTCTCTGACCCCTCTCAATAGTCTGACTAAGGATTTATTTATCTTGTTGATTTTTCTCAAAGAACCAGCTGCTGGTTTTCTTGTTTCTTTGTATAGTTCTCTCTTTTTTTCTAATTGGTTGATTTCCACTTTGAGTTAGATTATTTCCTGCTGTCTATTCTTCTTTAGTGTATTTGCTTCTTTTTGTTCTAGAGCTTTCAGAAGTGCTTTTAAGCTATTAGCATATGCTCTGTCCAATTTCTTTATGGAGGTACTCAGAATATGAATTTTCCTCTTAGCATTGTTTTCATTGTTTCCTATAAGGATGGATATCCTGCAACTTCATTTGTCTCCAATTCTAAAAAGTCTTTCATTTCTTTTTTTCTTCCATGACCAAGTTATCATGGAGTAGACAGTTGTTCAGCTTCCAGGTGTATGAGGGCTTTCTGTTGCTTTTATTGTTGTTGGAGACCAGACTTAGTTCATGGTGATTTGATAGAATGAGTATGATTTTTTCCATCTTCTTGTATTGGTTGAGGCTTCTTTTGTGTCTAATTGTATGGTCAGTGTTGGAGAAAGTGTAGTACAATGCTGAGAAGAAGGTATATTCTTTTGTTTTAGAGTAAAATGTTCTATAGATATTTGTTAAATGGGTTTGATTCATAACTTCTGTTAGCTTCACTATATCTCTGTTTAGTTTCTGTTTCCATGGTCTGTCCATTGGTGAGATGGTGTATTAAAGTAACCTACTATTTTATATTGTGAGGTTCAATGTGTGCTTTGAACTTCGGTAATTTTTTTTTTTTTTACAAAGAAGGTGCCCTTTCATTTGTGACATATATGGTTGGAACTGAGAGTTCCTTTGGTTGATTTTTCCTTTGATGAGTATGCAGTGTATTTTCTCATCTTTTTTTGTTAACTTTTAGTTGAAAGTCTATTTAGTCTATATTAGAGTTACTACTCTAGCTTGTTTCTTGGGACCTTTTACTTGGAAATATTTTTCTAGCCTTTTACTTTGACGTTGTGACTATCTTTGTTACTGAGGTATGTTTCCTGCATGCAGCAAAATGCTGGGTCCTCTTTCAGTATCTAACCTGTTAGTCTATACCTTTTTATTGGGGAATTGAGTCCATTGATGTTGAGAGATATTAAGGACCAATGATTGTTACTTCCTACTATTTTTGGTTTTAGAGGTGTTATTATGTTTGTATGGTTCTCTTTTTCTGGGTTTGTTGTGAGGTGATTACTTTCTTACTTTTTCTTTGGTGTAGTGTCCCTCCTTGTGTTGAGTTTTTCTTCTATTTTTCTATGTAGGGCTGGATTGGTAGAAAAATATTGTTTAAATTTGGTTTTGTCATGGAATATCTTTTCCCCCTCTATGGTAATAGTAGTATGGACTGGAATTTTTTCCTGTTTTAATATAGACTTTTCAGTTAGAACTAATAAGTAAATCGTTGATGTACAAGTTTAAAGGATGAATTATGTCTTCTTTGCCAAAATTTATATTAGCATTGGGTATCTAAAATTTTGGGCAAAGTGAAAACAAAAAAAAATATGATGATATTTCTACAAGCAAAGAAACAATAAAATTCCTAGAGTTCCACTGCAACTAAGTGAGGAATATGGAACTATTTTTTAAGAAAGCTCTGTAATGTTGGTGGAACCAGCTTCTAAATATGTAGACGTGAGCTTGGACATGGGTAATGAATAGGACCTAGAGAAATTTGGTTGTAGATGTATTCATATTAAAAATATCTAATTAAATCATGAAAAGGAAAGAATAAATGATTTCATGTATTTGACTAAATGCCTTTACACATAATTATCCAGACTCAAAGTACAGAAATAATCCTCTGTAGTTGCATTAAAAATAAGAATTAATACCTCACCGCCTGGTCAGGTGGGCATTCCTGAGGCTGCAGAGCGGAAGAGACCACCAACACTGCTCACCCCTGCCCACATCCCTGGCCCAAGAGGAAACTATATAAGGCCTCTGGGCTCCCGTGGGGGAGGGCCCAGGAGCGGCAGGACCCCTGCCTGAGACACCGCCTGAACCTGAAGGAAACAGACTGGATAAACAGTTCTCTGCACCCAAATCCCGTGGGAGGGAGAGCTAAACCTTCAGAGAGGCAGACAAGCCTGGGAAACCAGAAGAGACTGCTCTCTGCCCACACATCTCGGACGCCAGAGGAAAAAGCCAAAGACCATCTGGAACCCTGGTGCACTGAAGCTCCCGGAAGGGGCGGCACAGGTCTTCCTGGTTGCTGCCGCTGCAGAGAGCCCGTGGGCAGCACCCCACGAGCAAACTTGAGCCTCGGGACCACAGGTAAGACCAAATTTTCTGCTGCAAGAAAGCTGCCTGGTGAACTCAAGACAAAGGCCCACAGGAAGAGCTGAAGACCTGTAGAGGGGAAAAACTACACACCCGAAAGCAGAACACTCTGTCCCCATAACTGACTGAAAGAGAGGAAAACAGGTCTACAGCACTCCTGACACACAGGCTTATAGGACAGTCTAGCCACTGTCAGAAATAGCAGAACAAAGTAACACTAGAGATAATCTGATGGCAAGAGGCAAGCGCAGGAACCCAAGCAACAGAAACCAAGACTACATGGCATCATAGGAGCCCAATTCTCCCATTAAAACAAACATGGAATATCCAAACACACCAGAAAAGCAAGATCTAGTTTCAAAATCATTTTTGATCATGATGCTGGAGGACTTCAAGAAAGACATGAAGAACTCCCTTAGAGAACAAGTAGAAGCCTACAGAGAGGAATCGCAAAAATGCCTGAAAGAATTCCAGGAAAACATAAATAAACAAGTAGAAGCCCATAGAGAGGAGACACAAAAATCCCTGAAAGAATTCCAGGAAAACATAAATAAACAAGAAGAAGCCCATAGAGAGGAGACACAAAAATCCCTGAAAGATTTCCAGGAAAACATAAATAAACAAGTAGAAGCCCATAGAGAGGAGACACAAAATTCCCTGAAAGAATTCCAGGAAAACATAAATAAACAAGTAGAAGCCCATAGAGAGGAGACACAAAAATCCCTGAAAGAATTCCAGGAAAACATAAATAAACAAGTAGAAGCCCATAGAGAGGAGACACAAAAATCCATGAAAGAATTACAGGAAAACACAATCAAACAGTTGAAGGAATTAAAAATGGAAATAGAAGCAATCAAGGAAGAACACATGGAAACAACCCTGGATATAGAAAACCAAAAGAAGAGACAAGGAGCTGTAGATACAAGCTTCACCGACAGAATACAAGAGAAGGAAGAGAGAATCTCAGGAGCAGAAGATTCCATAGAAATCATTGACTCAACTGTCAAAGATAATGTAAAGCGGAAAAAGCTACTGGTCCAAAACATACAGGAAATCCAGGAATCAATGAGAAGATCAAACCTAAGGATAATAGGTATAGAAGAGAGTGAAGACTCCCAGCTCAAAGGACCAGTAAATATCTTCAACAAAATCATAGAAGAAAATTTCCCTAACCTAAAAAAAGAGATACCCATAGGCATACAAGAAGCCTACAGAACTCCAAATAGATTGGACCAGAAAAGAAACACCTCCCGTCACATAATTGTCAAAACACCAAACGCACAAAATAAAGAAAGAATATTAAAAGCAGTAAGGGAAAAAGGTCAAGTAACATATAAAGGCAGACCTATCAGAATCACACCAGACTTCTCGCCAGAAACTATGAAGGCCAGAAGATCCTGGACTGATGTCATACAGACCCTAAGAGAACACAAATGCCAGCCCAGGTTACTGTATCCAGCAAAACTCTCAATTAACATTGATGGAGAAACCAAGATATTCCATGACAAAACCTAATTTACACAATATCTTTCTACAAATCCAGCACTACAAAGGATAATACAGGGTAAAGCCCAACATAAGGAGGCAAGCTATACCCTAGAAGAAGCAAGAAACTAATCGTCTTGGCAACAAAACAAAGAGAATGAAAGCAAACAAACATAACCTCACATCCAAATATTAATAAAACGGGAAGCAATAATCACTATTCCTTAATATCTCTCAATATCAATGGCCTCAACTCCCCAATAAAAAGTCATAGATTAACAAACTGGATACGCAACAAGGACCCTGCATACTGCTGCCTACAGGAAACACACCTCAGAGACAAAGACAGACACTACTTCAGAGTGAAAGGCTGGAAAACAACTTTCCAAGCAAATGGTCAGAAGAAGCAAGCTGGAGTAGCCATTCTAATATCAAATAAAATCAATTTCCAACTAAAAGTCATCAAAAAAGATAAGGAAGGACACTTCATATTCATCAAAGGAAAAATCCACCAAGATGAACTCTCAATCCTAAATATCTATGCCCCAAATACAAGGGCACCTACATACGTAAAAGAAACCTTACTAAAGCTCAAAACACACATTGCACCTCACACAATAATAGTGGGAGATTTCAACACCCCACTCTCATCAATGGACAGATCATGGAAACAGAAATTAAACAGTGATGTCGACAGACTAAGGGAAGTCATGAGCCAAATGGACTTAACGGATATTTATAGAACATTCTATCCTAAAGCAAAAGGATATAACTTCTTCTCAGCTCCTCATGTTACTTTCTCCAAAATTGACCATATAATTGGACAAAAAACGGGCCTCAACACGTACAGAAAGATAGAAATAATCCCATGCGTGCTATCGGACCACCACGGCCTAAAACTGGTCTTCAATAACAATAAGGGAAGAATGCCCACATATACGTGGAAATTGAACAATGCTCTACTCAATGATAACCTGGTCAAGGAAGAAATAAAGAAAGAAATTAAAAACTTTTTAGAATTTAATGAAAATGAAGGTAAAACATACCCAAACTTATGGGACACAATGAAAGCTGTGCTAAGAAAAACTCATAGCGCTGAGTGCCTGCAGAAAGAAACAGGAAAGAGCATATGTCAGCAGCTTGACAGCACACCTAAAAGCTCTAGAACAAAAAGAAGCAAATACACTCAGGAAGAGTAGAAGGCAGGAAATAATCAAACTCAGAGCTGAAATCAACCAATTAGAAACAAAAAGGACCATAGAAAGAATCAACAGAACCAAAAGTTGGTTCTTTGAGAAAATCAACAAGATAGATAAACCCTTAGCCAGACTAACGAGAGGACACAGAGAGTGCGTCCAAATTAAAAAAATCAGAAATGAAAAGGGAGACATAACTACAGATTCAGAGGAAATTCAAAAAATCATCAGATCTTACTATAAAAACCTATATTCAACAAAACTTGAAAATCTTCAGGAAATGGACAATTTCCTAGACAGATACAAGGTATTGAAGTTAAATCAGGAACAGATAAACCAGTTAAACAACCCATAACTCCTAAGGAAATAGAAGCAGTCATTAAAGGTCTCCCAACCAAAAAGTGCCCAAGTCCAGATGGGTATAGTGCAGAATTCTATCAAACCTTCATAGAAGACCTCATACCAATATTATCCAAACTATTCCACAAAATTGAAACAGATGGAGCACTACCGAATTCCTTCTACGAAGCCACAATTACTCTTATACCTAAACCACACAAAGACACAACAAAGAAAGAGAACTTCAGACCAATTTCCCTTATGAATATCGACGCAAAAATACTCAATAAAATTCTAGCAAACCGAATTCAAGAGCACATCAAAACAATCATCCACCATGATCAAGTAGGCTTCATCCCAGGCATGCAGGGATGGTTTAATATACGGAAAACCATCAACGTGATCCATTATATAAACAAACTGAAAGAACAGAACCACATGATCATTTCATTAGATGCTGAGAAAGCATTTGACAAAATTCAACACCCCTTCATGATAAAAGTCCTGGAAGGAATAGGAATTCAAGGCACACACCTAAACATAGTAAAAGCCATATACAGCAAACCAGTTGCTAACATTAAACTAAATGGAGAGAAACTTGAAGCATTCCCACTAAAATCAGGGACTAGACAAGGCTGCCCACTCTCTCCCTACTTATTCAATATAGTTCTTGAAGTTCTAACCAGAGCAATCAGACAACAAAAGGAGATCAAGGGGATACAGATCGGAAAAGAAGAGGTCAAAATGTCACTATTTGCAGATGACATGATAGTATATTTAAGTGATCCCAAAAGTTCCACCAGAGAACTACTAAAGCTGATAAACAACTTCAGCAAAGTGTCTGGGTATAAAATTAACTCAAATAAATCAGTTGCCTTCCTCTATACAAAAGAGAAACAAGCCGAGAAATTATGAAATAGACCCAAATAACATAAAGTACCTCGGTGTGACTTTAACCAAGCAAGTAAAAGATCTGTACAATAAGAACTTCAAGACACTGAGGAAAGAAATTGAAGAAGACCTCAGAAGATGGAAAGATCTCCCATGCTCATGGATTGGCAGGATTAATATAGTAAAAATGGCCATTTTACCAAAAGCAATCTACAGATTCAATGCAATCCCCATCAAAATACCAATCCAATTCTTCAAAGAGTTAGACAGAACAATTTGCAAATTCATCTGGAATAACAAAAAACCCAGGATAGCTAAAGCTATCCTCAACAATAAAAGGACTTCAGGGGGAATCACTATCCCTGAACTCAGCAGTATTACAGAGCAATAGTGATAAAAACTGCATGGTATTGGTATGGAGACAGACAGATAGACCAATGGAATAGAATTGAAGACCCAGAAATGAACCCACACACCTATGGTCACTTGATTTTTGACAAAGGAGCCAAAACCATCCAATGGAAAAAAGATAGCATTTTCAGCAAATGGTGCTGGTTCAACTGGAGGGCAACATGTAGAAGAATGCAGATCGAACCATCATTATCACCCTGTACAAAGCTTAAGTCCAAGTGGATCAAGGACCTCCACATCAAACCAGACACACTCAAACTAATAGAAGAAAAACTAGGGAAGCATCTGGAACACATGGGCACTGGAAAAAATTTCCTGAACCAAACAATGGCTTATGCTCTAAGATCAAGAATCGACAAATGGGATCTCATAAAACTGCAAAGCTTCTGTAAGGCAAAGGACACTGCGGTTAGGACAAAACGGCAACCAACAGATTGGGAAAAGATCTTTACCAATCCTACAACAGATAGAGGCCTTATATCCAAAATATACAAAGAACTCAAGAAGTTAGACCGCAGGGAAATAAATAACCCTATTAAAAAATGGGGTTCAGAGCTAAACAAAGAATTCACAGCTGAGGAATGCCGAATGGCTGAGAAACACCTAAAGAAATGTTCAACATCTTTAGTCATAAGGGAAATGCAAATCAAAACAACCCTGAGATTTCACCTCACACCAGTGAGAATGGCTAAGATCAAAAACTCAGGTGACAGCAGATGCTGGCGAGGATGTGGAGAAAGAGGAACACTCCTACATTGTTGGTGGGATTGCAGACTGGTACAACCATTCTGGAAATCAGTCTGGAGGTTCCTCAGAAAATTGGACATTGCACTGCCTGAGGATCCAGCTATACCTCTCTTGGGCATATACCCAAAAGATGCCTCAACATATAAAAGAGACACGTGCTCCACTATGTTCATCGCAGCCTTATTTATAATAGCCAGAAACTGGAAAGAACCCAGATGCCCTTCAACAGAGGAATGGATACAGAAAATGTGGTACATCTACACAACGGAATATTACTCAGCTATCAAAAACAACGAGTTTATGAAATTCGTAGGCAAATGGTTGGAACTGGAAAATATCATCCTGAGTGAGCTAACCCAATCACAGAAAGACATACCTGGTATGCACTCATTGATAAGTGGCTATTAGCCCAAATGCTTGAATTACCCTAGATCCCTAGAACAAACGAAACTCAAGACGGATGATCAAAATGTGAATGCTTCACTCCTTCTTTAAATGAGGAAAAAGAATACCCTTGGCAGGGAAGGGAGAGCCAAAGATTAAAACAGAGACTGAAGGAACACCCATTCAGAGCCTGCCCCACATGTGGCCCATACATATACAGCCACCCAATTAGACAAGATGGATGAAGCAAAGAAGTGCAGACCGACAGGAGCCGGATGTAGATCTCTCCTGAGAGACACAGCCAGAATACAGCAAATACAGAGGCGAATGCCAGCAGCAAACCACTGAACTGAGAACAGGACCCCCGTTGAAGGAATCAGAGAAAGAACTGGAAGAGCTTGAAGCGGCTCGAGACCCCATATGTACAACAATGCCAAGTAACCAGAGCTTCCAGGGACTAAGTCACTACCTAAAGACTATACATGGACTGACCCTGGACTCTGACCCCATAGGTAGCAATGAATATCCTAGTATGAGCACCAGTGGAAGGGGAAGCCCTGGGTCCTGCTAAGACTGAACCCCCAGTGAACTAGACTATGGGGGGAGGGCGGCAATGGGGGGAGGGGTGGGAGGGGAACACCCATAAGGAAGGGGAGGGGGGAGGGGATGTTTGCCCGGAAACCCGGAAAGGGAATAACACTTGAAATGTATATAAGAAATACTCAAGTTAATAAAAAAAAAGAATAAGAATTAATACCAACTTCAAGTGCCTAAGATTCAACTGAATGTGTTAGAGGACAATCTCACATAATATTTCCACATTACAGACAATATTTCATGTTCACCTTTTGCCTCATTTTTCCCTTTATATTTCATATATGTTGTAGAAAACTAGTATCACTTCTACTACTAAGAAGAATTTCAGGTAGTTTATAATGAGTGCAAAATGCTATAGGATGTCTCTTTTGTTTGTTTGTTTGGTTGGTTGGTTGTTTGGATTTTGTTTTTGTTTTGTTTTGTGAAACCAGATCTTCATGTGGAATCCAAGTTGATTTGGAACTCAAAATGCATTTCAGGTTAATCTTGAATTAATTAGCATTCTGACTTTTTCCCCTACTGCTGATATTATAGATACTCTCCACAAATTTCAGATACCACTGCAATTGGCTTTTTCTCCTTGTGGATATGCCAATTCACGTATGCATGAATGTATGTAGGAAGATCTTTGCACACAGATGTGCATGTGGTTTGAATGTGCTGTGCATATGTAAGCCAGATGTTGACATTGAATATCTTCTTCAGTTTTATTCCACCTTATTTTTTGAGACAAAATCTATTATTGAAATTGGAGCTCACAAATTTTCTTAGACTGGCTGGCTAGAAAATGCCAAAAAAGCCTATATTTCTGCCTTTCAAGAGCAGAAATTAGTGCAGAGCACCAGCATTCATGGGTTTGAGATCTGGTATTCATACTTGCAGAGCAAGTACTTTACTAAAGGTACCACCTATCTAACTCCCCATTATGGGTTTTTAAATGGATAGTAAGTGATAGTTAAGAAGATGAACATTTAGGTAAGGTAACTATTTTTTGTATATTTATTTATTTATTTATTTATTTTTTTATTCATTCATTCATCCATCCATCCATTCCCAATCATAGTCTCCCTTCTTCCATTATATAGTCGTCCCACCATTCCCCATCCCCTTCTCCTCTGAGAAGGGAGAGGACATCTATGGGTGCCAGCACACCTTGGGACTTTAAGTCACAGCAATACTAAGCACATCAGCTCCCACTGAAGCCAGACAAGTTAAATCCAGTTAAGGGTACAAGATCCCCAGGCAGGCAACAGAGTCAGGGACAGACCCTGCTCCAGTTCATGGGAGACCCTTATAAAGAAAAAGGACACATCTTGTACATATATGCAGAATGGTGTGAGAGGGCTTGGCCCAGTCAATCTGTGCACTTTGGTTGGTGGTTCAGTCTCTGGGATCTCACAAGAGTCTAGGTTATTTGACTTGGCGTTCTTGTGGAGTCCCTATTCCCTCCAGTTCCCTCAATCCTTCTCCCAACTCTTCCACGAGACTCCCTAACTCCATCTAATGTTTGGCTGTGTTTCTTTGTATTTGGTTCAATTGGCTGCTGAGTGGAGCCTCTCAGAGGAAAGTTATGCTAGGCTTCTGTCTGCAAGCATAACAGTATTATTAATATTGTCAGGGATTCATTTTTCCCCATGGGATAGATATCAATTAAGGCCAGCCATTGGATGGCCATTCCATCAGACTCTATTCCATCTTTGTCTCTGAACTTAGTAGGCAGGACAAATTTTGCATTGTAGGTTGTGTGGATGACTTGGTATCCTTATCCATTCCCTAGAGTCCTGTCAGACTAGAGGAAGTGGCTGCATCAGGTTCCATATCCTCCACTTCTAAAAGTCTCAACTAGAGTCACCCTCAAGGACATCATGGAACCTCCATCATTTCTGGACTCTGGAATGACCCAGAGATGCCCCTTTTTACTTCTTCCAGCCACTCATTTCCATTTACGCTACAGACACTCTCTCCCAAATTTTCCCTATAGCTCATCTTGATTTTGCCTCTCCCCATCCACTCTCCCTCCCAGTTCACTCCCTTGATCCACTCACATCTCCATTATTTCTGCTTCTGAGTATGATTCAAGCATCCTACCCGGTTTCTTCCTTGTTAATTAGCTTCTTTGGTCTTCAGATTTTAGTGTAGGTATCCTGTACTTTACGGCTAATATCCACTTATAAGTAAGTATACACCATTGGTGTCCTTTTGAATCTCACACAGGATTTTCTAGTTACATTCATTTAGGCAATGTAATTATTAACTTACAGTATTGGGCCTGAAAATGATGGTGCCAGAAAGACAAGTTGATTGGAATGCAACACAGTGCAGGTTAAACTGCAATATTTACTTGTTTACATTTAAATAAACAATGGAATTTAGCTGTAGCCTGACTTAATTTCTCTGCTTTTAAGATTAATTTTATTCAATTATGCCACATTTTCCTATTAGCATAATTTGATCTAATTGCATGTTTAATGTAAATAGCTCTAATCATATAATTCATATGTATTAATGACATAATTACATGATGATTAGATGATGCACAATTGCAATTTTAATGATGTCATAAAAATCTATAGAAAGCATGGTTAAACATAACCTTACCACACATCACAAATATGCCCACTGAGGTCAAAGAATGGGTAAAAGGAAGGGAAAGGGTACACAAATGGTATAATCCAACTTGTTTCTTTTTATCAATGAATCCTTTGACAAATTGTTTAGAATAGGCACTTGTATTAATTTCATCAATCCATTCAGTTTAGTATACTTCAGGCCATTAATTTGTTAAAAGGTAAGAAGCAATAACACCTTCAAGTGCTATACTAGTCCTTTCAAAGGAGAAGTATATTTCTTATATAGAGATACACAAGATGTTCCTGAGATCATTCAATCTCACTCAACATCTTCTAGCACTTTCCAGAAATAGTATTTATTATAATGCTTGGTACCCAGGTCTTCCTGACCACAGAATATTAGATCTGAATCAATATATTATACCTCCTCTCATGAATATGATATAGAATACAATAATAAAAGTAGAGATGGGCATTAATATTACAGCTCAAAGGATGGAGCTCTATAATAACACAGAAGGTAACTGAATATTACAAATAGATGGATAGTGAAATTTGTCTTTAAGAGCAATGGAAGACATTAAGACAAAGGTGACAACTGAACTGTACTTTAAGGGGAAGCAGTTTTTTAGGAGATATAGGAGGAAAGAAAGCCAATTCTATCATAAGTAGTGAGTAGTGGGTTTTTTCTTCCTTCCTTCCTTGTTTCCTTCCTTCCTTCGCTTTCTCCCTCCCTCCCTCCTCCTCTTCCTCCTCCTCCTCCTCCTCTTCCTCCTCCTCCTCCTCCTCCTCCTCCTTCTCTCCCTTCTCTTTTTTCTCCCTCTCTTTCTCTTAACAAGATAATATGACTACAAAGTCTGGTGCGCACAGATATCTCACAGAAGAATTTCTGTTGATGTTTAAAACTCTGCCTTGGGTTGGATTTAAAAGAAGTAGAAAGTTTGAATTTTGCTTTGCAGACAGTAAAAACTGACACTTTCAGCATAGCAAGTTATGTGATCAAAATTGGGTTTTAGCTGAAAATCTCTGGAGATATCATGTGAGTGGATTAGAGATGTGTCTTGGATTATAAATCATGGCCAGAAAATTAAGGTCTAAACAGAAGATGAACAAATTAGAAATGACAAATCATATTATAAATATGTGCATGTTAATATTCCATAATATTAGACATAATAAAGTTAAATGTTTAACAAATATAAAGAAAGTGATAGAGTGATAAGACTCTGTATCTGACTTATGAAAACACTTCATGGAAAACTATATGATCACGGCTGAAAACATGGCTGTTATGGTTGTAATATCAACAACCATAAGAAATAGATCCATGGTAGAAGGATCACAGGTATATAGTGAATCCAGTTCTAAATGTATGAAATGTTATCGTCCAGTGAAATTTATCCATTGTTAACAACTGTTTTTCTGCTTCCAGAAACATGAGTGCAATTTTACAATTTTTATTCTCACTCTCTTTTTTCTATTATTTCATTAAGTTGTGCTTTTATATTAATTAATATATTTAGCCATTCACATTTTATATTAAGAAGAAAATCTCTGCTGTATCATAAGGTAAACTATACTACCAAATTTCTGCTATAGAAACAAAAAACTAAAAAGACAAGAAACCAAAATATACAGGCGTTTTATTGTAGGAACACAATTTATCATGATCCTAATTAAGTATTTTTGGGGGGAATGTGTTGTTTGTTTTTAGTTAATCATGCCCTTTGTTTACATTTCAAATTATATCACACTTCATGGTTACTCCTTCACAAACCCCCATCTCACATTCACCCTCTTCCTCCTCCCTGTTGCCTCTATGAGGGTGCTCTCCCATCCATCCACTCTCTCCCACACCACCACTCCAGCATTCCCCTACACTGAGGCATCAAACCTATACAGGGCCAAGGATCTCATGCCAATTGCTGTCAGGCAAGACCATCCTGTGCTACATATGTATCTGGAGTCACTGATCTCTCCCTTTATACTCCTTGGTTGGTGTTCTAGCCTCTGAGAGCACTGGGTGGTCCGGCAAGCTGATGTTGTCCTTCCTATGGGGCTGAAATCCCCTTCCACTCTTCCAGGCCTTCCCTAGCTACCCCATAGTGTCCTTGAGCTCAGTCTGACTATTGGTTCCAAGCATGCATACATGCATTGATTAATTGCTGGCAAGACCTCCGAAGGAGCAGATACATCAGGTTCCCATCAGCAAGATCCTCTAGACCATCACAACAAAGTAGAGTTTGATGTCTGCAGATAGGATGGATCTCCAATGGGGCAGACCCCAGATGGACTCTTCTTCAGTATCTGCTCCATTTTCTGTCCCGTTTCTTCCTTCAGAAAGGAATTACACCAGACTTCTCATCAGAGACTATGAAAGCCAAAAGATCCTGGTCAGATGTCATGCAGACCCTAAGAGAACACAAATACCAGCCCAGGTTACTGTATCCAGCAAAACTCTCAATTAAAATAGATGGAGAAACTAAGATATTCCCTGACAAAGCCAAATTTACACAATATCATTCTACAAGTCCAGCCCTACAAAGGATATTAAATGGTAAAACCAAACACAAGGAGGCAAGCTGCACCCTGCAAAAAGCAAGAAACTAATCGTTTTGCAACAAAACAAAGAGAAGACAAGCACACAAACTTAATCTCACCTCCAAATATGAAGAAAACAGGGACAATCACCATTCCTTAATATTTCTCACCATCAATGGACTCAATTCCCCAATAAAAAGACACAGATTAACAAAATGGATATGTAATGAGGACCCAGCATTTTGTTGCCTACAGGAAACATACCACAGGGACAAAGACAGACACTACCTCAGAGTAAAAGACTGGAAAACTACTTTCCAAGCAAATGGACTGAAGAAGCAAGCTGGAGTAGCCATTCTAATATAGAATAAAATTGATTTTCAACCCAAAGTAATCAAAAAAAGATAAGGAAGGACACTACATATTCATAAAAAGAAAAATCCACCAAGATGAACTCTCAATCCTAAATATATATACTCCAAATACAAGGGCACCTACATACATTTAAAAAAGCCTCACTAAAGCTCAAAGCACACATTACAGCTCAAACAATAATATTAGGAGAATTCAACATCCCACTGTCATCAATGGACAGATCATGGAAACAGAAATGAAAAGAGACATAGGCAGACTAGCAGCAGTTATTAACCAAATGGACTTGACAGATATTTATAGAACATTCTATCCTAAAGCAAAAAGATATACCTTCTTCTCACCACCAAATGGTACTTTCTCCAGGATTGACCATATAATTGGGCAAAAAACAAGCCTCAACATATACAGAAAAATAGAAATAATCCCATGCGTCCTATCAGACCACCCCAATTTAAAGCTGATCTTCAATAACAAAAAAGGAAAGAACACACACACATATACATGGAAGTTGGACAATGTTCTACTCAATGATAACCTGGTTAAGGAAGAAATAAAGAAAGAAATTAAAGACTTCTTAGAATTTAATGAAAACGAAGGTACAACATACCCAAACTTATGGGACACAATGAAAGCTGTGCTAAGAGGAAAACTCATAGCTCTGAATGCCTGTAGAAAGACAAAGGAGAGATCATATATCAGCAGCTTGACAGCGCACATAAAAGCTCTAGAATGAAAGGAAGCAAATAAACCCAGGAGGAATAGAAGGCAGGAAATAATCCAACTCAGAGCTGAAATCAACCAATTAGAAACAAAAAGGACCATAGAAAGAATCAACAGAACCAAAAGCTGGTTCTTTGAGAAAAACAACAACTTAGATAAACCCTTAGCCAGACTAATCAGAGGATACAGAGAGTGTTCAAATTAACAAAATCAGAAATGAACAGGAAGACATAACAACAGACTCAGAGGAAATACAAAAATATCATCAGATCCTACTACAAAAGTCTTTATTCAACAAAACTTGAAAATCTGGAGGAAATGGGGAATTTCCTAGACAAATACCAGGTAGGAAAGTTAAATCAGGAACAGATATACCATTTAAACAACCCCATAACTCCTAAAGAAATAGAAGCAGTCATTAAAAGTCTCCCAACCAAAAAGAGTTTAGGTCCAGATGGGTTCAATGCAGAATTCTATCAGAACTTCATAGAAGACCTCATAGCAATACAACCCAAATTATTCCACAAAATTGAAACAGACAGAGCACTACAAAATTCCTTCAATGAAGCCACAATTACTCTTATACCTAAACCACACAAACACCCAGCAAAGAAAGAGAACTTCAGACTAACTTCCCTTATGAATAAGTATGCAAAAGTACTCAATAAAATTCTTACAAACTGAATCCAAGAGCACATCAAAACAATCATCCATCATAATCAAGTAGTATTCATCCCAGGTATTCAGGGATGGTTTAATATAAGGAAAATCATCAATGTAATCCACTATATAAACAAATTGAAAGATAAAAACCACATGATCATTTCATTAGATGATGAAAAAGTATTTGGCAAAATTCAACACCCATTCATGATAAAAAGTCCCGGAAAGAACAGTAAATCAAGGCCCATACCTAATCATTGTAAAGAAGCCATATACATCAAACCAGTAGCTAACATTAAACTAAATGGAGAAAAACTTCAAGCAATCCCATTACAAACATGGACTAGACAAGGCTGCCCACTCTCTCCCTACTTTTTCAATACAGTTCTGAAGACCTAGCCAGAGCAATCAAATAAAAAAGGAGGTCAAGCTTCCTAGTTGCTGCCACTGCAGAGAGCCTGGGGGCAGCAACCCACGGGCAAACTTGAGCCTCTGGACCACAGGTAAGACCAACTTTTCTGCTGCAAGAAAGCTGCCTGGTGAGCTTGGGACACACGGAGGCAGAATTCCTCTAGGACCGGGCACGTCCTGTGTTTACCGGAAGTCCCACACCCGCGGATCCAGGCCTGCAGCAGCTCTCTGCTCCCAGACCCCGTGAGAGAGAGACCCAACCGCCTGGTCAGGTGGGCACTCCTGAGGCTGCAGAGTGGAAGAGACCACCAACACTGCCCACCCCTGCCCACATCCCTGGCTCAAGAGGAAACTGTATAAAGCCTCAGGGCTACCGTGGGGGAGGGCCCAGGAGCGGCAGGACCCCTGCCTGAGACACCGCCTGAACCTGAAGGAAACAGACCAGATAAACAGTTCTCTGCACCCAAATCCCGTGGGAGGGAGAGCTAAACCTTCAGAGAGGCAGACAAGCCTGGGAAACCAGAAGAGACTGCACTCTGCACACATCTCTGATGCCAGAGGAAAACACCAAAGGCCATCTGGAACCCTGGTGCACTGAAGCTCCCGGAAGGGGCGGCGCATATCTTCCTGGTTGCTGCCGCTGCAGAGAGCCCCTGGGCAGCACCCCACGAGCAAACTTGAGCCTCGGGACCACAGGTAAGACCAACTTTTCTGCTGCAAGAAAGCTGCCTGCTGAACTCAAGACACAGGCCCACAGGAACAGCTGAAGACCTGTAGAGAGGAAAAACTACACACCCGAAAGCAGAACACTCTGTCCCTATAACTGACTGAAAGTGAGGAAAACAGGTCTACAGCACTCCTGACACACAGGCTTATAGGACAGTCTAGCCACTGTCAGAAATAGCAGAACAAACTAACACTAGTGATAATCTGATGGCGAGAGGCAAGCGCAGGAACCCAAGCAACAGAAACAAAGACTACATGGCATCATCGGAGCCCAATTCTCCCATTAAAACAAACATGGAATATCCAAACACACAAGAAAAGCAAGATCTAGTTTCAAAATCATTTTTGATCATGATGCTGGAGGACTTCAAGAAAGACGTGAAGAACTCCCTTAGGGAAACACAGGAAAACATTAATAAACAAGTAGAAGCCTACAGAGAGGAATTGCAAAAATCCCTGAAAGAATCGCAAAAATCCCTGAAAGAATTCCAGGAAAACACAATCAAACAGTTGAAGGAATTAAAAATGGAAATAGAAGCAATCAAGAAAGAACACATGGAAACAACCCTGGATATAGAAAAACAAAAGAAGAGACAAGGAGCTGTAGATACAAGCTTCACCAACAGAATACAAGAGATGGAAGAGAGAATCTCAGGAGCAGAAGATTCCATAGAAATCATTGACTCAACTGTCAAAGATAATGTAAAGCGGAAAAAGCTACTGGTCCAAAACATACAGGAAATCCAGGACTCAATGAGAAGATCAAACCTAAGGATAATAGGTACAGAAGAGAGTGAAGACTCCCAGCTCAAAGGACCAGTAAATATCTTCAACAAAATCATATAAGAAAACTTCCCTAACCTAAAAAAAGAGATACCCATAGACATACAAGAAGCCTACAGAACTCCAAATAGATTGGACCAGAAAAGAAACACCTCCCGTCACATAATTGTCAAAACACCAAACACACAAAATAAAGAAAGAATATTAAAAGCAGTAAGGGAAAAAGGTCAAGTAACATATAAAGGCAGACCTATAAAAATCACACCAGAATTCTCGCCAGAAACTATGAAGGCCAGAAGATCCTGGACTGATGTCATACAGACCCTAAGAGAACACAAATGCCAGCCCAGGTTACTGTATCCTGCAAAACTCTCAATTAACATAGATGGAGAAACCAAGATATTCCATGACAAAACCAAATTTACACAATATCTTTCTACAAATCCAGCACTACAAAGAATAATAAAGGGTAAAGCCCAACATAAGGAGGCAAGCTATACCCTAGAAGAAGCAAGAAACTAATCGTCTTGGCAACGAAACAAAGAGAATGAAAGCACACAAACATAACCTCACATCCAAATATGAATAAAACGGGAAGCAATAATCACTATTCCTTAATATCTCTCAACATCCATGGCCTCAACTCCCCAATAAAAAGAAATAGATTAACAAACTGGATACGCAACGAGGACCCTGCATTCTGCTGCCTACAGGAAACACACCTCAGAGACAAAGACAGACACTACCTCAGAGTGAAAGGCTGGAAAACAAATTTCCAAGCAAATGGTCAGAAGAAGCAAGCTGGAGTAGCCATTCTAATATCAAATAAAATCAATTTTCAACTAAAAGTCATCAAAAAAGATAAGGAAGGACACTTCATATTCATCAAAGGAAAAATCCACCAAGATGAACTCTCAATCCTAAATACCTATGCCCCAAATACAAGGGCACCTACATACGTAAAAGAAACTTTACTAAAGCTCAAAACACACATTGCACCTCACATAATAATAGTGGGAGATTTCAACACCCCACTCTCATCAATGGACAGATCATGGAAACAGAAATTAAACAGTGATGTCGACAGACTAAGAGAAGTCATGAGCCAAATGGACTTAACGGATATTTATAGAACATTCTATCCTAAAGCAAAAGGATATACCTTCTTCTCAGCTCCTCATGGTACTTTCTCCAAAATTGACCATATAATTGGTCAAAAAACGGGCCTCAACAGGTACAGAAAGATAGAAATAATCTCATGCGTGCTATCAGACCACCACGGCCTAAAACTGGTCTTCAATAACAATAAGGGAAGAATGCCCACATATACGTGGAAATTGAGTAGAGAATACTCTACTCAATGATAACCTGGTCAAGGAAGAAATAAAGAAAGAAATTAAAAACTTTTTAGAATTTAATGAAAATGAAGGTACAACATACCCAAACTTATGGGACACAATGAAAGCTGTGCTAAGAGGAAAACTCATAGCGCTGAGTGCCTGCAGAAAGAAACAGGAAAGAGCATATGTCAGCAGCTTGACAGATCACCTAAAAGCTCTAGAACAAAAAGAAGCAAATAGACCCAGGAGGAGTAGAAGGCAGGAAATAATTAAACTCAGAGCTGAAATCAACCAAGTAGAAACAAAAAGGACCGTAGAAAGAATCAACAGAACCAAAAGTTGGTTCTTTGAGAAAATCAACAAGATAGATAAACCCTTAGCCAGACTAACGAGAGGACACAGAGAGTATGTCCAAATTAACAAAATCAGGAATGAAAAGGGAGACATAACTACAGATTCAGAGGAAATTCAAAAAATCATCAGATCTTACAATAAAAACCTATATTCAACAAAACTTGAAAATCTTCAGGAAATGGACAATTTCCTAGACAGATACCAGTTGTCGAAGTTAAATCAGGAACAGATAAACCAGTTAAACAACCCCATAACTCCTAAGGAAATAGAAGCAGTCTTTAAGGTCTCCCAACCAAAAAGAGCCCAGGTCCAGATGGGTTTACTGCAGAATTCTATCAAACCTTCACAGAAGGCCTCGTACCAATATTATCCAAACTATTCCACAAAATTGAAACAGATGGATCACTACCGAATACCTTCTACGAAGCCACAATTACTCTTATAACTAAACCACACAAAGACACAACAAAGGAAGAGAACTTCAGACCAAATTCCCTTATGAATATCGACGCAAAAATACTCAAAAAAATTCTAGCAAACCGAATTCAAGAGCACATCAAAACAAACATCCACCATGACCAAGTAGTCTTCATCCCAGGCATGGAGGGATGGTTTAATATATGGAAAAACATCAACGTGATCCATTATATAAACAAACTGAAAGAACAGAACCACATGATCATTTCATTAGATGCTGAGAAAGCATTTGACAAAATTCAACACCCCTTCATGATAAAAGTCCTGGAAGGAATAGGAATTCAAGGCACACACCTAAACATAGTAAAAGCCATATACAGCAAACCAGTTGCTAACATTAAACTAAATGGAGAGAAACTTGAAGCAATCCCACTAAAATCAGGGACTAGACAAGGCTGCCCACTCTCTCCCTACTTATTCAATATAGTTCTTGAAGTTCTAGCCAGAGCAATCAGACAACAAAAGGAGATCAAGGGGATACAGATCGGAAAAGAAGAGGTCAAAATATCACTATTATCAGATGATATGATAGTATATTTAAGTGATCCCAAAAGTTCCACCAGACAACTACTAAAGCTGATAAACAACTTCAGCAAAGTGGCTGGGTATAAAATTAACTCAAATATATCAGTTGCCTTCCTCTACACAAAACAGAATCCAGCCGAGAATGAAATTAGGGAAATGACACCCTTCATAATAGACCCAAATAATATAAAGTACCTCGGTGTGACTTTAACCAAGCAAGTAAAAGATCTGTACAATAAGAACTTCAAGACACTGAGGAAAGAAATTGAAGAAGACCTCAGAAGATGGAAAGATCTCCCATGCTCATGGATTGGCAGGATTAATATAGTAAAAATGGCCATTTTACCAAAAGCAATCTACAGATTCAATGCAATCCCCATCAAAATACCAATCCAATTCTTCAAAGAGTTAGACAGAACAATATGCAAATTCATCTGGAATAACAAAAAACCCAGGATAGCTAAAGCTATCCTCAACAATAAAAGGACTTCAGGGGGAATCACTATCCCTGAACTCAAGCAGTAATACAGAGCAATAGTGATAAAAACTGCATGGTATTGGTACAGAGAGAGACAGATAGATAGACCAATGGAACAGAATTGAAGACCCAGAAATGAACCCACACTCCTATGGGCACTTGATTTTTGACAAAGAAGCCAAAACCATCCAATGGAAAAAAGATAGCATTTTCAGCAAATGGTGCTGGTTCAACTGGAGGGCAACATGTAGAAGTATGCAGATCGATCCATGCTTAACACCCTGTACAAAACTTAAGTCCAAGTGGTTCAAGGACCTCCACATCAAAACAGACACACTCAAACTAATAGAAGAAAAACTAGGGAAGCATCTGGAACACATGGGCACTGGAAAAAATTTCCTGAACAAAACACCAATGGCTTATGCTCTAAGATCAAGAATCGACAAATGGGATCTCATAAAACTGCAAAGCTTCTGTAAGGCAAAGGACACTGTGGTTAGGACAAAACGGCAACCAACAGATTGGGAAAAGATCTTTACCAATCCTATATCAGATAGAGGCCTTATATCCAAAATATACAAAGAACTCAAGAAGTTAGACCACAGGGAGACAAGTAACCCTATTAAAAAATGGGGTTCAGAGCTAAACAAAGAATTCACAGCTGAGGAATGCTGAATGGCTGAGAAACACCTAAAGAAATGTTCAACATATTTAGTCATAAGGGAAATGCAAATCAAAACAACCCTGAGATTTCACCTCACACCATTGAGAATGGCTAAGATCAAAAACTCAGGTGACAGCAGATGCTGGCGAGGATGTGGAGAAAGAGGAACACTCCTCCATTGTTGGTGGGATTGCAGACTGGTAAAACCATTCTGGATATCAGTCTGGAGGTTCCTCAGAAAATTGGACATTGAACTGCCTGAGGATCCAGCTATACCTCTCTTGGGCATATACCCAAAAGATGCCTCAACATATAAAAGCGACACGTGCTCCACTATGTTCATCGCAGCCTTATTTATAATAGCCAGAAAATGGAAAGAACCCAGATGCCCTTCAACAGAGAAATGGATACAGAAAATGTGGTACATCTACACAATGGAATATTACTCAGATATCAAAAACAACGAGTTTATGAAATTTGTAGGTAAATGATTGGAACTGGAAAATATCATCCTGAGTGAGCTAACCCAATCACAGAAAGACATACATGGTATGCACTCATTGATAAGTGGCTATTAGCCCAAATGTTTGAATTACCCTAGATCCCTAGAACAAACGAAACTCAAGACGTTTGATCAAAATGTGAATGCTTCACTCCCTCTTTAAATGAGGAAAAAGAATACCCTTGGCAGGGAAGGGAGAGGCAAAGATTAAAACAGAGACTGAAGGAACACCCATTCAGAGCCTGCCCCACATGTGGCCCATACATATACAGCCACCCAATTAGACAAGATGGATGAAGCAAAGAAGTGCAGACCAACAGGAGCCGGATGTAGATCGCTCCTGAGAGACACAGCTAGAATACAGCAAATACGGAGGCGAATGCCAGCAGCAAACCACTGAACTGAGAATAGGACCCTCGTTGAAGGAATCAGAGAAAGAACTGGAAGAGCTTGAAGGGGCTCGAGACACCATATGTACAACAATGCCAAGCAACCAGAGCTTCCAGGGACTAAGCCACTACCTAAAGACTATACATGGACTGACCCTGGACTCTGACCCCATAGGTAGCAATGAATATATTAGTAAGAGCACCAGTGGAAGGGGAAGCCCTGGGTCCTGCTAAGACTGAACCCCCAGTGAACTAGACTTTGTGGGGGAGGGAGTCAGTGGGGGGAGGGTTGGGAGGGGAACACCCATAAGGAAGGGGAGGGTGGAGGGGGATATTTGCCCGGAAACCGGGAAAGGGAATAACACTCGAAATGTATATAAGAAATACTCAAGTTAAAAAAAATAATTAAAATACAAAAAAGAGAGGTCAAAGGGATACAGATTGACAAGGAAGAAATCAAAATATCACTATTTGCAGATGATATGATAGTATATTTAAATAATCCCCAAAATTCCGCCAGAGAAATATTACACCTGATAAACACCTTCAGCAAAGTATCTGGGTATAAAATTAACTCAAATGAATCCCTATCCTTCCTCTATACATTAGAGAAACAAGCTGAGAAAGAAATTAGGGAAATGACACCCTTCATAATAGTCCCAAATAATATAAAATACCTCGGTGTGCCTTTAACCAAGCAAGTGAAAGATCTGTATGGTAAGAACTTCAAGCCTCTGAACAAAGAAATTAAGGAAGATCTCAGAAGATAGTAAGATCTCCCATGCTCAAGGATTGGCAGGATTAATATAGCAAAAATGGTCATTTTACCTAAACGAGCTACAGAATCAATGCAATCCCCATCAAAATTCCAATCCAAGTCTTCATAGAGTTAAACAGAAAAATTTGCAAATTCACTTGGAATAACAAAACACAGGGATAGCTAAAACTATCCTCAACAATAAAAGGACTTCAGGGGGAATCACTATTATCCCTGAACTCAAGCAGTATTACAGAGCAATAGTGATAAAAACTGTATGGTATTGGTACATAGACAGACAGATAGACCAGTGGAATAAAATTAAAGACCCAGAAATGACCCACACACCTATGGTCACTTGATTTTTGACAAAGGAGCCAAAACCAACCAATGGAAGAAAGATAGCATTTTCAGCAAATGGTGCTGGTTCAACTGGAGGTCAACATGTAGAAGAATGCAGATGGATCCATGCTTATCACCCTGTACAAAGCTTAAGTCCAAGTGGATCAAGGAACTCTACATCAAACCAGATACACTCAAACTAGTAGAAGAAAAACTAGGGCAGTATCTCGAACACATGGGCACTGGAAAAAATTTCCTGAACAAAACACCCATGACTTATGCTCTAAGAGCAGGAATTGACAAATGGGATCTTACAAAGCTACAAATCTCCTCTAAGGCAAAGGACACTGTTGTTAGGACAAAATGGCAACCAACAGATTGGGAAAAGATCTTTACCAATCCTACAACTAATAGAGGGCTTATATCCAACATATAAATAGAACATACAAGGGTAGAATGTAGAAAGACAAATAACCCTATTAAAAATGGGGTTCAAAACTAAATGAAGAATTCACAGCTGAGGAATATCAAATGGATGAGAAACAGCTAAAGAAGTGTTCAACATCTTTTGTCATATGGAAAATGCAAATCAAAACAACTCTGACTTTCCACCTCACACCAGTCAGAATGGATATGATCAAAAACTCCAGCAGCAGCAGGTGCTGGTAAGGAGTTGGAGAAAAAGTAACACTTCTCCATTGTTGGTGGGATTGCAGACTGGTAAAACCATTCTGGAAATCAGTCTGGAGGTTCCTCAGAAAATTGGACATTGCACTATCTGAGAACCCAGCTATACCTCTCTTGGGCATATACCCAAAAGAGGCTCCAACATACAACAAAGACACATGCTCCACTATATTCATAGCAGCCTTATTTATAATAGCCAGAAGCTAGAATGAACCCAGATGCCCTTCAACAGAGAAATGAATACAGAAAATGTGGTACATCTACACTATGGAATATTACTCAGCTATCAAAAACAACGACTTCATGAAATTCATAGGCAAATAGATGGAACTGGAAAATACCATCCTGCGTGAGGTAACTCAAACACAGAAAAACATACATAGTATGCACTCCTTGATAAGTGGATACTAGCCCAAATGCTCGAATTACCCAAGATGCACAGAACACATGAAACTCAAGAAGGATGACCAAAATGCGGATGCTTCACTCCTTCTTTAAAAGGGGAACAAGAATACTTTTAGGAGGTGATAGGAGGCAAAGTTTAGAACAGAGACTTAAGGAACATCCATTCAGAGCCTGCCCCACATGTGGCAACCACCAAACTGGATAAGATGGATGAAGCAAAGAGGTACAGGCTGACAGGAACCAGATGTATTCTCTCCTGAGAGACACAGCCAGAATATGGCAAATACATAGACGAATGCCAGCAACAAACCACTGAAATGAGAACAGGACCCCTGTTGAAGGAATCAGAGAAAGGACTGAAAGAGCTGAAGGGGCTTGAGACCCCATATGAACAACAATGCCAACCAGCCAGAGCTTCCGGGCCTAAGCCGCTACCCAAAGTCTATACATGGACTTACCCTGGGCTTCAAATTCATAGGTAGCAATGAATAGCCTAGTTGGGGCACCAGTGGAAGGGGAAGCCCTTGGCCCTGCCAAGGCTTGACCCCCAGTGAATGGGATTGTTGTGGGAGGGTGGTAATGGGGGGAGGATGGGGAGGGGAACACCCACATACAAGGGGAGAGGGAAGGGATAGGGGGATGTTGGCCTGGAAATCGGGAAAGGGAATAACATTTGAAATGTAAATAAGAAATATCCAATTTAATAAAGATGAAAAAAAATCTTTGAGATGGGAGGGTTTCTGCATCCCTCAAACAGGGGATGTGCCTGTCTAATGGAGGTGGTCTCTAGCGGTTTATCTCCCACTCCTTTGAGCATTTCATTTCAAGTCATCCCCATGGGATATGGGAGCCTCTAGTGTTCCTGGTGTCTGGGACCTTTCATGGGATATCCCAGTTCCCCATTCCCCTACCCCTGCTACATATTTTTATTCAATTTCCTGACCCTCTGTACCTCTTTCCCATCCCCTCACATACCTGAATCTGCCCCCTTAGTTTCTCCCTCTCCTCCATCCCTCCCAGGCCCACCCCTCTCTCCACCTGCTGTGATGACCCTATTCCCCCCTCAAGGTGGGACTGAAGCATCCACAACCTTATTTTCCTTCCTCCTAATCAGCATATGGTCTGTGGATTGAATCATATGGGCATTATGATCTTTTGGGTTAACATCCACTTATCAGTGAGTACATACCACATATGTTCTTTTGTGTCTGGGTTACCTCAGTCAGGATGATACCTTCTGGTTTCATCCATTTGCCTTTGAATTCAATGAAGTATTTGTATTTAATCACTGAGTAGTACTCTTTATGTAAATGTACCACATTTTCTGTACCCATCCTCTGTTGAGAGACATCTGGATTCTTTCCAGCTTGTGGAAATTATAAATAAGGCTGCTATAAACAGAGTTAATAGAAGTACTTTATGCTTGCAAAAATATTTTTAAAAAACCCTTGCATTTACTTTATTTCATATAAAATGATGATATTATGCCTATAAAAAGTTATTTTGCTGAGAAGTTCATTGAAACAGAGATAACAAATTGTGTTCATGGTGACAGAAACTAATACTAGCCAGACTACAGTTTAAGTGTGTACAAAGGATCTAGAATTCCTCTAATCACTGGAGACAATAAGCTCCTAATTATTTCAATAAACCTATTCAATTTAAAGCATCCTTAAAAAATATCCATTCAGTGATTAAATACCTGTCTCAAGGTAGATTGAGTCACAAGGCAATGACATTACGTATGCTTAGTGCTCCTCAGCTGAGAAGAGGCAGTGGCCATAATCCTTGATAAATTAAAATAAAGTCAAAGACCATCTTTATCTGAAGTTGGTTTTGAACAGTCCTTAATAGAAACTAAGTAGAAGAAACCCACCTATACAAATTGTTAAATAACTTTCCTAAGTCTATGTTCCTCAATGAAGTACAATTACAGATTACAGGTAAGAAGAGGGTAGAGCTCACCCTTACGTAAGATTAAATGATACTGGCATAAGTCATAATCCATTCTGTCAATGTACTGACAATACTTTGTGATCTTTTATATTTTTAGCTAATGTTATGCTTTTGTCACTGAAAATTATGTCCGTATGTATTGTTATGTTTAATCAGTCCAAATTTTTATTATTTCATTGGTTATTCAAAGTACATTTTTGTTTAGTATTATAAATATTTCATATATATCATATTATCCTTTTATTACTATTTTCTCCCTTCATGTTCCTCATTTGTTTCCTTCTTCTTGGTACTCTTTTGTTCATTATTTTATTATTTTATGAGTTTTATGACTGCTTTATGTTATTACTGATAAATGTCCATTTACAACACATGCTTGGCATTATATTTAATTAGAGAAAAAAGGGCAAAACCTAGATGAGATACTATTTCATGTCTGTTAGTATATCACATAAAAAGCAATAAAAAGAAACAGAAACAAACTAAACACCTCCTAGTAATTTATTATTAATGAAGTAGAGAAATTACAAATATTCATTTTTGAAAATTCAAAGTTTACTGGGTCTCTTTCATATGGGTCATAATATTTTACAATAACATCACTCTTAGAATATTAGAAATAGTTATTATATTTCCAGCAATTACACCTATAAGTATTTACATAAAGTTGTTAATAGAGTTGGACAGATATTTGCTCTGTCCTTCATTGTGGTGTAGCTTAATAACCCATTCAAGTGTGTGGGTTGAACACTCTCAATTATTTGTCATCGCTACTGAGAATGAGTTGCCTAGGACCAATTTGCTATTCAGCTGACAATTCTCCTCCAACATTGCAGACGTCTTCATTCTTGCTTTGCTTTCACAGGACATTCTCAAGCATGGAATGAACTATCTCTTTCTTTTTTAAAGACCCTTAAATCTGTAAAACGAGATTCTTTCATAATAGAATTGTTTAACTTCACATGCCTCTCAAAGTCTTATCCCCAAATAAAATCATTCTGGGAAATAAGGCTCGAATTTATGAATTCTGTGGAGACATAACTTAGTCCACAGCATTAGTATGCCAAGTTGATAGCAGTATTATCACTAATAGATAAAATATGAAAATAATTCCAAAGTCTATATTTAATAATTATATATATTATACATTCAGAAAATGAATAGATATTCAGATATTAAATATGAGGAGAATCTGTCAATCAATACAATGTGGATGGATTTGAAGATATTTTACTAACTGAAATAAGTCAGTGATAAAGGAAAAGCCTTCATGTAGGTATGGCTGCACTGCTACCTATAGCAAAACAATTTATATAGGCAGGATATAGAAATACAATCCAGGGCCTTAGGCTAACCTATTTTGGTTAAAGAG
This sequence comes from Rattus norvegicus, assembly GCF_021556685.1. Classification (NCBI taxonomy): domain Eukaryota; kingdom Metazoa; phylum Chordata; class Mammalia; order Rodentia; family Muridae; genus Rattus; species Rattus norvegicus. The sequence continues at coordinate 39,630,534 of NC_141537.1, read as the reverse complement.
AAAATCAGTTAAGGATATTATAATCTACTTAGTTAACTGTTCAAATTACATTGGATTTTTATCCTGCTATTAATCTCTAGGATATACTTGTGCTATAGTGGGAAGAATTTTAATTTCATAAGAAGAAAAATACAAAAATGTATGATGATCATTATTGTAGTATTCTGCATATGTTATTAAACTTATAGAACTGTACACATGCAATGGTTGAAATACTCTTAAGTTCTTTCACTACAAACCTAAAAAGAGGTATAAATAATGGAATGTTTTTTAAAAAATTTTTATTAGATATGTTTCTTTACTTACATTTCAATTGTTATTCCCCTTCCCGGTCTCCTGTCCAGTCCCCATTCCCTCCCCTCACCCTCCCACATATGGATATTTCCCCTATACATGCCTTTTATTACACCCCAATATTTCCCTGCACTGGGGGTCCAACCTTGGCAGGACCAAGTGCTTCCCCTTCTACTGGTTCCCCAAGAAGACTATTCTCTGCTACATATGCAGTTGGAGCCTTAAGTCAGTACATGTATATTCTTTCCGTAGTAGTTTAGTCCCTGGAACCTCTGGTTGGTTGTCATTGTTGTTTTATATGGTTGCAAGCTCCTTCAACTCTTTCAGTACTTCCTCTAATTCCCCCCAAGAGGGTCCTATACTCAGTTCAGTGATTTGCTGCTAGCATTGACCTCTGTATTGGACATGCTCTGGATGTGTCTCTCAGGAGAGATCTATATCTGGTTCCTTTCAGCATGTAGTTTTTGGATTCATCAATCTTATCTAGGTTTGGTGGCTGTGTGTGTGTATATATGTGTGTGTGTGTGTGTGTGTGTGTGTGTGTGTGTGTGTGTGTGTGTGTGTGTGTGTGTGTGTATATGGGCCACATGTGGGGCAGGCTCTTAATGGCCATTCCTTGAGTTGTTGCTCTAAACATTCTTGCATATCCCCTCCTATGGATATTTTTCCCCAATTTTAAGAAGGACTGAAGCATCCACATTTTGGTCATTCTTTTCTTGAGCTTCTTGTGTTGTGTGGATTGCATCTTGGGTAATTCGAGCATTTTTGGCTAATATCCAATTATCAATGGGTGCATACCAAGTGTGTTTGTCTGTGGTTGAGTATCCTCACTGAGGATGATATTTTATAGTTCATTCCATTTGCCTATGAATTTCATGAAGTCATTGTTTTTGAGAGCTGAGTAGTACTCCATTGTGTAGATATACCATAATTTTTTAATCCATTCCTCTGTTGAAGGACATCTGGATTCTTTTCACTTCTGGCTATTATAAATAAGGCTACTATGAACAGAGTGAAGCATTTGTCTTTGATGTATGTTGGAGCATCTTTTGGCTATATTGCCAAGAGATGTATAGCCAGGTCCTCGGGTAGTGGTATGTCCAATTTTCTGAGGAACCTCCAGACTCATTTCCAGATTGGTTGTACCAGTTTGCAATCACACCATCAACAGAGGAATGTTCTTCTTTCTCCACATTCCCGCCAGCATATGCTGTCACCTGAGTTTTTTATCTTAGCCATTTTGACTGGAGTGAGGTGGAATCTCAGGGATGTTTTGATTTGCATTTCTCTGATGAGTAAGAATGTTGAACATTTCTTTAGGTGGTTTTTGGCCACATGATAACCCTCAACTGAGAATGTTTTGTTTAGCTCTGTACTCCATTTTTAATATGGTAATTTGTCATTCTGGAGTCTAATTTCTTGAGTTCTTTGTATATTTCTAATATTAGCCCTCTATGAGATATAGGATTGTAAAGATATTTTCTCAATCTTTTGGTTGCCAGTTTATCCTAAGGACAGTGTCCTTTACCTTACATAACGTTCGCAGTTTTATAAGGTCCCATTTGTCGATTTTTGATCTTAGAGCATGAGCCATTGGTGTTTTGTTCAGGAAATTTTCCCCAGTGCCCGTGTGTTTGAGACTCTTCCCCACTTTTTCTTCTATTAGTTTGAATGTATATGGTTTGATGTGGAGGTCCTTGATCCACTTGAACTTAAGCTTTGTACATGGTGGTAATAATGGATTGATTTGCATTCTTCTACATGCTGATCTCCAGTTGAACCAGCACCATTTGTTGAAAATGCTGTCTTCTTCAATTGGGTGATTTTAGCTCCTTTGTCAAAGATCAAGTGACCATAGGTGTGTGGTTTCATTTATGTGTCTTCAATTCTGTTCCACTGATCTATCTGCCTGTCTCTGTACCAATAAAGACAGTTCTTATGACTATTGCTCTGTAATAATGCTTGAAGTCAGGGATGGTGATTCCCCCAGAAGTTCTTTTATTCCTGAGTATACTTTTTGCTGTCCTGGGTATTTTGTTATTCCAAATGAATTTGCAAATTGCTCTTTCTATCTCTATAAAAATTGAGTAGCAATTTTGATGGGGATTGCATTGAATTTGTAGATTGCTATTGGCAAAATGGGCATTTTTACCATATTAATCCTGCCAATCCATGAGCATGGGAGATCATTCCATCTTCTGAGATATTCCTCAATTTCTTTCTTCAGAGACTTGAAGTTCTTATCATACTGACCTTTCACTTGCTTGGATAAAGTCATACCAAGATATTTTATATTGTTTGGGACTACTGTGAAGGGTTTCATTTCCTTAATTTCTTTCTCAGCCTGCTTATCCATTGGGTAGAGGAAAGCTAGTTATTTGTTTGAGTTAATTTTATCCCCCACACTTTGCTGAAGTTATCAGGTTAAGTAGTTCTCTGGTGGAACTTTTGGGATGACTTAAATACACTATCATATCATCTGTAATAGTGATATTTTGATTTCTTCCCTTCCAATTTGTATCCCTTTGACCTCCTTTCACTGTCTGATTGCTCTGGCTAGGACTTTGAGTGTTATATTGAATAAGTGGGCAGCCTGGTCAGGTACATGATTTTAGTGGGATTGCTTCAAGTTTCTCTCCATTTAGTTAGATGTTAGCTACAGGTTTGCTATATATTGCTTTTACTATGTTTAGATATGGGCCTTGAATTCCTGATCTTTCCAGGACTTTTATCATGAAGGGGTACTGAATTTTGTCAAATGCTTTCTCAGCATCTAATGAAATGATCATGTGGTTCTTATCTTTGAGTTTTTTAATATAGTGGATTACATTGATGGATTTTCATATATTAAACCATTCCTCATCCCTAGGATGAAGCCTCTTTGATCATGTTTTGATATGTTCTTGGATTCAATTTAAAAGAATTTTATTGTGCATTTTTGAGTCAATATTCATATGGGAAATTGGTCTGAAATTCTCTTTCTTTGTTGGGTCTTTGTGTGGTTGAGTTATAAGTGTAATTGTGGCTTCATAGAAGGAATTTAGTAGTGCTCTGTTTCAATTTTGTGTAATAATTTGGACAGGATTGGTATGAGGTCTTCTATGAAGATCTGATAGAATTCTGCACTAAACACATCTGGACTTAGGCTCTTTTTTGGTTGGAAGAAATTAATGACTGCTTTTATTCATTAAGAGTTATGGGGTTGTTTAGATGTTTTATTTGTTCCTGATTTAACTTTGGTAACTTGTATCTCTCTAGAAAATTGTATATTTCCTCGAGATTTTCCAGTTTTCTTGAATATAGGCTTTTATAGTAGGATCTGAAGATTTACTTAATTTCTTCAGATTCTGTTCTTATGTCTCCCTTTTCATTTCTCATTTTGTTAATTTGAATACATTCTCTGTGACCTCTGCTTAGTCTGGCTAAAGGTTTATCTGTCTTGTTGATTTTCTCAAAGAACCAGCTCCTGGTTTTGTTTATTCTTTTTATAGTCCTTTTTGCTTCTACTTTGTTGATTTCAGATCTGAGTTTGTTTATTTCCTGCCTTCTATTCCTCTTGGGTTTATGTATTTCATTTTGTTCTAGAGCTTTTAGGTGTGCTGCCAAGCTGCTGACATATGCTCTCTCCTGTTTCTTTTTGCAGGCACTCAGAGCTATGTGTTTTCCTCTTAGTACTGCTTTCTTTGTGTCTCACAAGTTTTGTAATGTTTTATCTTCATTTTCATTAAAATCTAAGAAGTCTTTAATTTCTTTCTTTATTTCTTCCTTGACCAAGTTGTCATTGAATTTAGCATTGTTCAACTTCGAAGTATATGTGGGCTTTCTGTCATTATTGTTGTTATTGTAGACCAGTCTTAGTGCATGGTGATCTGATAGGATGCAATGGGATTTTTTTCTACCTTCCTGTATCTGTTGAGGCCTGCTTTGTGACCAATTATATGGTCAATTTTGGAGAGGGTTCCATGAGGTGCTGAGAAGAAAGTATATCCTTTTGTTTTAGGATGGAATGTTCTATAAATATCTGTTAAATCCATTTGTTTCATAACTTCTATTAGTTTCTCTATGTCTCTGTTTAATTTCTTTTTCCATGATCTGTCCATTGATGAGAGTGGAGTGTTATAAACTCCTAGTATTATTGTGTGAGGTGTAATGTGTGTTTTGAGCTTTAATAGAATGTAGGTACTCTTGAATTTAGATCACAGATATTTAGGATCTTGATGCATTTTTCCTTTGATGAATATGAAGTGTCCTTCCTTATCTTTTTAAATGACTTTTGGTTGAAAGTCAATTTTATTTGATATTAAAATAGGAACTCCAGCTTGCCTCTTTGGGCCATTTGTTTAGAAAGTTGTTTCACAGCCCTTTACTCTGAGGTAGTGTCTTTCTTTTTCTCTGAGGTGTGTTTCCTGCATGCAGCAAAATGCTGGGTCCTCTTTACATGTCTAATCTGTTAGTCTATGTCTTTTTATTGGGGGAATTGAGTCTGTTGATGTTGAGAGATATTAAGGAATAGTGATTATTGCTTCCTACTTTTTTTTCGTTAGAGCTGGAATTATGTTTGACTCTCTTTTGGTTTCATTTCAAGGAGATTATATTCTTGCTTTCTGTAGGGTGTAGTTTCTCTCTTTGTGTTGGAGTTTTCCATCTATTATCCTTTGTAGGACTGGATTTATAAAAAGATACCGTTGCTTCATGCACAGTTAACATTTATAAAACTAAGAAAACCAACCTACTTTCATGCTTTGGACTGACACGTAAGTAAACAAGTGGAGTGTGGAGCTAAGTGTGTATAATTAGTGAGGGTTCATTTCCCATAATGCAGCAGTTGTTTGAAGATAGCTATTCTCTAGTTAGGTTCCATTCCCTTCCATCCCATGCATGCATACTACTTTCTTACATGTAACAACTGTTACTTCGCAAGTGCTTTATTCTAACAGCATTCTTATATGAATTATTTTAATATAATTTTACTATTTACTTAGAAAATCCCTATTTTTTCAGTGTCAACATTAACTTTCCACCATATCTGCCAATTTTTTATTTGTAATTTTTTTATTAATTTTAATTAATCACAGTCTAGTCATTGCCTCCCTCCCAGTTGACCTTCCCGCAGTTCCTCATCCTATTCTTCCTGACCCCTGCCTTCAAGAGTATGTTTTCCCCCAACACTCAGCCAGCCTTCCTTGCTCCCTTGGGCTTCAAGTCTCTTGAGGGCTAAGTGCATCCTCCAACACTAAGGCCTGACTAGGCAGCCCTCTATTGTATATGTGTCAGGAGCCTTGGACTAGCTTGAATATGCTGCCTGATTGGTGGCTCAGTGTCTAAGAGAACTCAGGAGTGTAGGTTATTTGAGACTGCTGGTTTTTCTATGGGGTCACCCAATTCCTCACCTTCTTAGCCTTTCCCTAATTCAACCACAAGGGACCCTGACTTCAGTCCAATGGTTAGATGTTAAGTATCTGCATCTGTCTCAGTCAGCTGCATGTTGGGCCACTCAGTGGAGAGCCATGCTAGGCTCCTGTCTATAAGCACACCCTAGCATCAGTAATAGTGTCAGGTATTAGAGACTCCTCTTGAGATGTATCCCAAGTTGGGCCTATCATTATACTGCCTTTCCCTCAGTCTCTTCTCCATTTTAATGTTTCTGCAGTTCTTTTAGACAGGAACTATTCATGTCAGGGTTTTTGAATATGGGGTGGGAACCCCATCCTTCTAGTTGATGCTCTGTCTTTCTACTGGAAGTGAACTCTATAAGCTAAGTCTCCCTTCTGTTGGGCACTTTATCTAATGTCCATTCCTTTGAGTCCTGAGAATCTCTCACCTCCTAGGTCTCTGGTACTTTCTAGTGATCACCCCTCCTCCTACCCCACAAAGTTCCATATTTCCATTCATTCTGCTGGTCCACAGAATTCTGCTCTGTTTCTGTAGCATTCTGTTCTGTTTTCCCCCAAGCCCCATACCTTATGATCTTCCAGTTTTCCCTTCCTCCTCCCCTCTTCCGCCCAGGTACTTCCCTTTCTCTGCCTCTAAGTATTGTTTTCTTCTCCCTCACAAGTGGGATTTAGGCATCCTCACTTGAGTCCTCTTGCTTATTACCTGCTTTAGTTCTGTGGATTCTGAATATTAAGTTCTTTTTTGTCTATTATCCACTTACTAGATGGAATTTTAAGCTTGCAATTCAAATTTGGCGAGATGAATATAACAACTCATCCCTAGCTTAGCAAAGAGCATTGTCGTGGATGCAGAGGTCATCGTTTCCTAAAATATGTCTAATTATTAGTTTAGTAGCAATGTGTTCATTAAGGTGTACCTTTTAAACCTGGCTTAGGAGAAGCAAGTTGAATATTTCGCTAGTTGAAGATAAAGATTAATAGCAGTATGAATATCTAACCTACTTTGAAGAGTTAGGTAAGTAGACTGTAAGATCCTTGAGACAGAATTTATCTCTCACTAAAATAGAAAACAGTCTCCTCTCAGTATTTCTTTCACTGGTTAAGAATCTGCCACATTATGATATGGCAATGTAATTTCCAGACTTGGAATGGACATGATGTAACTATGAGAGGCAGTGTCATATTTTATAACTACAGACAAGAGAGGCACTTAAGGAATTGTTGTTATTTCAGCATTACCACATCAGCCTGTGATTTCTTGCCATGTGTGAAAATGAATGTGCATTTTTTTCTTGAAAAGGCTTATAGAAATTGGATAGAATATTATGTATCTTAGCCAATATATCGCATTTTTCATATACATTTAGACTGTGTGTGTGTGTGTGTGTGTGTGTGTGTGTGTGTGTGTGTGTGTGTGTGTTTTAATTTGGGGAATTGAGACCATTGATGTGCAGAGATATTAATTTCATGACCAATGATCATGAGATCTTGCTTTTTTGATATTGGTAGTGGTAAAGTGTTTCTCTCTCTCTCTCTCTCTCTCTCTCTCTCTCTCTCTCTCTCTCTCTCTGTGTGTGTTTAATTTTTTGTTTTGCTGGTGTAGAATTATCTATTTGTTCTATTTCCTTGGGTGTAGTTACCCTCCTTGTTTTGGTGTTTTCTTTCTAGTATGCTCTGCAGGGCTAGATTAGTGGAAAGATATTTAAATTTGGTTTTGGAATGGAATATCTTGGTTTTTCCATCTAAGATGATTGAAAGTTTTGCTAAATATAGACGTCTAGGCTGGCATATATAATCTCTTAGATATTGTAAGGCATCTGTCCACACCCATCTTTCTTTTAACCTTTCTGCTGTGAACTCTAGTATAATTCTAATAGGTCTGCATTTATATGTTATTTTGACTTTATCCATTCAGGCTTTAATATTCTTTCTTTGTTATGTACATTTAGTGTTTTGATTATTATGTGACAGGGAGATTTTCTTTTTGGTCCATGCTATTTAATATAAGTGAGCTTGTACCTTTATAAACATCTCTTTTTTTACATATGGAGACTCTTCTATAATTTTGTTGCAGATATTTTCTGAGCTTTAAGTTGAAGGTTTTCTCTTTCTCTATTCCTATTAATCTTTGGTTTGGTCTTATCACAGTCTCCAAATTTTCATAGACATAGACGGTTTCTGTTAGTTTATGCATTTTTAGTTTAAGCATTTTTGACACATGTATCAGTTTCTTCTGTGGTATCTAAAATGCCTTGGGTTCTCTCTTCTATATTATTTATTGTGTTAGTAATACATGTGTTTATAGTTCCTGTCCTTGATTTTCCATCTCCAGAATTTTCTTTACTTTATTACTTTTCATTTTTAGGATTTGAACAGTGTTATTCATGTCTTTCAACTTTTTGACTGTATTTTCTTGCATTTCTGTATATTTACTCCTTTTCACTTTAACAATCTAATATATTTAATTGTAATTTTCCAGTATTTCTTTAAGGGACTTATTTATTTCATCTTTAAAGCCCTCTATAATCTTCCTAAGATTATATTGGAGGTCATTTTCTTGCAACTAACATATGTTTGGATATACATGTCTTGCTGGAGTGATATAGCCAAGTTCTGGTGGTGGCATATTGCTTGGGCTTTCTTTTTTTTTTTTTTTTTTATTAACTTGAGTATTTCTTATATACATTTCGAGTGTTATTCCCTTTCCCGGTTTCCGGGCAAATATCACCCTCCCTCCTCCCCTTCCTTATGGGTGTTCCCCTCCCAACCCTCCCCCCATTGTCGCCCTCCCCCCAACAGTCTAGTTCACTGGGGGTTCAATCATAGCAGGACCCAGGGCTTCACCTTCCACTGGTGCTCTTACTAGGATATTTATTGCTACCTATGAGGTCAGAGTCCAGGGTCAGTCCATGTATAATCTTTAGGTAGTGGCTTAGTCCCTGGAAGCTATGGTTGCTTGGCATTGTTGTACATATGGTGTCTCGAGCCCCTTCAAGCTCTTCCAGTTCTTTCTCTGATTCCTTCAACGGGGGTCCTATTCTCAGTTCAGTGGTTTGCTGCTGGCATTCGCCTCTGTATTTGCTGTATTCTGGCTGTGTCTCTCAGGAGCGATCTACATCCGGCTCCTGTCGGTCTGCACTTCTTTGCTTCATCCATCTTGTCTAATTGGGTAGCTGTATATGTATGGGCCACATGTGGGGCAGGCTCTGAATGGGTGTTCCTTCAGTCTCTGTTTTAATCTTTGCCTCTCTCTTCCCCGCCAAGGGTATTCTTGTTCCCCTTTTAAAGAAGGAGTGAAGCATTCACATTTTGATCATCCGTCTTGAGTTTCATTTGTTCTAGGCATCTAGGGTAATTCAAGCATTTGGGCTAATAGCCACTTATCAATGAGTGCATACCATGTGCATTTTTCTGTGATTGGGTTAGCTGACTCAGGATGATATTTTCCAGTTCCAACCATTTGCCTACGAATTTCATAAAGTCATTGTTTTTGATAGCTGAGTAATATTCCATTGTGTAGATGTACCATTTTCTGTATCCATTCCTCTGTTGAAGGGCATCTGGGTTCTTTCCAGCTTCTGGCTATTATAAATAAGACTGCGATGAACATAGTGGAGCACGTGTCTTTTTTATATGTTGGGGCATCTCGTGGGTATATGCCCAAGAGAGGTATAGCTGGATCCTCAGGCAGTTCAATGTCCAATTTTCTGAGGAACCTCCAGACTGATTTCCAGAATGGTTGTACCAGTCTACAATCTCACCAACAATGGAGGAGTGTTCCTCTTTCTCTGCATCCTCGCCAGCATTTTCTGTCACCTGAGTTTTTGATCTTAGCCATTCTCACTGGTGTGAGGTGAAATCTCAGGGTTGTTTTGATTTGCATTTCCCTTATGACTAAAGATGTTGAACATTTCTTTAGGTGTTTCTCAGCCATTCGGCACTCCTCAGCTGTGAATTCTTTGTTTAGCTCTGAACCCCATTTTTTAATAGGGTTACTTGTCTCCCTGTGGTCTAACTTCTTGAGTTCTTTGTATATTTTGGATATAAGGCCTCTATCTGTTGTAGGATTGGTAAAGATCTTTTCCCAATCTGTTGGTTGCCGTTTTGTCCTAACCACAGTGTCCTTTGCCTTACAGAAGCTTTGCAGTTTTATGAGATCCCATTTGTCGATTCTTGATCTTAGAGCATAAGCCATTGGTGTTTTGTTCAGGAAATTTTTACCAGTGCCCATGTGTTCTAGTTGCTTCCCTAGTTTTTCTTCTATTAATTTGAGTGTGTCTGGTTTGATGTGGAGGTCCTTGATCCACTTGGACTTAAGCTTTGTACAGGGTGATAAGCATGGATCGATCTGCATTCTTCTACATGTTGCCCTCCAGTTGAACCAGCACCATTTGCTGAAAATGCTACCTTTTTTCCATTGGATGGTTTTGGCTCCTTTGTCAAAAATCAAGTGCCCATAGGAGTGTGGGTTCATTTCTGGGTCTTCAATTCTGTTCCATTGGTCTATCTATCTGTCTGTCTCTGTACCAATACCATGCAGTTTTTATCACTATTGCTCTGTATTACTGCTTGAGTTCAGGGATAGTGATTCCCCCTGAAGTCCTTTTATTGTTGAGGATAGTTTTAGCTATCCTGGGTTTTTTGTTGTTCCAGATGAATTTGCAAATTGTTCTGTTTAACTCTTTGAAGAATTGGATTGGTATTTTGATGGGGATTGCATTGAATCTGTAGATCGCTTTTGTTAAAATGGCCATTTTTACTATATTATTCCTGCCAATCCATGAGCATGGGAGGTCTTTCCATCTTCTGAGGTCTTCTTCAATTTCTTTCTTCAGTGTCTTGAAGTTCTTATTGTACAAACCTTTTACTTGCTTGGTTAAAGTCACACCGAGGTACTTTATATTCTTTGGGTCTATTATGAAGGGTGTCGTTTCCCTAATTTCTTTCTCGGCTTGTTTCTCTTTTGTGTAGAGGAAGGCTACTGATTTATTTGAGTTAATTTTATACCCAGCCACTTTGCTGCAGTTGTTTATCAGCTTCAGTAGTTCTCTGGTGGAACTTTTGGGATCACTTAAATATACTATCATATCATCTACAAATAGTGATATTTTGACTTCTTTTCTGATCTGTATCCCCTTGACCTCCTTTTGTTGTCTGATTGCTTGGGCTTTCTTAATTTTGTTCTTATGCTGGACTTTATCCATCTGGATGTCCCTAGTGTTGTAGGGCTCACTGATGGGAGTAGACCTATGGAGCTTTAGGTCGAGCTGGTAATCTCTGATGTTTGCAGGCCACTGGGATTGCAGGCAGAGCTTGTTGTTTTAACATAGTAAAAATAGGCAACTTACCAAAAACAATCTATATATTCAGTGCATCTCACACCAAAATAATTCTTTGCAAACCTTGAAAGAACAATTTTAACATATGTTAAAACAAAGAACCCTGATAGCTAAAACAATTCTTACATCATGAATCTTTCAGGCAAAGGAATGGAACAGGAAAACATTTTCCCAAGTGAGGTAACCCGGACGAAATGGGACATGCATGGTATGAACACAATTACAGGTGGATATTAGCCATAAAGTAAAGAATAACAAGGCTCCAATCCATAGACAGAAAGAAGTCAAATTACAAGGAGGGCCCAAGGAAGGATGGTTGAATCCTTCTCCAAAGGGGAAATAAAATATAAGAAGTGGAAAGAGTGAGGGAACTGGATGGGACAAGTTATGATGAGGGAAGCATGGCAGGGGAATGGGAATCTTTAGTAGGAAGAGCAGGAGAAAGACAACAGAAATTTGCAAAGGGTGGGAGATTTCATAGCTACAAAGACTATGTCGAGATAGAAGAGTCAACCACTGACTGGCCCAAATTAAGATTCAGTGTATAAGCAAGAACTAATCCCTGACACTATTAATAATATTCTGCTATGCTTCTATAGAGGATTCCAACATAACTGTTCTCTGATAGGCTCCAACCACCATCTGACCAAAATAGATGCAGAAACCCACAGGCAAACATTAGTTGGAGCTTATATAGTATTATAGATGAGAGTGGAAGATGGATTGAGCAACCTAACAAGGACAGGGACTCCACAGAACAGTCCACTGAGTCAATGAATCTGGACCCTTTGGTTCTCCCAAAGACTGAATTACCAATCAAAGAGCATGCATGGGCTGGACCTAAGTCTCTTTCACATATGTAGGAAATGTACAGCTTAGTCATCATACAGGTCTTCTAACAACTGGAGTGGGGCTGTCACTGAATTTGTCACCTGTCTCTAGATCCTAGTCCTATAACTGGGAGGTCTTGTCTGGTTTAGTAGTAGAGGATACACCTAGTACTGCAATGACTTGGTAAATGTGCGAGTGTATGGGAGGTCACCTTCTTCTCAGAGGAGAATGGGAGGGGAAATGGAGAGAAGACCTGTGTTGAGGGGAGCATTGTGAGGAGCAGAGGGGATGATCTTGAGATACAAGTAGAATAAATAAATAAATGAAGAGTTTTTCAACGTATTTTTCTCTGATAATGAAATTAATATACCCCGGGGGGTATGGAGCTGGGAAAGGGGAGTGGTTGGGGAGGGGGAATACCCTTATAGAAGAAATGGAGTGGGATGAGATAGGGGGCTTATGACTGGAAACCAGGAAAGGAATAACATTTGAAATATGAATTAAAAATATTCAATAATAATAATAAAAATAAAATTAATATTCATTAATTTAACTAGTCATCAATAAAGCAATAAATACTTTCCAGTAACTATTCTCGCTTGTCATTTGTTGCTGGCTGACTGTTTAGATGATTTTTGATGATTCTTTTCCAACTTTTTGAGAACTTGACAAACATTGTGTTAAAGGACCTTATGGCAAAAACTGTGTGAGTGTGTGTGTGTCTGTGTGTGGGTCTGCGTGTTTGTACCTGTTTCCATGTGTTTGTGATTCTAAAGTAATATTATCTTCCACATATTACCCAATTTCTATTCAAAAATGGAATTTTTGATATATGAATTTAATTTATTAATTTCCTTTTTATTCTCTCCTTTCTCACATCTTAAAAAAGATATAATTGTCACTTCAAATATATTTCTCTTTTGAATGAAAAGAATATAGATCATTTTACACAGAATATTTGTTTGGCTTCTGTGATGATTATGGTGTAGTTGAAGAGAAGCTATTACTTTTACATAAACCAAGATGAACATCATATTCATTAATAATTTTGTCAGGTATGGCTGAATCACAGATGCTTTCAGAATTCATATCATCCCTTTGTTAAGTAAAATAATTTTGGAAATAGGGTTCACAATCTGTAACGTGAAAGAATACTAAAATCAGAAGTGTAAGAGAATAAACCAGTCACTTCCTTGTAAATAAGATTTGGAGAAAAATTTTCACAATCTTTAGATCTACGGTGGATTATGACACAAACTTATTTGGTGATTTGAAAATGACAGGAAGGAAATCCAGTCAGGTTTGTCATAGCAGAGTAAGGGAAATAACATAAAAAAAACTGCCTCTGACATCTAAACAAAATGATTCCTATTCAAACTATGAGTAGGAACAATATTCTCTTGTCATCAATTAAGGAAGCTCATAAACCAACTAGAATATTGATACCATAGCAATTTAAGATGGTTTCTTCTCCAGCAGGTGATAGTAATATGGTGTGGACCTCTAAAATATAAAACGACTTTTCATTTATATTGAGTACAGAAGAAAACAGAACTTGACTCTAGAAGATTTTATTGTTAGGTCCTTTAGTTCCTTTTATTTTGTAATTAATCTCTCATTCCCAAGCATAGCTGTGTTTAAAATCATTAGGCTGCTTAGGCTTAGTACCATATAACCAGAGTGTTTTAATCTAAAATGGAAAGATTCTGTGTAACGTTTTACCCCATGAGACTCTTTCCAAATCTAAAAACAAATTAGCAAAAAATGAAGCTCCATTCTGTAAAATATTGCTCTGAAATGTTTTAAATGTTCCACTTGAATGTCTGATCAAATGTGCTTAAACATACATTAAAATAATGCCAGACAATAGAGGCAGTTTGTGAAACTAAGCTTTATACATAGAATCATTTGAGAAGTCTCTCATTTCTGTTATACCTCCTGCAGTATTTCATAGTGCTATGTCCATAATTGAAAATAAATGACTTAAATTCCCAGTTGGACTATTTTAGAAATGTGTGTGGATGATGTCACAGGTAAGGCAAGTACAAGGTAGAATGAGGCCTGCCATTGGATGGGAAGGAAGGATGGGCAGGAGAAAATTTGAGGAAAGGGGGGAGATTCGAAGGGAAAGGAGGAAGAGAAAGGAGAAGTCAGAGAAGCCACTTCCTAGAGAGAACTTGGAAGCTGACATTAAGATTCCATGCTGTAACAAATAACCCTATTAAAAAATGGGGTTCAGAGCTAAACAAAGAATTCACAGCTGAGGAATGCCGAATGGCTGAGAAACACCTAAAGAAATGTTCAACATCTTTAGTCATAAGGGAAATGCAAATCAAAACAACCCTGAGATTTCACCTCACACCAGTGAGAATGGCTAAGATCAAAAACTCAGGTGACAGCAGATGCTGGCGAGGATGTGGAGAAAGAGGAACACTCCTCCATTGTTGGTGGGATTGCAGACTGGTAAAACCATTCTGGAAATCAGTCTGGAGGTTCGTCAGAAAACTGGACATTGAACTGCCTGAGGATCCAGCTATACCTCTCTTGGGCATATACCCAAAAGATGCCTCAACATATAAAAGCGACACGTGCTCCACTATGTTCGTCGCAGCCTTATTTATAATAGCCAGAAAATGGAAAGTACCCAGATGCCCTTCAACAGAGGAATGGATACAGAAAATGTGGTACATCTACACAATGGAATATTACTCAGCTATCAAAAACAACGAGTTTATGAAATTCGTAGGCAAATGGTTGGAACTGGAAAATATCATCCTGAGTGAGCTAACCCAATCACAGAAAGACATACATGGTATGCACTCATTGATAAGTGGCTATTAGCCCAAATGCTTGAATTACCCTAGATCCCTAGAACAAACGAAACTCAAGACAGATGATCAAAATGTGAATGCTTCACTCCTTCTTTAAATGAGGAAAAAGAATACCCTTGGCAGGGAAGGGAGAGGCAAAGATTAAAACAGAGACTGAAGGAACACCCATTCAGAGCCTGCCCCACATGTGGCCCATACATATACCGCCACCCAATTAGACAAGATGGATGAAGCAAAGAAGTGTAGACCGACAGGAGCCGGATGTAGATCGCTCCTGAGAGACACAGCCAGAATACAGCAAATACGGAGGCAAATGCCAGCAGCAAACCACTGAACTGAGAATAGGTCCCCTGTTGAAGGAATCAGAGAAAGAACTGGAAGAGCTTGAAGGGGCTTGAGACCCCAAAAGCACAACAGTGCCAAGCAACCAGAGCTTCCAGGGTTTAAGCCACTACCTAAATACTATACATGGACTGACCCTGGACTCTGACCCCATGGGTAGCAATGAATATCCTAGTAAGAGCACCAGTGGAAGGGGAAGCCCTGGGTCCTGCTAAGACTGAACCCCCAGTGAACTAGTCTATGGGGGGAGGGCGGCAATGGGAGGAGGGTTGGGAGGGGAACACCCATAAGGAAGGGGAGGGGGAGTGGGATGTTTGCCTGGAAACCGGGAAAGGGAATAACAGTCGAAATGTATATAAGAAATACTCAAGTTAATAAAAAATAAAAAAAAAAAAGATTCCATGCTGTTCCTTTCCTATCAATTGGATCAAAAGATATTGTGTTATCTGTTCTTTCTTGTGGTGAATTAAGTTTAAGAGTATGTGGCAGTTGGGACACTAAGTCCCAACGGAATTGAGATGTGTTTCTGCCAAGATATGTAGCAGATATCTTGGGGCACCGCAGGACCAGACATAGAGCGGGTAAAAAGACTTTTTATTTTTATAATTTTATACAACAGATGGCGAACCAACCTGTAGGCAAGAATGCACTGGTAATCTTAAGAGTTGTGAGAAGGTTTTATTTTCTAAGTAAGAAAAGACCAGCTCCATGTTGAGTCACATGTTTCAAGCACCCGCGAACTTTAAACAAAGAAACACAAAAGCAGCCTGGGCTGGCAGGCTGTAGGTTCCTTGATTCGTGATAAGTAATGGCAGTTCAGAGAGAGATTAAAAGCTGCTTTTTGAAGAAAGTTGTTTAGAAAGTCTTTCAGGATACTCATATTCTATCTAACATGGGTTCCATGGGAATTTTGGGTTGAAATTCTAGTTAGAAAAGCTACTTCCTAATGGCAGGTATTATTAAAAGGTGATTAAGTTTATTTTGGAAAGACAAGAGTACAGAGATTGCCCAAATCATGTGAGGATTTTCTTCCAGTTTTTGGAATTTAGATAGAGAAAAATTAGTCAATGACTCCAAGTAAAGAATTGTGATATTTATAAGTTATCAAGGTTAAATAAAAATCTTTGGCTTTGGGTAGAGAGCATAACAGATGGATATATTTGGGGCTAAAGTCCTGGTTTGATGAGTTACTTATTGACATTGGAATTGATAGAAGGTGCTTAGTTTGTTTATGAATTACCCCACTAAAGGCCATATGGCTCCATGATGCTGGCTAGTGAGGGTTTGTGGTTACTTTTGATATTTACCACAACAGGAAGCTCAGATTCTCTTAACGTGGGCTTCACTGGAATTTTGGGTTAATTTTCTGATAGTTCAGATTACAAAAGTCTATCTGGCTCATTGTTTAATGCTATTGTTTAGCTTACTTACTATTTAAAAATTGTTTAATCCTCATAATGGGTGTGACTTTGAGTTTTATGGTTATATTATTACTCTGGGAGAGAGTGCAAGATACAAGTTTTCTGGTTACAGACTAAGGAACGCAGTATTTTAGGAGAAAGATCTTTGTGTTTTAAAAAAGTGTGATTAGGCTCTGGATACCTCACAGAGTCATACTGATCAGATTTGAGAGAGGGAGACCACCTGAAAAACTAGATTCAGGAGAATCAAACAAAAAGATATCTCAATTCTAATCTTTTGTCTTGAGAGTTGTATCTTGCAGAGTGTGCCTACATGGATTCCTGGTCTCAAGAATGTTCAGCTGGGACCAGTCAAGATACCCATCCAGCTACAACATTTACTTCATTCTTCCTACACCCTACCCCCAAGGATATCTCAACACCCTTGTATAGCTTGAAGAAGTTATAGAAAAGTTGTCGTCCCACTTCCCTGGACTTTTGTGGGGCTGAAAGTGGTTATTCTAAAGTTCTTTTTATGAGGAATTTAGAAATAGTTGAACATTAACAGGGAGGAATTAGCTAGATTGAGTGGTACAGTCATAATCTCATTTGGTAACTGAGTTAAAATCATATCTTTGCTTTGGTATAGAATTTATTTGTCAGAAAAGTTTAAAAGTATACGGTTTAGAGACAGTCCTTTTAAGGATACCATTACAAACTTCTGAGTTGATTACACATGTTTTTTAAGGGCCAAATAGCAAATTCATGGCTCCAAGTTTGTTATAATATTTTTAAGATAATAGATAGTTAATGGATAACAGTCCAGATTACCTAATATAGATAGATGGTTTTTCAAAAATGTCAGAAATGTAAAAAATTTGAGATTTAAAGTTATTTCTATTTTGTTGAGACATATCTGCTCCTAACAGTTCCCCTTTGGTAGATTTAATGAAGAAGATGAACATCTCTACCTCCAGGTGGAGCAATACTTTGTGGCTAGGCAGCCACTGGACAAAACCGCCTGTTTCATCTGCAGACTAATACTGTCCAGAAAAGGACAAATTATGCAGAATATTTGACTGATAAGCTCTGCCAAGAAAAGGTGATCAGCCCTTCAAAAATCTGCATTTCAAGAGTCTGTTAGTTGATTTTGGGCCAGAAGGCTGAAGACTTGTGCTCACATGTTCCTAACAGAGCACTGTGCTAGTGGAGATTTGTCACTACAACCTCTCAGTTCTGGAAGTCATATTAGGCTTCCTATGTGTACAGATATTTGGTCATTCTCAGATTTCTGATGGGGCTGAAGACTATTTATAGTCTCATAGCCTAACAGGATGTTTAACTCTGAAAGTACATATTTTATTAGATAGTTATCAGATCATATACAAGCTTACTAAAATACAACATTGATTTTAAGCACTTCTTAAGCTGGAATGGATAACTAAATGTGCTGATTATCTGATAAAATATTGGACTTGGTGTTAGACATGTTTTATCCTTATAATTACAAAATGATAATATTTGTACTCAGCTTATATTTGAAATAAAAGTTTTCTTTAATTAGACAAAAAGGGTGAAATGTGAGATGATGTCACAGGTGAGGCAGGTACAAGATAGAATGAGGCCTACCATTGGAGAAGAAGGAAGGATGGGTGGGAGAGAAGTTTGAGGGAAGGAGGGAGACTGGAATGCGAAGGAGAAAGAGATAGAAGAAGGCAGAGAAGCTGCCGTTGAGTGAGGTCATGAGAGATGACATTAAGATTCCATGCTGTACCTTTACAGGTTGTTATGAATGTTCTTAAGGGATGGATATATAGGATTTGTATGTTTAGGTGGGCAATTATATCCTAGCAATTGGATCAAAAGTTATTGTGTTGTGTGTTCTTTCTTGTGCAGATTTAAGTGTAATAGAGTGTGCAGTGGCTAGTCTGGGCTGCTACGGATTTGGGATGTGTGCTTCTGGCATGGAAACCTGCCTTGGGAACTGGATGGGTAGAGAGATTGCTGCCAGGTTCAGAGAGAGTCATTCGGCATTGTAATATAGGAAGGAACAGAGCAGGTGAGATGCTTTCCTGACTGAGACTAAGATATCTAGCAGATATCTTGGGGCACTGTGTGCCTGGACCTAGTGGGGGTTATAATTTTACAACAACAAATATGTGCATACATAGCAAAGTGCATGTTTGCCCAATTATGTTCATTTAATTATCCTTTCAACGAGGAAGCAATGAATAAAAATGGAAAGAAGCATACTTTGCAAAGCATTATCAGTTTTTTAACCTCACAAGTTTATCTGCTTGTATTTCAATCTAAAATCCAGATAGCGTAAGTTGCTAAGTATAAATGTTGTTGACAGCTTTTAAGAACTATTTAAGATATCATTCCCTAAATACTTGGAGAACAAAATTAAGTATTTTATAAACATTTGCATTACCAGCTTCACATGCAGAATCAAGAGTATATCTGTGTGTATTGTGAACAAAAATGTTTTTATTATTTTTAGAAGTATTCTTCTAAAGTATTTTTCTTTTGTTGTCCCTTCTAAGTAGAACTGAAGCATCCATACTTTTATCTTCTTTCTTTTTGAGCTTCATCTTGTCTATGAGTTATATCATGTGTATTTGGAACTACTGGGCTAATATCTACTTATCAGTGAGTACAGTGTGTTCTTTTGTGACTATGTTAACTGACATAGGATGATATTTTCTAGTTCCACCAATTTGCCTGCAAATCTCATGAAGCCATTGCTTTTAATAGCTCAGTAGTAATCATAGGAGGTAGAGGGAGAGAGGAACCTGGGAGGGGGAGGGGAGAAGGAGGGAAAATAGGGAACAGAATCAAGTGTAGATGAAGATGGAGGTGAGCAGTACAGAGGGTCAGAACATTGAATGGAGGTTCATAGCAGTGGGGGGATGGGGAACTGGTAGAAGACACTACAAAATCCCAGATGCCAGGGAAGCAAGAGGATCCCAAGAACTAGTGGGGAAACCACTGGCCAAAATGTACAACAAAGGGGAGATAGACCTGTCGAGACCATACAGTGGTAAGGCCCAGTCGAGGGATGGGACCACCCACACATCTAAAAGTATTTACCCAGAATTACTCCAATCTAAAGGAATTGTAGGGACCAAGAGTGGAGCAGAGACTGAAGGAAACGTTATCCAGAAACTGTCCCACTTAGGGATCCATCTCATCTGCTGACACCATACCCAGACACTATTGCAGAATCCAAGGAGCGCTTGCTAATAAGAGCCTGATATAGCTGTCAACTGAGAGGATCTCGCAGAGCCTGACTAATACAGATGTGGATGCTTGAAGTGAATCATTGGACTGAGCTCCAGCTGCACATGTAGCAGAAGATTGTCTTATCTGGCATCAATGGGAGAGGATTCCCATGGTTCTGTGGAGGCTCCAGAGTTGGGAAATGCTAGGGTGCTGAGGCACGAGTGGGCAGGTGGGTGGGTGAGGATCTGCATATAAGCAGAGGGACAGGAGGATGGAATAGCAGATTTGTGGAGGGAAAACAGGGAAGAAAGAGGTAATAACATTTGAAATGTGAAAAAATAAAATAACCGAAAAAGTAAATAAAATATTAATTTCTGCTGGCAATGTGAAATTTTTCCTATATAAATCTTTCAGGATATCGATTAGTGCAAAGTTTAAATATGCTTATTAGTAGCTTTTGATTACTGAATGATAATATTAAAGAAAAGAATTCTGTACCAAAATTACTAAATATTTGTAAGGATTTTTCTTAATGACATATGAAATCATATTAATTATCCACTTCATCTATCTTTAAATTTTCTTGTCTAAAGTTTGTTTCTCTGAGCTATTTCTTTAGGTGTCTTGTAGTATGCTTATTATCATTAACCATACATATCAGAAAAGCCTATTTTGACTTAGAATGACATAAATAAGAACAATACAAGTAGGAAAATATTTACCAAGCAAAGTTTAAGTGCTTAAACATGTGTGTGTTAATCAATACATTTAGTACATACATTGTGTAGGACTAAGGTAAAAAAATATACTGTTTATCATTTTGTGAAACGTCTTTGTTAACATGTTTATAAGCTAGGATGATTGACACTGAACACAAATAGCATTAAATTTAGGTTTTCTTTAGATGCAGTTAAGCTACACCATTTGTTTTGTGCATCTCACTAGAACATATCATATTACCATTCAAGAGCAAATGTAAAGTATCTGTCAATGTATAATAAATATTTCAGGTAAAAATGGACATATCTCTCTAAAGAATAGATTCAATCTTTGAGTGAAGCATTCTCATTTAATATTGAAAGTAATTTTAAAATGAAACACCTGTGAGATTCTATTGTTGCAATATTGTGATCAGTAGTCAAAATTAGTGAGGATTTAAAAGCATAAGCAACTGCCTTATTCTGTTGATATTATATGAGATACTACAAAGGACAAACAATAAATAAAGTGTAAAATATAGTACATGAAAACATATTAAAATTTGTACCATACAAACACTGATTCTTCTGTTAACTATCTTTTTTTTCTGTTAACTATCTTAAGGTAAGTGGAGTTAATTTTAAAGTTCAATATGGATTTCATGGACCATGTACATCCCTGCTTACATGCAAAAATGTTACTTATCTGGAATTACTGCCCAATGACAATTATAATAAGGCATTCGTGGTTACATAGAAATATATTCCATATAATGACTTCTTTTTAATTTTAGGGTCAGAAAAGACATTTGAAATACTTTAACTGACTTTTTTCTTCTGAATGATAAGTAATCTGTCATTTAGAAGCATAAAATATTGTGCCACACCTAGTTAGAATGACTAGTACTGTTTGCAACAAGACTGTTAACATAGAAATGAACATTTTTTTTTTCTTTTTAAAGTCTCAACATTCTTTCCTTTGACAGACTATTTTTGGTGGACAAAAGAATATCCTTTCTTTCTCTTGATGGAAAGTCTTTCCATGTGTGAATACTTGGAGGATGTTACTGCAATTTTACAACAGACATAAGTTCTTTAAAACAGTTGTCCAAAAACAACTGTTATTTTTCAGTGTTATATGAAATGAAAAAATGCTAAATGAAAACACAAATACCTAAATGTCAAAGATAAATCTGTACATATATTGTAAAAATCTTTAGACTAATCCTATCCCCAAAGCTTACCCTCATGCAGTATTTACTTCCCTAGTGTTTCTCACCTACCATGATTTTTTAGAAGTATTTTAGTACATAATTTGAGCTTTTAAAACAGGAATAGAGTCTCCATGGAGTGATATTTGCAGCAGTTCATGGTGCAGTTACATTTAAGGTATTAAATCTGAAAGGGTAATGACTGTTACGATTGCCAAGATCAAGGGATAAGCTCAGAAGAAGAAGAAATGTGATTATCATACCACCTAAAGCCTCTTGCCCTGAGATGGATATACTGTCCACCCTGTAAGAGCAGCTTTGCTCAATGATGCTGAGAGAAACAGGCTGAGATGTCCCAACAGACTCTTGAGTGGACATGGCTCAGTAACGCCTAATCCTGGGAGAAATGATTAGACTAACGGCTCTGGCTATGGCTGAGGTTCCAAGGATTGTGGTGAGCGATAAGCAGGGGGACAGTGTTTAAAAGGAGAGAAAGCCAAGACTGCTTACAGCAGGTGTCCAGACAGTGGGACAGAGCAAGATAAGCTATTTTTCAGACTGTACATAATTGTTTTAAATAACCCTAAAGTCACTTTTACAAAATTTAGAATATTGCCTAAGCTCTATAGAGAAGATAATTTCACGGACCTGAGGTATCTGTAATAAATGAACAGGCACAATATTTTTAATTTCATTTTCTTTCCACTTTTTATTTATTTTTTATATATTTATATTTAAATATTTATATATTTACATTTCAAGTGTTATTCCCCTTATCCCCCTCTCCCATTCCCCCCTCCCCCAGCTTTATGGAGATGCTCTCACTTCCACCCACCAACTCCCACCTCATCACCCTGGCACTCCCTTACACTGGGGAAAGGAGCTTTCACAGGACCAAAAGCTTCTCTGACTATTGATGATGTACAATACCATCCTCTGCTACATATGTGACTGGAACCATGGGTCTCTCCGTGTGTATATTTTGGTTGGTGGTTTAGTCCCCAGGATCTCTGGGGAGGTCTGGTTGCTTGATATTGTTGTTCTTCCTGTGGCCTTGCAAAGCCCTTCAGCTCCTTCAGTCCTTTCTATGACTCTACTCTTGGGAACCCAGGGCTCAGTCCAATGGTTAGCTGCAAGCATCCTCATCTGTTTCAGTAAGGCTCTGGCAGAGCCTCTAAGGGGACTAATATACCAGGCTCCTGACAGCAAACACTTCTTGCTCATCAGCAATAGTGACTGGGTTTGGTGGCTGCATATGGGATGGATCCCCAGGTGGAGCAGTCTCCAGTAACCCTTCTTTCAGTCCCTGTGCCTCTGTTTGTCCTTGTACTTCCTCCTGTGAGTATTTTGTTCCCCTATCTTTTTTTTTTTATTAACTTGAGTATTTCTTATAAACATTTCAAGTGTTATTCCCTTTCCCGGTTTCCGGGCAAACATCCTCCTCCCCCCTCCCCTTCCTTATGGGTGTTCCCCTCCCAACCCTCCCCCCATTGCCGCCCTCCCCCCATAGTCTAGTTCACTGGGGGTTCACTCTTAGCAGGACCCAGGGCTTCCCCTTCCACTGGTGCTCTTACTAGGATATTCATTGCTACCTATGAGGTCAGAGTCCAGAGTCAGTCCATGTATAGTCGTTAGGTAGTGGCTTAGTCCCTGGAAGCTCTGGTTGCTTGGCATTGTTGTACTTTTGGGGTCTCCAGCCCCTTCAAGCTCTTCCAGTTCTTTCTCTGATTCCTTCAATAGGGGACCTATTCTCAGTTCAGTGGTTTGCTGCTGGCATTCGCCACTGTATTTGCTGTATTCTGGCTGTGTCTCTCAGGAGCGATCTACATCCGGCTCCTGTCGGTCTGCACTTCTTTGCTTCATCCATCTTGTCTAATTGGGTGGCTGTATATGTATGGGCCACATGTGGGGCAGGCTCTGAATGGGTGTTCCTTCAGTCTCTGTTTTAATCTTTGCCTCTCCCTTCCCTGCCAAGGGTATTCTTTTTCCTCATTTAAAGAAGGAGTGAAGCATTCACATTTTGATCATCCGTCTTGAGTTTCGTTTGTTCTAGGGATCAGGGGAAATTCAAGCATTTGGGCTAATAGCCACTTATCAATGAGTGCATACTATGTATGTCTTTCTGTGATTGGGTTAGCTCACTCAGGATGATATTTTCCAGTTCCAACCATTTGCCTACGAATTTCATAAACTCGTTGTTTTTGATAGCTGAGTAATATTCCATTGTGTAGATGTACCACATTTTCTGTATCCATTCCTCTGTTGAAGGGCATCTGGGTTCTTTCCATTTTCTGGCTATTATAAATAAGGCTGCGACGAACATAGTGGAGCACGTGTCTCTTTTATATGTTGAGGCATCTTTTGGGTATATGCCCAAGAGAGGTATAGCTGGATCCTCAGGCAGTTCAATGTCCAGTTTTCTGAGGAACCTCCAGACTGATTTCGAGAATGCTTTTACCAGTCTGCAATCCCACCAACAATGGAGGAGTGTTCCTCTTTCTCCACATCCTTGCCAGCATCTGCTGTCACCTGAGTTTTTGATCTTAGCCATTCTCACTGGTGTGAGGTGAAATCTCAGGGTTGTTTTAATTTGCATTTCCCTAATGACTAAAGATGTTGAACATTTCTTTAGGTGTTTCTCAGCCATTCGGCATTCCTCAGCTGTGAATTCTTTGTTTAGCTCTGAACCCCATTTTTAATAGGGTTATTTGTTTCCCTGCGGTCTAACTTCTTGAGTTCTTTGTGTATTTTGTATATAAGGCCTCTATCTGTTGTAGGATTGATAAAGATCTTTTCCCAATCTGTTGGTTGCCGTTTTGTCCTAACCACAGTGTCCTTTGCCTTACAGAAGCTTTCCAGTTTTATGAGATCCCATTTGTCGATTCTTGATCTTAGAGCATAAGCCATTGATGTTTTGTTCAGGAAATTTTTTCCAGTGCCCATGTGTTCCAGATGCTTCCCTAGTTTTTCTTCTATTAGTTTGAGTGTGTCTGGTTTGATGTGGAGGTCCTTGATCCACTTGGACTTAAGCTTTGTACAGGGTGATAAGGATGGATCGATCTGCATTCTTCTACATGTTGCCCTCCAGTTGAACCAGCACCATTTGCTGAAAATGCTATCTTTTTTCCATTGGATGGTTTTGGCTCCTTTGTCCAAAATCAAGTGACCATAGGTGTGTGGGTTCATTTCTGAGTCTTCAATTCTATTCCATTTGTCTATCTGTCTGTCTCTGTACCAATACCATGCAGTTTTTATCACTATTGCTCTGTAATACTGCTTGAGTTCAGGGATAGTGATTCCCCCTGAAGTCCTTTTATTGTTGAGGATAGCTTTAGCTATCCTGGGTTTTTTGTTATTCCAGATGAATTTGCAAATTGTTCTGTCTAACTCTTTGAGGAAATGGATTGGTATTTTGATGAGGATTGCATTGAATCTGTAGATTGCTTTTGGTAAAATGGCCATTTTTACTATATTAATCCTGCCAATCCATGAGCATGGGAGATCTTTCCATCTTCTGAGGTCTTCTTCAATTTCTTTCCTCAGTGTCTTGAAGTTCTTATTGTACAGATCTTTTACTTGCTTTGTTAAAGTCACACCGAGGTACTTTATATTATTTGGGTCTACTATGAAGGGTGTCATTTCCCTAATTTCTCTCTTGGCTTGTTTCTCTTTTGTATAGAGGAAGGCAACTGATTTATTTGAGTTAATTTTATACCCAGCCACTTTGCTGAAGTTGTTTATCAGCTTTAGTAGTTCACTGGTGGAACTTTTGGGATCACTTAAATATACTATCATGTCATCTGCAAATAGTGATATTTTGACCTCTTCTTTTCCGATCTGTATCCCCTTGATCTCCTTTTGTTGTCTGATTGCTCTGTCTAGAACTTCAAGAACTATATTGAATAAGTAGGGAGAGAGTGGGCAGCCTTGTCTAGTCCCTGATTTTAGTGGGATTGCTTCAAGTTTCTCTCCATTTAGTTTAATGTTAGCAACTGGTTTGCTGTATATGGCTTTTACTATGTTTAGGTATGGGCCTTGAATTCCTATTCTTTCCAGGACTTTTATCATGAAGGGGTGTTGAATTTTGTCAAATGCTTTCTCAGCATCTAATGAAATAATCATGTGGTTCTGTTCTTTCAGTTTGTTTATATAATGGATCACGTTGATTGTTTTCCGTATATTAAACCATCCCTGCATGCCTGGGATGAAGCCTACTTGATCATGGTGGATGATTGTTTTGATGTGCTCTTGAATTCGGTTTGCCAGAATTTTATTGAGTATTTTTGCGTCGATATTCATGAGGGAAATTGGTCTGAAGTTCTCTTTCTTTGTTGTGTCTTTGTGTGGTTTAGGTATAAGAGTAATTGTGGCTTCGTAGAAGGAATTCGGTAGTGCTCCATCTGTTTCAATTTTGTGGAATAGTTTGGATAATATTGGTATGAGGTCTTCTATGAAGGTTTGATAGATTTCTGCACTAAACCCGTCTGGACCTTGGCTCTTTTTGGTTGGGAGACCTTTAATGACTGCTTCTATTTCCTTAGGAGTTATGGGTTGTTTAACTGGTTTATCTGTTCCCCTATCTTTTTTAAAAAAATATTTTAGGACATTTTATCTAGTTATATTTCAAATGTTATTTTCCCCCTCTCCAGTACCCCCTCACTGTGCTTCTATGAGGATGCTCCCACTCCCAACCACCTACCCAAACCTTAACGCCCTAGAATTACACTGCATTGGGAAAACAAGCCTTCATAGGACCCCAGCATCAATAGCCCTTTGTCTTGTTCCAGCTTATAAGGAGGGCTGAAACATTGACATTTTGGTCTTCCGTCTTCCTGAGTTTCATATGGTCTGTGAATTGTTTTTTTGTTATTCCAAGCTTTTGGGCTAATATCCACTTATCACTGACTGTAAACCATGTGTGTTCTTTTGTAACTGGGTTACCTCTCTCAGGATGATGTTTTCTAGTTCCATCCATTTGCCTATAGATTTCATGAAATCATTATTTTTGACAGCTGAGTAGTACTCCATTGTATGAAGGTACCATAATTTCTGTATCCATTCTTCTGTTGAAGAACATCTGGATTGTTTCCAGCTTCTGACTATTATAAGTAAGGCAACTATGAACATAGCGGAGAATGTGTCCTTGTTATATGTTTGAGTGTCTTTTTTTTTCTTTTTTTTTCTTTTTTTTTTTATTAACTTGAGTATTTCTTATATACATTTCGAGTGTTATTCCCTTTCCCGGTTTCCGGGCAAACATCCCCCTCCCCCCTCCCCTTCCTTATGGGTGTTCCCCTCCCAACCCTCCCCCCATTGCCGCCTTCCCCCCATAGACTAGTTCACTGGGAGTTCAGTCTTAGCAGGACCCAGGGCTTCCCCTTCCACTGGTGCTCTTACTAGGATATTCATTGCTACCTATGGGGTCAGAGTCCAGGGTCAGTCCATGTATAGTCTTTAGGTAGTGGCTTAGTCCCTGGAAGCTCTGGTTGCTTGGCATTGTTGTACTTTTGGGGTCTCCAGCCCCTTCAAGCTCTTCCAGTTCTTTCTCTGATTCCTTCAATAGGGGACCTATTCTCAGTTCAGTGGTTTGCTGCTGGCATTCGCCTCTATATTTGCTGTATTCTGGCTGTGTCTCTCAGGAGCGATCTACATCCGGCTCCTGTCGGTCTGCACTTCTTTGCTTCATCCATCTTGTCTAATTGGGTGGCTGTATATGTATGGGCCACATGTGGGGCAGGCTCTGAATGGGTGTTCCTTCAGTCTCTGTTTTAATCTTTGCCTCTCCCTTCCCTGCCTTGAGTGTCTTTTGGATATATGCCCAGGAATGGTATAACTGGGTCCCCAGGTAGTACTATGGATAATTTTCTGAGAATCAGACAGGCTGATTTCCAGAGTGATGTACCATCTTGCAATCCCAACAATGGAGGAGTGTTGTCTTTCTCCATATCCTTGCCTGCATCTGCTGTAATCTGAGTTTTTGATCTTAGCCATTCAGACTGGTATGAGGTATAATCTCAGGGTGGTTTTGATTTGCATTTCCCCAATGATTAAGGATATCAAATATTTATTTAGGTCCTTCTCTGCCATTCAATATTTATCATATAAGAATTCTTTGTTGAGATCTGTAGCTGATTTTTAAATAGTATTATTTGGCTCTCTGGTGTGTAACTTTGATATATATATATATATATATATATATATATATATATATATATATATATATATATGATATTCAGCCTCTGTGGGATTGAGGATTGGTAAAAAGTTTCTTTCCAATCTATTGGTTGCTTTTTTGTCCTATTGACAGTGTCCTTTGCATTACAGAAGCTTTGCAATTTTGTGTCCCATTTGTTGATTCTTGACATAAATATCTTGGCATAAGCCATTGGTTTTCTGTTCAGGAAATTTTTCCTGGTGCCTATGTGTTCCAGGCTCTTGTCTACTTGCTCTTCCATTAGTTTCAGTGTATCTGATTTTATGTGGAGGTCCGTGATCCACTTGACTTCAACTTTATACAAGATGATAAGAATGGGTCAATTTGCATTCTTCTATATGCTGACTGACAGTGGAACCAGCACCATTTGTTGAAGATGCTGTCTTTTTTCCACTGGATGGTTTTTAGCTCCTTTGTCAAAGATCAAGTGACCACAGGTTTGTAGGTTCATTTCTGGATCTTCAATTCTATTCCACTGATCTATCTGCCTGTCTCTGTATCAATGCCATACAGTTTTTTTCACTATTGCTCCATAAAACAGCTAGAGGTTAGGGATGATAATTCACCCATAAGTTCTTTTATTATTGAGAACTGTTTTTGCCCTCCTGTTTTTGTTTATGTTGTTGTTGTTATTGTTGTTGTTATTCCAAATGAATTTGCAAATTGCTCTTTCTATCTCTGTGAAAAATTGAGTAAGTATTTTGATGGGGATTGCATTGAATCTGTAGATTGATTTCAGCAAATGGCCAGTTTTACTATATTAATCCTGTCAATTCATGAGCATGAGAGATCTTTTCATTTCTGAAATCTTCGATTTCTCTCTTCAGAGGCTTGAAGTTCTTGTCATACAAAACATTTACTTCCTTGCTTAGAGTCACACCAGAGCTTTTTATATTATTTGTGGTTATTGTACATGGTGTCATTTCACTAATTTCTTTCTCAGTCTGTCTATCCTTTGCATAGAGGAAGGCTACTGATTTGTTTGATTTAATTTTATATCCAGCCATGTTCTGAAATTGTTTATCAGGTTTAGGAGTTCTAAAAATTTTGGTGTTATTTTTTGGGTCACTTAAGTGTACTATCATATAATCTTCAAATAGTGATATTTTGACTTCCCCTTTCAAATTTGTATCCCTTTGACCTCTTTTTGTTGTCTAATTGCTATGACAAGGACTTCAAGTAGTAGTTAGCGAGAGAGTTGGTAGCCTTGTCTAGTACCTAAATTTAGTGGAATTGCTTCAAGTTTCTCTACATTTAGTTTGATGTTGGCTACTGCTTTGCTGTATATTGCTTTTAATATGTTTAGGAATGGGCCTTGGAGTCCTGATCTTTTCAAGACTTTTGTCATGAAGGTGGGTTGAAATTTGTCAAATGTTTTCTCAGAATCTAATGAGATGCTCATGTCATTTTTTCTTTGAAATCATTTTCATAGTGATGTATATTGATAGATTTCCATTCTTCAAATATTCCCTGCACCCCTGGGATGAAATCTACTTGATCCTGGAGAGTTATTGTTTTGATATGTTCTTGGATACGGTTTGCGAGAATCTTTTTTTTTTTTTTTTGTTCTTTTTTTCGGAGCTGGGGACCGAACCCAGGACCTTGCGCTTCCTAGGTAAGCGCTCTACCACTGAGCTAAATCCCCAGCCCCGGTTTGCGAGAATCTTATTGAACATGTTTGCATTATATTGATATTCATGAAGGATATTGCTGTGCAGTTCTCTTTCTTTGTAGGGTCTTTTTGTGGGGAAAATTTGTGGAAAGATATTGTGTAAATTTATTTTTTCATGGAACATCTTGGTTTCTTCGTCTATGATAATTGAGAGTTTTGCTGGATATTGTAGTCTTACCTGGCATTTGTCTTGTCATAGAATCAGTATGACATCTGCCCAGGATCTTCTAGTTTTGATAGTGTCTATTAAGAAGACTGGTGTAAATCTTATAGGTCTGACTTTATATGTTACTTGACATTTTCCCCACACTGCTTTAAATATTCTTTCTTTTCTTCGTGCATTTCATGTTTTGACTATTATGTGATGAAAGAAATTTCTTTTCTGGTCCAATCTATTTGGCATTCTGTAGGCTTTTTGTATGTTCATGGGCATCTTTTTCTTTAGGTGAAGAAAGTTGTTTTTTTTTTTTTTTTGTATAATTTTGTTGAAGATATTTATTGGCCCTTTAAGTTGGGAATCTTTGCTCTCTTCTATACCTATTATTCTTAGTTTTGGTCTTCTCACTGTGTCCTAGATTTCCTGGATGTTTTGGGTTAGGATCTTCTTGCATTTTGCATATTCTTTGACTATTGTGTCAATTTTTCTATGGCATCTTCTACCTCGAGATTCTCTCTTGCATTGTGCTTGGGATGCTGGAATCTATTACTCCTGATCTCCTTCCTAGGTTTTCCATCTCAGAGTTGTCACTCTTTGTGATTTCTTCATTGTTTGTATTTTCATTTTTAGATCCTTTATAGATTTGTTCTATTCCTTCACTCGTTTGTGTTTCCTTTAACTCTTTAAGGGACTTTGCATTTCCTCTTTAAGGGCTTCTACTTGTTTACCTGTGTTGTCCTGCATTTCTTTAAGGGAATAATATATGTCTTTTTAAATTCCTCTATCATCATCATTAGAAATTATTTTAAATCCAAATCTTGCTTTTCCAATGTGTTGGGGTATCCAGTGTTTGCTCTGGTGGAAGAACTGGGTTATGATGATGCCAAGTATTCTTTGTTTTTGTTGTTTATGTTTTTGTGCTTGCCTCTCTCAATCTGGCTACATCTGATATTAGTTCTTCTTGTTGTCTCTGACTGGAGCTATTCTTTCTTGTGTGCCTGTCAGTCTGTGATCTTAGGTGTGAGAGTACTGCTGATAGACAAGCTCTCTGTGGGTAGGCTTTGGGTCCAGAGGACTGTGGGACAGCGTAAGCTTTGGGCACAGATGATGCCCAGAATGGTCCTGACCCAGGTGCCTCTAGGGTCTTTTGCCTTGTGCACTCCTATGGGTCCCTCTTTGTACAATTAGTGGAGCAAAAGTGAGGTCACACCTGTAGGCTTAGGAGTAAGAGCATTTCTGGGAGTCCAGCTTTCTCCAGGCAGGTTTTGGGTCCAGAGGGCTGTGGAACAGTCTTAGCTCTGGCACCGATGTATGCTGGAAGGACTTCATTTAGTTTCTTATAATCTGTAGTGAAAATACCAATAATGATCTTCTTTTTCATATTTTTACATGCATTTAAATATCATTGTACTATTCTCATATTTGTTTGTCTACCCCCTTTCTGGTCTTCATCCCTAACTTGTCTTTTTTCTTTTCCAAATGCCCTCTGCTTTGTTTGTTTACATGCGCATGTTCTTGTGTGTGTGCATGTGTATGATATATAAAATATATTGTTGGCAACATCTTTTTCTCAGTACATAGATTGTCTCTTTAGTTTGCTGATTAAATTGACTGATTATTTCTTTTGATGTGAACAAGCAATTTCATTTGATGCCAACATTTGGAAATCCTCTTACCTAATTTTCCCAGATTCAATATTTTGACTAGTTACTAGAAATTAGCCATAAATATATCCCTATTTCATGGTCAAATACTGTTGAATGAAGCAAAGAAAAACCTATAGTTGGTATGTTGAAGATTTTGTTCTCAGTTCCCTGAGGACCTACAGAAAGAAGAATGACTCCATGACCATGGCATCGAGCATCAGACCCTACTCTAGCAATCCACTGTGTACCTAATTATATATTGCAATAACTGCTGAATGTGAAATTAAATTGCGAATTTCAAAGGAACCTCTGTAAATACAAGTGTGGGATGTCATCCTTCAAAGTACAAAATATTCACAGACTCAAATAAGTTACATTGAATTGTGTTCCTTGTAAAGAAAATATACTGGCACAGATTCAAAAGTTGAGAACATGATTTGTTCTGGACACTTCTTTTTCTAAGACCCACTTGAAGAATGGGCTCTCAAGAGGTAGAATTTTAGTCTCCAATAACACAGACTTTAACCAAAATATTATCAAGTCCAGCTGTATTATTATCTATAGTTAATCTGCAAAATACATATCAGCCTACAGACAAGTAGAAAAGAGAGTTAACATGTGTATCGAAAAAAATTAACCTGGTCATTGAACTAATATAGAAAGATTATAAAATGAAGGAAGTGGTGACTATGTGGGACCCAGAGAAATTCCCTTGAGACTAAATATTCACATCAACTGAAACAGTGTAGAAAAAATACAAGGATTGTTGGTGTCAGTTCTTCATAGATTACAGCCTGACATACCATTAGGCTAAGTTACTGAGCTCAGCAAAGGGTTGGGGGGCCTGAGATTCAGAGTGAATGCATGTTTATCAGTTTTAGTCATATTCAACTTCCTCAAAAATAGCTACTCCTATTTTTTTCCCCATGAAAAGAAATCTCTCCAGATTTAAGGCTTGCCTGCTTTGGAATTGTCATAAACCAGTTACACTTCTTATATTTTTGTAAAGAGTATTTCTGTCAAACTGTTGGAAAGATAATCAGAAGGCAGAATTTATTACGTAATGATTAATAGTCTGTCTCTGCTGAAATATTTGTTTGAGTGAGGATACCCTTTCTTTTTGATAAAAATCCAAATTTCATCTCAGAATCCTCTTTTGATGAATGTAATATGTTTGTTGCACATCTTGGGTTAATTAAGCATGTCTTATCACAAAAGTTAATAATGAATCATAGATTCCTAATGTAATAGCTAATCTTGGTTATGATTTTTGACATGTCTGCAATGAAGGAACTTCAATTGAGGAATTGCCTTCATCATATGGCCTGTGATTATCTTTGTGGGATATTTTCTTAATTGATAATTTATATAGGTGAGCCCAGCTCACTGTGAGTGATAGTATCTATAGAGAAGTGGCAGGGTCTGTGATAAAAAAGAAAAGTAGCTGAAAACAGGCATGGAGAAACCAACAAACATTCCTCCATGAGTTCTACCCCAAGTTCCTGCTTCCTGGAGTTTCTGTCTTGCATTACCTCTTTCTTTGACTTTACTCAGTAATGAATTTTAATCTTTAACATAAATAAAAGCTTTCCTCACCATGCTGCTTTATTTTCATGGCAATACACATTTTTATTGGTTATTTTAGTTATTTACATTTCAAATGCTGTACCCCTTACCAGTTTTGCCTCCACAAAATTCCTATCCCATTCCCCTCCCCCTGCCTATCCCCCACCTGCCTTCCACCATATCCCACCTCTTTGCCTTAGGATCCCCCTATGCTGGGGCATCAAACCTCCACAGGACCAAGGGCCTCCCCTCCCTTTGATGTCCAATAAAACCATCCTCTGCTACATATGCAGCTGGAGCCATGGGTCCTTCCATGTGTAATCTTTGATTGGTGGTTTAGTCCCTGGGAGTTCTGGGGGTGGCAGTCTGCTTAGTTCATACTCTTGTTCTTCCTATGGGGTTTCATTCCCCTTTAGCTCCTTCAGTCCTTCCCTTAACTCTTCCATTGAGGTTCCCATGTTCATTTTAATGGTTAACTGTGAGCATTTACATTTGTATTGGTCAGGGTTCTGCCAGAACCTTTCACTGGACAGCTATACCAAGCTCCTATCAACAACTGATTTTTGGCATCAGCAATAGTGTCAGGGTTTGGTGTTTGCAAATGGGATAGATCCCAAAATGGGGCAATCTTTGGATGGTCTTTCCTTCAGGCTCTGTTCCCCTCTTGTCCCTTCATTTCCTTTAGACAGGAACAATTTTGGGTTAAATTTTTTTAAATAGGTGGGTAGCCCCATCCCTCAACTGGGGCCATGCCTATCCACAGGGTATGGTCTCTACAGATACTCTCTCCCCTTTAATGGGTATTTTGGCTACTGTCATCCAAGTTGGATCCTGTGAACCTCTTGCTTTCCTGGCATCTGAGACTTTCTAGTGGCTACCCCCATTTCTACATCCCCCACTGCTATACACCTGTGTTCAATTTACTGTCCATCTATATTTCTGTTTCCTCCCCCACCTGAATCAGCCCCACTTTTTACCTCCTGATCTACTCTTTCTCTAAGATCCCTTCCTCTATCTCACTTGATTATTTCTTTCCCCCTCCTAAGAAGGACTGAAGCAT
The DNA here is from genome assembly GCF_021556685.1 of Rattus norvegicus. Lineage (NCBI taxonomy): Eukaryota > Metazoa > Chordata > Mammalia > Rodentia > Muridae > Rattus > Rattus norvegicus. Next base: position 39,596,655 of record NC_141537.1, on the reverse strand, counting down.
CCACAGTTCGTTCTTTCTTCTTCATGAGTTTCATATCATCTGGAGTTGTATCGTGATTATTCTCAGCTTTTGGTATAATATCTACTTATCATCAAGTACATACCTTGAGTGCTCTTTTGTGACTACGTTATCTCACTCAGGATGATATTGTTTAGTTCTATCCATTTGCCTGTGAATTTCATGAAGTCATTATTTTTAATAGCTGAGTAGTACTCAATTGTGTAAATGTACTACATTTTCTGTATCAATTTTTACAAATAGCTAAAGCCAAGGGAAAAAATGAATAAAACCAAACAAGAATAAGAACACAACAACAACAACAACAACAAACAAACAATCCAGTGTCTTCAATGTAACAATTGTGACCAAAATCAAATAGAAAGTGAAAGATTCTGAACTTAGTTTTACAAGAAAAATTCATTTGGATAGCAAGTAGAAACAAATAGAGTAAATACACAGCTTATGTAATTCTCTTCTTACTCCACAAGTAGAATCTTTGGCATTTCTTTCATAGTTCTTACATGTTCACACACAGTTCTTACATGTTTCATTCAACTGTTGGCAAAACCTGGGTCTCCTGTGTTATAGACAAGTACGCTGAGCTATATCTCAAAGGCTAAATTCACTTTGGGGAGTAAAGAATAATCACTTTCCCAAATGTTATTTTGAACAGGTATTAGAACAGATTTTCTAATACATAGCTAAGTTAAATTGCAGATGTCCTTTTTAGCAAGAATGATGCATCTGTAAATATTTGTGTTAAATCTAAATGATTTATGTTTCAGTATGCCTATATCAAGTCAAGCAATTTTCTATAACCATAAAAGTAACTGACTTTAAAAAAAACTCAAGAATACAGTGTAAAAACTGAAGTTATTTGTATATTCTACTGTGGTATACATCTTTTATTAAGAAATAGTTTACAATGTTAAAAAAATAAAAAATGTGGTCTTTACTGTATTATATAAATAAAAATGTTTTCCAAGCTATAGGAGTTTGGTACAGTAGTACTGACAGTAGCCACAGATGAAAGTCTTGAGTCAGTATCATGGCTACATGAAGACTTTGAACTTCTGAAAATGGGTATGTATGCCTGATAATGATCTGGTCTCCAGAAAAAAAAGCATGAAGTTAATTATCTATTCTATTGCATTACCTTCTTCAATTAAGAAAGGACAACATAATAAAATATGAGCTACATAAATTGTATTAGCAGTTCTGCAGGTTCTATGGTCCGGTGAAATAAATATAAACACTAGATACATCAGGGACTCTCTTTTATAGTGAAAGGCACACAATGCCAACCTGGAGACTGTTTTTATTTATCAGATTTTCTGATTGAATCTAGATGTGTTGTTGCCTTAAATTTCAGCCCTTTTGAGCACCAGCAAAACTTGGGGATAAAATTGTAGCTGCTCCGGGGAGTAAAGAAGAAAATACAAGAGTGATTTATATTAGTGATACCACAATGGTGTGGCTTCCTCATAACTACTCTGTGACAGAGACCAAGACACTCTGCTATTATCACTGACCACTATTTTTCATCTCTGACCCATACTCAACTTTAACCTGCCAACAAAAATCGCATTTATTTGATGCAATTAAGATCTGAAATGAACACTCTTTCAGTGCTGGACATTTCAGCTCTAATTTGAAACTTCAATTATATAGAAAATATTGTTCATAGTGTGAATGGATTGTTAATTTTCTCAAAAGATGCTACATTTATATTTTGTCATCTCTGAATATTTGCGATGCATGTTTTGTCGCTAATGTAGTTTGGTAATTCTTCTTTTTAGTGATACCTTGAAAAGCATAAAGACCTTCAAATGAGAAATAGTTTGTGAAAAGATGCAGTAATTTTCCATTGTTAGTAGATTCAGAGATATTAAAAACTAGAATGGTTTCATGGTCATTAATTCTTTGTAATTAATTTCACACAAGAGAAGAAATTTATTAATCTTTAACTGTCTAATTAGTCATCTGCAGCTGGGGATTTGTAGCTACGTGTTAGTTTAACTAGAGTGTCTTTAAAACTTTTGATTTTTCTCATCCTCATTTTCTCTTTGATACAAATATATTATTTGATAAGGATGAATATTGTTTAAAATTATAAAGTGGAACATTATTTTATTAGATTTTTAAAAGTACAATAAGCTATTTATTATAATATGTCAAGAATTAATAAATAACAACTCTGCCTAAAAGTTAATTCCTGGTGCAAACCAAAGGTTCACATATTATGGGGTTTGAGAGATGGGTCAGGCACTTAAGAACATTGACTACTTCTCCAGAAAATCTGAGTTATATTCCCTGCACCCACATGGCAGCCATCTTAGGGTTTTACTGATGAGAACAGACACCATGACCGAGGCAACTTTATAAGGACAACATTTAAAAGGAGCTGGATTATAGGTTCAGAAGTTCAGTCCAGTATCATCAAGGTGGGAACATAGCAGCATCCAGGAAGGCATGATGCAGGATAAGCTGAGCATTCTACATCTTCATCTGAAGGCTGCTAGTGGAAGACTAAGTTCCAAGCACCTAGGAACTGGGTCTCATAGACCATCCCCTCATTGACACACCTACTCCAACAAGGCAACATATTCAAATAGTACCACTCCCTGAGTCAAGAATATGCAAACCATAACAGCAGAAAAGAACAATTTGTAATTCCAGTTCCAAGGAATCTGATGCTCTCTTCTGGAGTTTGTGGTCACTGTACAAATATGGTGCATAGACATTTAGGCATGTAAAACAGCCACACACATTACAAAAATAAAAAGAATCAGTTATATGATTTATTATCATTGTTGGCATAAAGTTTACAAAATTGAATAGCTGTTACTTATAGCATCAGATGAAAAGAGAAATGAATGTCAGTCATTTAATATCAAATAACATAACATTAATTTCTTCTGTTTCTGCTATTTCTGACCCAAGGAAAATATTAACATTAGTGCTATCTGTTCGATCCAAAATACATCGTTTCTTATTTTGTCCTGATTTTAGAATTTTAAAATTATATACTCTAGCTAATGATTTCCTCCCAACTTACACTTTCTTTTTTTTTCAAAATTATTGATGGTGTAAGAAGTTTCTGTATGAAGCATGCACCATTCCCTACCATTGTGCTTTCCTCTCTAATTCCTGGGCACTTGTATGGCGATAACTGTGATGGGGTAGGAGAAAGGACCTTCCTTTGTTTCACTGTGAAGGCAACCCTGGAAGCAGCACAATTAGTTGTGTTGCAGATAAAAACAAAGAAAAGTGAAAATATCTTCCCTTATTTCTTCATGATGATGCTAGGCAAGGAATATAAAATATAGATTATGGTTGAAATTTAAATTTCCTGAGAGGCAAAAGGGTATATCTAAAAAAGGATAGCCTAACTATGATGACATGTCTAATGCTGTGATTGGAAAAATGAAAGATAATGATGTAACTGTTGAAGAGTAGAAGAAGAAAAACATGACCCCAAGTCTCTCGAGGACCCTGAGGCAGTTTCATCTAGTTCTGTTTCAAATTCTTGCCCAGATCAAACTCACATATCCTGTCCTGGTCTTGAATATTTTGAATATCTAAAGAACAGCCTTAAACCCATTAGGCACTCAGGCTGAGGCACAGGAGGAAACCTGAAAATAAATGTAAATGCAAGGCAAAGTCTAAACCAGAAAAGGACATTTATGGTATGTACTCTCGGATTAGTGGATATTACCCAGAAAGTTCAGAATACCCATGATACAAATCATAGGAACATTAACCAGAAGGAAGGCCCAAGTGTGGATGCCTGAAACTCACTTAGAATAGGAACAATATAGTCACATAAAGCAGAGGTAGGAAACTGGGTGGAAGCGAAAAGGAGGGGCAGGACCAGCTATGGGAAGAAACAGGAAGGACACAGAAAGGGCCATAAGAATGAATCATAATATTCAGCAGTTGGGTTTACTGAGCAGGGGGAACCTCTAAAAGGTCCGAGGGACCTGGAATGTGAGACTATCAGTACTCAATGGGGATTCCATTGATGAAAATGTCAGACAGAAGGGAGATGGAACTGGAACAGATCACATCCAGAAAATAGATAGGGCTCTCAGTTGATGGATGGGTCCACTCACCAATCTTTAAAATTTTTAACCCAGAATTGTTCCTGTCTAGAGGAAATGCAGGTACAAAAATGAAGCAGAGACTGAAAGAAAGGCCTCCCAGTGACCCAGCCTAACTTGGGATCCACATGCTATGAGCACACCAAATTCTGACACTACTACTGAGGCCATATTGTGCATTCAGAGAGAAGCCTGACATGGCTGTCCTTGGAGAGGCTATACCAGCAACTTACTGTGACAAATGCAGATATTTATAGCCAACCATTGGATTGAGGCCCTGATTCATTATGGAGGAGTTAGGGGAAGGACTGAATTAGTTGAAGGGGATTGCATCCCCATTGGAAGAACAACAGTATCAACTAACCCAGACCCCTCAGAGTTCCCAGAGACTAAATCAAAACCTAAGGAGCTTAGGTGGGCCGGTTTGCAGCCCCAGGCACATATGTAGTAGAGGACTGCATTATATGACTCAGTGGGAGAGGGTCTTCTTAATCCTATGGAAATTTGAAGTCCCAGGAAAGATGGATGCTGGTGGAGGTGAGGTAAGGATGGGTGGGGATGTGAGGGAGCATCCTCTCATAAGTGGAGGGAAAAAGATGGGATGAAGAACTCCTCGGTGATGGAGGATTGGAAAGGGGGATAATTTTCGAAATGTAAGCAAATTAAATAATTTAATAAATATTTAATGAAATGATTCTCTCAAGGACTTTCCCAAAGGATTGTCTTCTCGGTGATCCTAAAATTTATTAATTTGACAATTAAGATTAACCATTAAATATCTGTTCAGTGAAAAATAAAATTTAAAAGCACATCTAATTTTAAGACATAGTATTTTCTACTCTTTCATTTAAAGCCTGTCCAGGAGAAAATTATATTAGTGTGAAGAAATCATCATATAAATGAATGCATGAAAATTGAATTTACATTTTTTAACCAAGAAAAGTCATGATAATGCCCTGAAAAGCTGCCATTATAATACAGTAGAATTTCTAAATTAAAAAAATGTTTGACGTGAGTTTAGGAATTCTTTTCTGTAGAAAGGCATCAAGTAAATTGGATTAAGGAATACTGAAACCTGCTTCTACCAAGTACCAGTAGTTTTACCCCAGGTATCACGATAGAAAGTATCTACAGTTATTGCCAAAAAATCTCTAAGGATTGACAAGGAAAGTTCCCTAGGATCCTCAAATAACTGAAAACAAAATTTAATGACTTATATGTAATTGTGATAATTAAGATTTGATGATTAAATCACCTTTAGGGTTTTCATGACAACATTTCAGATGGGAAATAAATCTCACTTGTAAGAAATACCTTGCAATAGTAGAACCCTGTGTCTTAATGACATATATACTTGAAAGATACACAATTGCCATTTTGTTAAATCTTCTTAAGATTGTGGAACAGGAGATTTTACTCTCATGTTTTGCTGAGGGAGTCTTTCATAATAGTAGTTGCAGTATTTGTGTCTGTTCTAGGACCTTCCCACGCTTGTGTCTGCAGACTAGCCAACTGGAAAGGTATGATTTGGAAAATTCTCTCATTGTTGTTTTGTTTTTGTTTTTGTTTTTGGTTTTTGGTTTTGTTTGTTTGTTTGTTTGTTTTTTGTTGTTGTTGTTGTTGAATGCTGCTTTACTTAGAGGTTTATCCCGTTAGCTTATATGTTCCAAAAGAAAAGACTGAATTATCTAAAAACTCTTATAATTTGAATCATCACAGACTTTGTTTTTACCCTACTTTGACTTTATTTAGTAAAAGAAAGCAAGAAATAAAAAGGGTAATATGTTGTAATATTTACCATGGGGAAAAAAGAATAAAAACTAGAATAGGTCCCTTTCATATATTTTATAGCCAATGCCATACAAAATTAATTGCAATTGATGGTTTTTAACAACAATAAATAGAAGACACACAAAATTGGAAGAAATTGAAGCAGTATAATAAAAATTTATTGTATAAAAATCTTTGAATAACTAATAAAAATGAGAAAAATGTCAAGATAAATAAAATAGTATATGGCCAAAACACATTCATAAATTTGTACATATATAAAATATTAAACCAAATGCATATTTTATTTTTGTGTATAATTATTGCAATATGCATTCCTAAAATAGTATATTACTAAAATAAGATAAATTAAAAATTAGAAAAAATAAGCAATAGTCCACACTATCAGTCCACATAATCAAGTCATATTAAGTTCCTCAGGGTCTCACAAAATCAAACTGTTTTTCCCAGTTCAATATATAAATACTATAGGTTGCATTTGATGACTTAAATTATTTTATTTGTGATTATTTAAAATAATTATTTTAGAATTAGTATTTTAAATTTAGCATGAAATATCAAAAAATTTATACATATATGTGATTAAGTATTATTCTTACATTCTCTTTTAAATTATTATTTTAGATTATCTGTAATGTGAAGATACTATAAATGTCAGGATGCTCATAGTATCGAAAATACGATGTCAGATAACATACAGATAGAGTTACAAGCCTGTGTAATCCCTATGATATTGTAAGAAACTTAATTTGTGTCTTCTGGAAGAACACCAAGTATTTTTACACACTGAGACATCTCTCCAGCCCTTCATTTTTCTTATACCTCCTTACCCTTCACTATTTTTTTTTGTCTCCTTGTTCACCTCTTACTGATGTCTTCTTCCTTCCAAATAGTTCTTCCATCTACAATTATCCACATTTTATTGTCCTTTCCTCTCTCTTTCCTATGTTCCCTCCATTAAAATATGGTTTAAATTGAAGTATAAATGTGTCTCTTTCCACTTGAAATTTCTTCCTCCAGCCCCTTTCCTCTATCCTCCCTCAAACTCTTCATTGTTCTATCAAGTTGATATCCTTTTTATTAGGGTCGCATTGTCCCCACACATTTAGAGTTTTCTGTATTTTTGTTAAGTCCATTGTTGTTGTTGTGGGTGTACATGTTTTTATGACTATCTTGCTTTAGAAAATCAATAAGGGTGTTCATGCCTGAGAGTGACTACTTCTCCCAGCATTCAGTAGATGTATGTAACTCTTCATCTAGGACTAAAGCTCCCCTCCAGATTCACCCCTACAATGGAAACATTTTTCTTAATATTGCTACTGTTCTGGTCTTCTTAGTGTAAACATTTTGTAGCAAAAACTGTTTCACTGCAGACTTCCTGTTTTCTGTTCATTACAACTTGTAATGGGCCTTTGTCTGTAGAGTTTATTGTAACATAGATATAGGAGCTTTGATATAGAAGTATTTGTTTTTTTTTTTTTATGATGGTCTCCATTCCTTCAGAAAAAAGAAAAGAGTTTTTTTCCTATGAAGTTATGAGGTAGTAGCTACAATTATCAATGAGTACAAGATTTATCTTTAGAGTTTAGTGGGTAAGGACACTTGTCTAGAAACGTGGCAGTGCCCTGTGAATCAGGTTTTCAGTATCAGATATTATTTTAATATTGTTTAGTGGTAGACCTTAGATCCATATACTGATGGGATAGTATATAACAGTAAGTAACTGCAGAAACCAGGAAAGTATAACAGGCCTATAGGATTTGGAGGGTAGGAGGAGACCAGAGGATGAAAGTGATGTAGCATGGGAGAAACCATTACAGAAGATCTCCGTGGACAAATAGTCAATATAGAAAGAGAAAGAGGGATGAAAGTCAGGTAACAACATTTTATGTACCTTAAATAACACACACACACACACACACACACACACACACACACACACACACCTTTTTCCTTTTCACTTTTATTTAAAGCTCATAAAACTCTGTTTTGTATATAGTCTTCATTTTTCCCCTCCAGTTATTGTTATACATTATTTTTTACATAAAATTGCTTAAGTTATTTGGTTTGTGTGTGTGTGTGTGCGTGTGCGCGCGTGTGTGTGTATGAGAGAGAACTCTTATGTGCTTTAGAAAGTTGTATCATAGTTCTGTGAACATAGCTATGTTAAAAAAAGAAATTATTTTAAATTAAATATACACATATATGTAAGAAACACACATATATATGTAATTTTACCCAATACATAAGATCAGAATGTTTTTTCATTTTCTAGTATCTTTTTTAATTTCTCTCCTTAGTATGTAACTGCTTTTATTATACAATTTTCTTAACATTTTGTGTTTTGCTTTAGTTTTTACTTATAAGTAACTTTAAAATGTATTTTGAAGGATGGCTTCATATCTTTTCATGAAAGTTCATTATTGGTGTGTTGAAAAATTTCAGAATTTATATATTGATTTTGAATTCTTAATCTTTGTACTATATTGAAGAAAAGTGGGTAGAATGTGTTCCTTGTCACATTATTGGATTTTGAAAAGAAATTCTTTCAATTATTTCCCCATCTAATGTAAATTTGGCTATAGGTTTCTTATATATACCCTTTATAATCTATATTCCTTCTATTCCTAGTTTCTTTAAGACTAGGTAAAGAAGCATGTTTCCCTTCTCAGTGCTTTTTTCTGTTCTATTGAAAAGATAATTTGATTCATATTTACTAGTATATGTTTTGTGTTTCATACATTGACTTGTGTATGTAGAATTACTTTTGACACAAATTTGACAGGGCGCCTCTTATTCTTAACTTTTTGAGGACTGACTTGAAAAAGTTATTTTTTTTGAGAATTTTACATTTTATATTTTAATTATACTCATGTCTTTCCCCTCGTCCTAGTCCTGCAGGATGCAATTCCATTCCAATAACACTATGTTTTCTGTTCCTCTCTGTTATAGAACAACCGAGAGCAGCCATGCTCCACATATATTCTTGAGTGCCCTTTGTACTAGTCTTGATTGTTACTAATAACTTTGGTTTACGCTAAAATGTCTCCATTTTCTATTCATTTTAAAATATTGCTTTCTTGGATATAACAATCTTGTTTGGATGATACATTCTAGGTTTGGAACATTATTTCATGTTTCCTGGATTTTAGGATTGGTGATGAGAGAAATGCTGTTACATGCCTGCCAAGCAAATTTTAACATTTTTCTTTACTGAATTGTATTTTTGGTATCTTAACTAATATGAAAAGGTTCTTCTCTAGTTATATTTATTGGAACCTCCAATTGCCTCTTCTGTTTACATTTCTATCACTTTGTTAAGGTTTAGAAGTTATTCTGCAGAAATTTTGTTGGATAAATTATCTGTGGCTAAGTTTTTATTTTAGCCTCTTCTTCAAAACTGTGTATAATAAAGATTTCTTCTTGACTATATCCAAGAATTATTGAAATATTTTGGTTATAACCACATATGTATTTTTCTTCACATAACTTTGAATGTATAATTTTCTCAAAATTGTCTACGTCGCTGAACTCACTGTTCTGTTTGGCCTTGTGTGGTAACTATGGTATCAAATAAGTTCTTTAATTGCATGCTGCTTTATTTCTGACATTGCTGGTTCTCTTTCAGAATAAAAAGTTTCAAAACAAAAAAAAAGAAAAGAAAAAAAAGGAGGTTGCGGATTTAGCTCAGTGGTAGAGCGCTTGCCTAGCAAGCGCAAGGCCCTGGGTTCGGTCCCCAGCTCCAAAAAAAAAAAAAAAAAAAGAAAAGAAAAAAAAAGTTTCTTACTAACACTTTTTCCAACTTACTTTAATTTTCTTTTACCAGTTATTGATCTTTTCAAACTTTTCTTTGAAGTTTCTTTTTCTTTTTCATTTTTGAGAAATTTATACATATGCGCATTAAAATATGTCCCTATCTTCCTTCACTTTCCTTTAATTCCTTTTAAATCTACCCAATTACTCCCTACCATTTGTAGTCCATTTTCAGTCATTTTTCTCTCTAATTATATATAGCCTCTTCATATGTCTCTATATTCAATATAGTTCTCCTACTTACTGTTATTATAGTATCTCTTCTAAGGTAAGACATCACCTACTGATTGAATACCACTGACTCCAAACCCAGAATAGGTTGCTGCAAATCAGTTAGTAGATGAGCTGGAAATCAGTTAGTAGCCACTTTTGATTTTTCTTTTTTTTTTTTTGGTAGACGATTTTATAGAACTTATTTCATATTATTTCTTTCTTTTTGTTGCCCATCTTTTTCAATATTTCTAATTTGTCCTACCTCTGTGTCTTTTTGATATTTTCTTCATTCATTCTGACAGGGGAACAGATTTTCTTTTTTCTGTCAGTCACTGATAAGTTGCTTCAAAATTACCATACTGCCCACATAATATTTTAGACATTTCACTATCAAGATCCACACGTTTCTATTTTATTTTCTTTGGAATTAGTATTTTTTAATTAGCCAGATAGGTTCTTTTAGTATTTTACATAATCAGATTTTTTTCCGGGTGCATCTCCATTATATAATTTTTATTTCTTTCACTACATCAGAAGTAATAGTATTATTTTGGGGGAATTAACAGCTATTGGCAATAGTAGGTTTATGAATTCATCACAGAATGTAAATATTGACATTCTAATTAAAAGACATGGGTATTCCTCTGGGTATTTAAGGAATTCTTGGACAACTATTTAGTTTTCATAACTTAAAATTTATCGGGAATGTAAGAGAAAAATCTTAAAAATTCACTCTTACACAGTAAGTTATTTTCTTAGAATTCTCTGTAAATAACTAAATGTCCACATTTGCATTCATATAAAATATTGATATTCTAGTTATCTTTGATAACTTGAAATAAACAAAAATTATCATTTGCAGTTTTGCTTGAAAGAAATAGGCAATATTTCTTGTAATCGAGGTTGGTTCTGTGTTTTCTATATAGTATAGGCAATTTTGATTCTCCAGTTTTTACCTTCTGATTTCTTGGCGTAATGGAATGCACTGTCATATCTGGTTTGCTATGTTGTGTTTAAGTCTAGAGTTTTGTGACACAAAACAATTATCTTAGCTAGGGTTTCTATTAGTATGCTAAAACACCATGACCAAAATCAACAGAAAAATTTTATTTTCAGTTTACAGTTCCATGTCACAGCCCATAATCAAAGGAAGTGTGTATAGGACTCAGGTTGGGAACATGATATTAGAAATTGAAGCAAAAATATAGCAGAATGCTGGTTACTTGATTCTCATGGCTTGCTCCTGATATATCACAACTCACAATGTGCTGTGGTCTCCCACATCAATCGACAGTGAAAATGTCCCTTATCTTCAGAGACATTTTCTCACCTATGGTTCCTTCTCCAATAAGTCTAGTTAGTTCAAAGTGAGGAAACAAAACAAAATATAAAACCAACTAGAATAGCAATTATTCAACCAACTTAGCTACTAAGTAGGTCTAGCTGTGAACACTTGTCAAAAATTAAGTAAGTAAAAGATAAGTACTCATTATAAATAGGACCTATTAAAACAAAATCCCTAGAAATGCTATAATAATTATTTTTCCTCAATTAAATTTTACAATTTTAGACAGATTGTTATGCAACTTAATTTCCTGGTCAGACTAGAAATAGAATTAAATAGGAAGACAAATCTTTTTTCCTTTAAATAGGAGGACAAGTCTCAAGGTATTTGTATTCATTCTCTTTTGTTATTTATTCCTATAGCTAACACTTAGAAATAGGATCTGATTAAAACGCAGAAGAGGAAATATTCATTGATTTCTCGCCGGTGTTCATCCAACTATGAAATTAATCAGAATGAGATGTCAATAAGCATAGCAAACTTCTCTCTACAGGATCTATAGATTACTATTGGAGAAGACTTGTGACCACAAGAGAAAATTAGGTTAAATACAGCAGAATTGTGTGCCTTCATTAAAATTTAACATTATTAGATAGTGCACAAACCCCACCACTCCAGAATTTTTAAAATAAGTTTCTGGAATATTTGCTTTTTTCTTACTTAAGGATCTACCAAGATAGTGCTCAGTCAAACTCATTGATTGTGTTGTGTTATTATAAATGTTTTATTTATGAATTGTCTTAAAAGTATAAAAGTGTGAATGAACATTTCTTTCAGGTTACAAATAGATTTTCCATGTTCTACTTCAATTTATTAATGTATTTTTGAAATAGTTTAAGAAAGATTTGTGATACTCAAAATGAACTTCACAGTTGCTACTATGAAGCATTAATAGTCATCTTGTCATATAATTACCAGGGTTTTATCTGTGTGTGTGCTATTGAAAGTTCGAATGTTTACTAGGCCAGAATTAGAACTATTGTGAAGTTTTATGAACTATAACGTCTATGTTGTACTTTACATATCTACACTTATATATATATATATATATGAGTCTGCTACTTTCTAGGCAGTATTTAAATCTCTCCATTTCTTACATATATATATATATATATATATATAGTATTATATACAATGAAATATATACTTACAGTTACAAATATAAATTAATGAATAAATGTGTATTACATATAACATATATAGTATGCATATTTGTTCTTTGAAAGATTACATGTATAGGTGAGCCATGTAGTATTTCCCTTTCTGTAACCACTTATTTCACATAGACTATTGACCTTTATTTGTATTCTGAAGGAGAATACAAATAAGGCAGATATACATTATACTTCTTATCATTTATATTAGGAATATTTATTAAATGCATATGTATTTAAATACTGTCAACTAGACCAGGAGAGCCAAGAAGACAAACTTTGTTGTTCCTAAGACATTGTAATAGACGTAGAGTTGGGTAGGTGTGGCACATTATTAGATATCAATTTTTTTTTTAGTGATTTGCTTAGAGTACTACTTGCACCACCTATTTGCCAAGCACAAGTTTACTTGATAATAGCCTGCTTACTGACAGATCTGCGTCTCTAAAATTTTGCTTATTTGCATGCACTATCTTGTCCTTCTAGAGTCTAATATAAGAATACCAACTTGACCCAGGATTTCAGTATCTTTATGCATCTTGGCCGACTAATAATAGCTCCTCTCTTGCACTCTCATTTTTGACAGAGTGCTTATTCTAGAAATATTCCTTCAACATGACCATTAATAGAGATTCTCAAGAGAACTGGTAACAAAAAACTGTGTTAAATACTGTAAATCAGGTATGTATGAGTGGTATTAAGAAACAAGGAATTCAATACTGGACATGTCCAAAGTGGACTCTGGTTATTCAAAAGCATGTGTTCAGCAGTGAAATATCATTCCCAAATTCTACATGATTATCTTGCAGAATATGAATATTCTGGAAATAATAATGCTAGATGCCAAAAAGAATTGATAGATGCTGTCGGTGGAAATAAGCCTGCTCATAATCTCTCAATAGGTAAATTATTTTTAACCTGGAATTTTCCCCAATGATCACAGTGAAATCACCTGACTTTTTACAACTGAATAAGGATGAGTAAGACAAAGAACTGTATTTTGAAAAGAAATTGATTCTCCAGGTCCATCTCTTCAAAGACTCTGAGGATAAAGAAAGGTCTGAAATGTGAGCACTCTGTTCACATTTGTAATAGCCTTCCATTGCTAAGACGTTAGAAAATAGTAGCTCCAATACTGTGGATACAGAAGCTGACTTCTATCACCAATCACATCAGCAAGACTATGAATGGAGATTCTCCCCTGGAACCTCAGGAAAGGAGCTCAGTTCTGCCAGTTGTCACATTTAATACAAGGGTATATACAATTATGTTTAGAACTTATTTTTAAGTCACTGGTACATTTTAATTTGCATGGCAATAGAGAAATTACATTAGAACATTTTAATTAAATAGAAATGTTCTAAATTTAATTAAATAAAATTAATGAGTCCGTGGACACAGATATAGACCTATATCACTTCTATTACTTTCCCCTCATCATTTAAATCTACACTTCGAATAATTTTTTTATTTGTTTGTTTTAGGGATGTTATAATGCAAAAATCAAAACTTTAAAAAGTTAAAACCATTGGTCACTCATCAAATGTTACTGTTAGTACTTTTCAAAATAAATTGTCATGTGTTTAAATTTTCCAAAAATCCCCCTTAATACAATTTCAGGCATATCTATTTTAGTGTCCCTTTATTTTTATGAAGTCTGAGGCTTAAAGCTCTTCATGTACTTTCAATATCCATCTTCAAACTCAAACCAGTCCTTCGGCACTCTGGGGTCTTCTTTGTTTCTAGATCTGGTAGAACTCTAGCATCACTCAGGAGAGCTGTGCTGAGAATGATGGGTCTACTTATCTCTGACAATTCAGTTTATAACATAGAATTCTTGTATTTCTAGTGAGGATTTGAGGTAAAGTCACTGCTCTGTGTGGAATAACAGCAATTTGATTGAATCTCATTTAGTACAAGTAATTGCCAGTGCCAGGATGGCCCTATTTTGAAGTGTGCTCTCATTTAAATTGTGACTTCAATATTTTCTAGTCTGAGACTATTGGAGACGGTAAAGTTTTCTATATGTGTATAATTATGGTAATTATTATTGTAAATTGCTCCCACTTACTTTGAACTACAGCTTTGACATTAATAATAAACCTATAACCTATTTTCACAAAACACTTATCTATTATTATTTTCAGAACTGTGTTTTTCCCCTTTCAGTTTTGCTGTTGCTTGGGTCCTATTTTATTTCCGATTTCTTAACAAAGCCTGATAAACAATGGGACACAAAACAATGTTCCAAATCTACTAAGATAAAAAAAGGTTGTTTCCCTTAATAATTGTGCTGTCCTGGACATATATAATGAAGCAAAGTCCACATATAATTTATTTTCTTAGCTTAATAATTCATTTGTATTATCAAAATCATCACTAAAACCATATAATTTTTTCTTATCAGTTGAGAAATTTATTGATATCATGTGCAGTGGTCTCTTGCTGTTTGTTTGTTTTGTTTTGTTTTTTTTGTTTTAAAATTAATGATCACTGATGGAGCAAAAGAAAGCAACATTAAAAAGGTCATGATGGTGAGCACTTGAGAGAAATAGGCTAGACAGGGATATGAACAAATGACAAGATTATCTACCTAGTAAGTTACCAACTCCACTGACAACTTTTTGGTGAATTCTGGATGAATTTTATGATAGTCAATACTGAAAAGCAGCAGCATACATTGACTGGAGATACCTTTTCTTTTATTCCAGATATATAATTTATATTTTTGATGTGGTTTGTGAGCCTCCCTTCTTCTCATGGGTCATTGGCCATTGGCAAACTCGAGCAAAGTAGCACAAAAAACAAATAGGGTTCTGATGTCCTTAGCATGGCAGAAAGAACTTCTGGGAGTCAGCTTCAGAGAGACAACTCACTTTATTGATTGCTGGGGTGAGGCACATAAAGGATCTAAAGGTATGGGCAGGGAAGGGCTGATTGGTCATAACACAGAACCTAATTATCATATGGGCAGGATGAAGGAGTCAGATAGGAAGGCCTGTTTAGCTATAACACCTTATATGCTGAGTCATGAAGCACTCACTGGAAACTCTGTGCAGGGACATCCTCTAAATAAGGTCAGGCATTTATGTTCACAGATAACAACAAGGTAAGTGGAGAAAGGGAGTTCTCCATTTTGCACTGATCTTGAAGAGCTATCTGGTCATGGTGAACTGCAAAAGTAGTAGCAAATTTCCCCAACAGTATTTTTCCGAAAAGTGAAAAATTTACAAATTATTATTAGTGTGTTTATATTTTCTCTGTGATACTCTTTACAGGAAGCAATATTGCATCAACTTATTTAAATTAAATATATAATAAGTTAATAGGATCTGATAAAAATGGGATAGGTGGACAAAAGAAGAAGGGCTTCTTGGTAAACACAAACAACTCCAGGTTGAACATAAAATATATTATAAAAATTCAATTATTTTAGGAACCAGTGCTGGTCTTTTGAGTTTGGACAGTTCAAGATTAATGTTTGTTAACTAGTTAGCAGGTTTTATCCAATTATTACTTGTCACTCATTTCTATTGACTTTTAGGTCAACTTAAATCAGTCAAAATCAGTCCCTAAAACTTTTCTGTGTAGAATGTGTGTGTGAAGTCTTTGCTTTTTTGTAAGATTTTCTTATAATAAATTAAGTTTGTTTTTTTATACAACACATTAGGGCAAGTAAGGGTTTCAATAACTTCCCTCACCAAGTAGTGTAAATAGAAGCATGCAGTGCAAAGCCCAGGGTTCACCCAACAGCTCCAAACAGTAAGAAATAAGGACACACAAAAAAGAAAGCAAAATCATGAGAGGAAATAACTTTTCAGCATATGTATAAATATACACAGAACCATTGTTCAAATATATACAAATATTTATGCCTATGAATAATCAGCCCTAGTGAATCTTCTAACTTGAAATATGTGCTGAGAATTTATTTTTCCACCCTTTGTAAAAATAATAAAATATCCAAGTACAGTCTTTTAATACCTATCAAGGTTTATTTATGTATATTTTTATCTGCTATATGAAACAAAATAAAACAAAGCTCAAATATTTTGCCAATGTTATGATGTTGATAAAAAAATCTGTGTTTACTAACTTCAGAATATTACACAGACCAAGTTTTTACACAAACTCCCTCATTAAACAGTTAAAGTTTTCAGATATAGTTATTTTATCTAAATAGTTCAGTACAGACTACAGACATTGCTCATAAAACTGTGATTTGATATTAATCATACATTACACATCCTTCATGTTTTACAAAATAAAGTTTTTGTAAATCCTTATTCCAATGATTCTAATAACTATTTCTAATAGACTGCAGTGACTTATGGTTTTTTATTCTCTTTTAGTTAAAGGTATAATATTTCAATTATCATCGTTATTTCTACAATGGAAAAATGTGAAATGCATCATTAATGGTTCTACCCATGTATAAAATTGTCTAAGTTAATTTTCTTTTCCTACCGTAAAAAAATTTCAACAAAATCTACCTAAGGGAAAAGGGGTTTACTTCAGATACTAGTTACTATGGGGTATAATCTTTCATGGAAGGGAAGACACAGCAGCATGCAGGGAAAACATGGTTGTAGGAGAAGGAGGCTGGCATCTCACATTGACTCAACAAACACAAACACCAAGCAGACCGTAAGTAAAAGCATCAGCAAGAGCAGAAAGAGAGAAATCAGGAAGTAACACAGTAATATATGGCACCTCACATAATGACCCATCTTCTTCATGTAGTTTACAACCTCCTAAAAACTCAATAACCCTCCTACAATCTTTTCCTCTAGCTAAGTAATAAATATTCAAACATGTGTCCCTATTTGAGGACATTTTTCCTTCAAATTAGAAGAGAGCGTAAACATGGTCAGTGTTGTGTGTGTTTTGATGGCTCCAAGGATACATTACATTTTATCTTCCTTTCCATGCTCAATCCTGCTCACATCTAATTCCTAAAAATATTGTCATTAGTCACCTAGTAAAATGTCAGTAGGATAGATTAGTTTCATCTCTCACATGAAATAAAACACTAGAAATAACTAAGCTTTGTGAAGATGTGTCCAAAGCTAAGACAGACTGATTTTAGGTATCTTATGACAAATATGTACAAGTAGTGGTTTTAAAGGAAATGTTCTTGAACAAAACAAAGGATGATATTCCAATAGACACATGGCTACCAGAAATTTGAAATGACCTGATTGGACATGGAGACAGTTTTAACATTCTGCTTTAAAGATCAAAGTAATTGCAGGTCCTCATCCTGAAGTACAGTCCATAGCTTTCTGTGAACTGGCTCTCTTTAGTTCATGGAAAGATGAGAAGCATAAGGCAGTTACATTAAAGAAGTACAAACATACAGAGACTAATTCACAAGACTGAAGCCATGGTGCTGATTCCATGACAGAAATGAAGCAGAAAGTACTGATATAGAACCTCTAGGTTTCCAACAGATCTAGCTAAGATCATGGAAAAAAGTAGATACAGGAAATAATTCTTTTTCCATGTAGTGCAGCCACATTCTTCTAGAACATAACAATTATCAAATTCATAACTGTAGATATATCAAGACTAGGCTTCAAAGCTTCAAACAGCATGCTGCCTATCGTTTTAGGAGTCAATGTATTGATGTCAACATTCATTTATTCTGTAAGAAGTTCTATGACTCTTACAGGTACATTCTGTCTGGACCTCATAATTTTAACTGTAAAGCCTGACAGCACAATTGTGTGCAGCATAGTTAAATATTTAAATCTGCTGTTGAACACTATTGTGAATCAAAATCACCTATAATGTTATTGCCTATCAGCATGTGTGTGATTGCATAAAAACTTGGATGGAGATGTACATTGAAGTTAATATGGTTTTTGTGCTTGCTAGCATAGCATTTATTCTAAGCCCTATGCACCAAGAGTGGTTCTTCCTTTCAGCTATATCATTTAAGAAGTCCATTAAGTCTGCCTTCCACAGTGTTTCTTCTGATGGTTCCAGAAAATCAAACTGAATCAATTTTGGAAAGATGTCATGAATTCTAGGTGTCTCAACAATAATGTTTCTGACTTACAAGAAGTGTTAAAACATATTATCATTCTTAGGGTTTGGAATGAATTTATTCTAACCTAAGGTATGATTTTGAGGAATGTCCAAGACTCTCATTCTAAAGATCCCAACTTGGAGAACCATTTACTAGTTTTAATTGATATACCTTTGCTTTCTCTGGAATATACAGTACAATAAATCACCACTTGACTTTCGAATCTAACATCTTTTATTTAGGAAAACGTCTTAAAAGGAATAGTAACTTCCTTCATTTTAGTGGTGATAACTAAATGTTTGTTACATAAACCTTTAAAGGGATAATTTCTCAGGTGACTTTAGACAGATGTGTGTCATCCTTTCAGTTGTGATAGATTAATGTCTTTAGTTCATATAGTTATAATTAAAAACTTGAAATGTTATTGGATATATTTTGATATTTACAATTCAAATGTTATTCCCTTTCCCTGTTTCCTGTCCATAAGCCCCCTATCCCTTTCCACTCTCTCATAACAGTGTTCCCCCCACCAACCCCCCTTACCACTACCTGACATTCCCCTGCATTGAGGGTCCAAACTTGAAAGGACCAAGAGCTTCTCCTTCCTCTGGTGCCCCAAGACTATTCTCTGCTACATATGCAGTTGGAGCCCGGGGTTAGTCCATGCATAGTCTTTGGGTAGTGGTTTAGTCACTGGAAGCTCTGGCTCATTGAGATTATTGTTCTCATGGGGTTCCAAGGCCCTTCAGCTCTTTCAGTTCTTCCTCTAAAAAGGGGGTTCCTTTCCAGTTCCAGGTTTTGCTGCTAGCATTCGCCCTCTGTATTTGACATGCTCTTGTTGTGTCTCTCAGGAGAGATCTATATCTGGTCCCTTTCAGCATGCACTTCTTAGCTTCATCAATCTTCTCTAGTTTTGGTGGTTGTGTATATAAGGGCCAAATGTGGGGCAGGTTCTGAATGACTTTCGCTTCAGTCTTTGCTCTAAACTTTGCCTCCATATCAATTCCTATGGATATTTTTGTTCTCCCATTTAAGAAGGAGTGGAAGCATCTGCATTTTTGGTCATCCTTCTTCTTAAGCTTCCTGTGGTCTGTGGATTGCATCTTGGGTAATTCAGGCTTTTGGGCTAATATCTACTTATCAATCAGTGCATACCATGTCTGTTTTTCTGTGATTGGGCAACCTCACTCAGCATGATATTTTCTAGTTAAATCTACATCTTGATTTTCCAGTGTGTTTGGATATCCAGTGTTTTCTTTGGTGGGAGACCTGGGCTCTGATGATGCCAAGTAGTCTTGACTTCTGTGGCTTAGTTTCCTAATCTTGCCTCTCACCATAGGGTTGTCTCTGGTGTGTGAGCTATTCTGAGACTGCAGGGCAGGAGAGACTGCCACTTTGCCCACCTTTGCCAACATCCCTGGTCCAAGAGGAAACATCAAAGTGCCTCTGAACACAGGAATATAGGAGCAGTGAGCTGCAGGAGCCCCGCAGTCCATATCTGTGCCCAGATCTGAGCTGAACCGGTCAAACAAACAGCACCCTGCACCCAAATCCTGTGGAGGGGAGAGAAGACCCTCAGAGGTGCAAATACCCTTGAGAACTCAGAGGAGACTACTCTCTGCTCACATGCCAGACTCAAGAGAAATATGCTTAGTGGCCCTTGTGCCCACTGTGCATAGGATCCTAGGAGCAGTATGGGCAGGAAGCTTCCTTTCGGCTGCTGCCCTCACAGAGAGCTGAAAGCCAACCGACAGGAGAGACTACATGCTTGAGAGCAGAACACTCTGCTACCATTACTAGCTGAAAGAAAGCAGGAGAACATGTCCATAGGAGTGCTGGCGTACAAGCCCACAGGAAGGTCAAGCCACCATTAGAAAGAGCAAGAATAGCTAACACTAGAAACAACCTGATGGCTAGAGGCAAGCAAAGGAACCCAAGCAAGAAAAACAAAGACTACTTGGCAACATCAGAACCCAGTTCTTCCACCAAAGCAAGCACTGGATATCCAAACATACCAGAAGAGCAAGCACTAGATTTAAAATCACATTTTATCATGATGATGGAGGACTTTAAGAAGGTCATAAATAATTCCCTTAAGGAATTACAGGACAACAGAAGTAAACAAGTAGAAGCCCTTAGGGAGGAAACACAAAACTCCCTTAGAGAAGTACAGGAAAATAACAAAAAGAAACAGGCAAAGGAAATGAACAAAATCATCCAGGAGTTAAAAATGGAAATGGAAACAATAAAGAAAGCACAAAGGGAGACAACCATGGTGATAGAAAAACCTAGAGAAGAGTTCAGGAGTCATAGATGCAACATCACTAACAGAACAAGACATAGAAGAAGAAGATACCATAGAAAACATCGACACAACTGTCATAGATAATGTAAAATGAAAAATGCTCATAGCCCAAAACATAGAGGAAATCCAGGACACAAGGAGAAGAACAAACCTAAGGATAATATGTATAGACGAGAGTAAAGACTCCCAGATTAAAGGGCCAGTAAATATCTTCAACAAAATCATAGAAGAAAACTTCCCTAACCTACAGAAAGATAAACATAAACATACAAGAAGTCTACAGAAATTTGAATAGATTGGACCAGGAGAGAAATTTCCCCCATCAAACAATAGTCAAAACACGAAATTCACAAAACAAAGAAAAATATTAAAAGCTGTAAGGGAAAAAGGTCAAGTAACATATGAAGGCACACCTATTAGAATCACACCAGACTTTTCACCAGATACTATGAAAGCCAGAACATCCTGGACAGATGTCATAGAGACACTAAGAGAACATAAATGCCATCCCAGGTTACTGTATCCAGCAAAACTCTCAAATAACATAGATCAAGAAACCAAGATATTCCATGACAAAACCAAATTTATACAATTTCTTTCTATAAATCCAGCCCTAGAAAGGATAATAAATGGCAAAGCCCAACATAAGAAAGCAAGCTACACCCTAGAAAAAGCAAGAAACCAAAGTTTTATGTAATAAAAAAAAGAGAAGAGAAGCACAAAAACATAGTCTCACCTCCAAATATGAAAATAACGGGAAGCAACAATGATTATTCCTAAATATCTCTCAACATCATTGGACTCAACTCCCCAATAAAAAGCCACAGATTAACCAACAGGATATGTAATGAGGACCCAGCATTTTGTTGCCTACAGGAAACATATCTCAGGGAAAAAGAAAGAGGCTACCTCGGTGTAAAAGGCAGGACACCTCTTTCCAATCAAATGGTCTGAAGAAGCAAGCTGGAGTAGCCATTCTACTATCGAATAAAATCGACATTTAACCAAAAGTCATCAAAAAAGAATAGGAAAGACACTTCATTTTCATCAAAGGAAAAATTCACCAAGATGAATTCTCAATCCTAAATAACTATGCTCCAAATGCAATGCCATCTACATAAGTGAAAGAAACCTTACTAAAGCTCAAACATACATTACACCTCACACAATAATAGTAGGAGATTTCAACACTACCCTCTCATCAATGGACAGACCATGGAAACAAAAATTAAACAAAAACATAGAGAGACTAACAGATGTTATGAACGAAATGTACTTAATGGATATTTAAAGAACATTCCATCATAAAACAAAAGGATATACCTTCTCACCACCTCATGCTACCTTCTCCAAAACTGACCATATAACTGTTCACAGAACAGGCCATAACAGATACAGAAATATAGAAATAATCCCATGCAACCTATCAGACCACCTCGGACTAAGGCTGGTCTTCAATAACAATGAGGAAAGAATACCCACATACACATGGAAGTTGACCAATGCTCTACTCAATGATAACTTGGTGAAGGAAGAAATGAAGAAAGAAATTAAAGATTTCTTAGAATTTAATGAAAATGAAGTTACAACAAATTTATGGGACACAATGAAAGCTATGCTAAGAGGAAAACTCATAGATCTTAGTGCCTGCAGAGAGAAACAGGAGAGAGTATACATCAGCAGCTATACAACGTACCCAAAATCTCTAGAACAAAAAGAAGAAATACATACAAGACAAGTAGAAGACAAGAAATAATCAAACACAGGGCTGAAATCAACTAAGAAGAAGCAAAAAGGACTACACAAAGAATCAACAGAACAAGAAACTGGTTCTTTGAGGAAATGAACAAGATAGATGAATCCTTAGCCAGACTAACCAGAGGGCACAGAGAGTGAATCCAAATTAACAAAATCAGAAATGAACAGGGAGACATAACAGCAGACTCTGAGGAAATTAAAAAAAAAATCAGATCCTATTACAAAAGCATATATTCAACAAAACTGGAAAATCTGGAGGAAGTGGACAAATTTCTAGACAAATACCAGGTATCAAAGTTAAATCAGGAGCAGATAAACGATTTAAACAACCCCATAACTCCTAAAGAAACAGAAACAGTTATTAAAAGTCTCCCAACTCAAAATAGCCCAGGACCAGATGGGTTTAGTGCAGAATTCTATCAGACCTTCATAGAAGACCTCACACCAATACTGTCCAAACTATTCCACAAAATTGAAACAGACAGAGCACTACCAAATTCCTTCTATGAAGCCAGAATTACTCTTATACTGAACCCACATGAAGAACCAACAAAGAAAGAGAACTTCAGACCAATTTCCCTAAAGAATATCGACACAAATATACTCAATAAAATTCTTGCAAACAGAATCCAAGAATTCATCAAAATGATCATCCACCATAATCAAGTAGACTTTATCCCAGGTATACAAGGATCATTCGATATATGGACAACTCAAAGATAAGAAACACATGATCATTTCATTAGATGCTAAGAAAGCATTTGAAAAAATTCAACAACCCATCATGATAAAAGTCCTGGAAAATCAGGAATTCAAGGCCCATATCTTAACATAGTGAAAGCAATATACAGCAAACTAGTAGCTAACATCAAACTAATTGAAGAGAAACTTGAAGCAATCCCAGTAAAATCAGGGACTAGACAAGGCTGCTCACTTTCTCCCTACTTATTCAATATAGTACTCGAACTCCTAGCCAGAACAATCAGAGAGCAAAAGGAGGTCAAAGGGACGTAAATTGGAAGGGAATAAATCAAAATATCACTATTTGAAGATGATATGATAGTGCACTTAAGCGATCCCCAAAGATCAACCAGAGAACTACTTAACCTGATAAACAATTTCAGCAAATTGTTGAGGTATAAAATTAACTCAAACAAATCAAAGGATAAACAGGCTGAGAAAGAGATTAAGGAAATGACACCTTTCATGATAGTCCCAAAAAACATAAAAGAGCTTGGTGTGACTTTAATCAAGCAAGTTAAAGATCTGTATAACAAGAACTTCAAGTCTCTGAACAAAGAAATTGAGGAAGATCTTAGAAGATGGAAAGATCTTCCATGCTCAGGGATTGGCAGGGTTAATATAGTAAAGATGGCCATTTTGCCAAAAGCAATCTACAGATTCAATGCAATCCCCATCAAAATTCCTATTCATTTCATTATAGAGATAGAAAGAGCAATTTGCAAATTAATTTGGAATAACAAAAGACCTAGGATAGTGACAACTATATTCAACAATAAAAGAACTTCTGGGAGAATCACCATCCCTGGCTTCAAGCAATATTATAGAAAAATAGTCATAAAAACTGAATAGTATTGGTACAGAGACAAGCAGTTAGATCAGTGGAACAGAATTGAAGACCCAGAAATGAAGTCACACACACAGAGCAACTTGATCTTTGACAATGGAGCTAAAACCATCCAATGGAAGAAAGATAGCATTTTCAACAAATGTTGCTGGATCAACTGGAGGTCAGCATGTAGAAGAATGCAAATCAATCAATTTTTATCACCATGTACAAAGCTTAGGTCCAAGTGGATCAAGGACCTCCACATCAAACCAGATACACTCAAACTAATAGAATAAAAAGTGAGGAAGAATCTCAAACTCATGGGCACTGGGGAAAACTTCCTGAAAAAAAAAACACCAATGGCTTATGCTCTAAGATTAAGATTGGACAAATGGGACCTCATAAAACTGTCAAGCATTTGTAAAGCAAAAGACACTGTTGTTAGGACAAAACGGCAACCACCAGATTGGGAAAAGATCTTTACCAATCCTATATCTGATACAGGGCTAATATCCAAAATATATAAAGAATTCAAGAAGTTACGATCCAGAGAGCCAATAACCCTATTAAAAATGGATTACAGAGCAAAACGAAACATTCTCAGTTGAGGATTATCAAATGGCCAAAAAGCACCTAAAAAATGTTCAACATACTTAGACATCAGGGAAATGCAAATCAAAACAACCCTGAGATTCTTCCTCACATCATTCAAAATGGCTAAGATAAAAAAAATCCTCAAGCAACAGAAAATGCTGGCAAGGATGTGGCGAAAGAGGTACATTCCTCCATTGTTGGTGGGATTGCAAACTGGTACAACCACTCTGGAAATCAGTCTGGAGGTTCCTCAGAAAATTGGACATTCCACTACCTGAAGACCCAGCTATACCTCTCTTGGGCATATACCGAAAAGATGCTCCAACGTACAACAAAGACACATGCTCCACTATGTTCATTGCACCCTTATTTATAAAAGCCAGAAGCTGGAAAGAACACAGATGCCCTTCAACAGAGGAGTGGATTCAAAAAAGTGGTACATCTACACAATGGAGGACTACTTAACTATCAAAAACAATGGCTTCATGAAATCCATAGGCAAATGGAATGAACTAGATAATATCATCCTGAGTGAGGTTACTCAATCACAGAAAAACATACTCCGTGTGCACTCATTGATAAGTAGATATTAGCCCAAAAGCCTGAATTACCGAAGATGCAATCCACAGACCACAGGAAGCTTAAGAAGAAGGATGACCAAAATGCAGATGCTCCCACTCCTTAAAAGGAGGAAAAATATTTATCAGAGGGGATGTGGAAGCAAAGTTTAGAGCAGCGACTCAAGAAATGGCCATTCAGAGCCTGACACACAAGTGGTCCATATATATACAGCAACCAAAACCAGATAAGACTGGTGAAGCAAAAAATGCATGCGGAAAGGGACTGGATATTGTTCTTTCCTGACAGACACATCCAGACCGTGTCCAGTACAGAGGTCAATGCTAGCAGCAAACCATTGAACTGAGAATAGGACTCTCTTGCGGGGAATTAGAGGAAGTATTGAAATAGTTGAAGGAGCTTTCAACCCCATAAAAACAACAACACCAAACAACCAGAGCTTCCAGGGACAAAACCACTACTGAAAGACTATACATGGACTCACCCAGGGCTCCAATTGCATATGTAGCAGAGAATAGCCTTATTGGGGCACCAGGGGAAGGGAAAGTCCTTGGTCTTGCCAAGGTTGAATCACCAGTACAGGGGAATATGGTAGAGGGCAATAAGAGGGAATATCTGTATGGGGGAGGGGAAGGAGATGGAATGGGGGCTTATGGGCAGGAAACTGGGAAGTGGAATAACCTTTGAAATGTAAGTAAAGAAATATATAATAAAAAATTTAGAAAAATTTAAAAGGGAAACAAAAATACTCATAAAGGGGATAGGGAGGCAAAGTTTGGAGAAGAGACTGAAGCAATGGCCATTCAGTGTCTGCTGCACATTTGGTGCATATGTAGACAGTCACCTAAACTAAGTAAGATGGATGAAGCTAAGAACTGTATGTGCCGGGGACCAGCCCCACATTAGTCTTCTTTCTCTTTGTTCTTGAGACAGCAGAGAGGGAAGAGCATTGGCAGAGGGTAAGACTTTTGTCTTACAAGATACTGGGGTAAGACTTTGTCTTAGGAGATATTTAGGGTTGCTGTATAATAATAAGTTTACTTATCTAAGTCTAAGTTACTATGTATCTGTAGCTGATTTACTTATCTATGTCTAAGTCACTATGTTCTACTACTGTAACTGACTGGCCTTCTGTGTTCCTCTGAGGCCAGAAACTGTAGTGTCTTTCATTTAGCACCTCATTCTAAAACAGCAGGAGACAAAGTAGAGGAATAATTGTTAGAGACTTTACCCTTTTGGCCCTATGCCTCCTGCTTGTCAGGCTAGGGGTAATTTTGGAGCAATAATCTTCTTTTGAACCAAGAGAAGTGAATAGTGCTTGCAGAAGGAAAAACTTTTACATAGCCAAATATGCATAACATATATAATTTCATACACAGATTCATAAATGCACCTTTATACATTACCACTCAAATCAGTTGTGTCCCTCTTACATACATTCTCACAATTACATTCTTACACACATGCATACATTCTCAAAATTACATACTTACACACACATCCATATTTACATATGCATATGGAGCAAAAGACCAAGCACTGGTGCAGAAAGAACTCACTCGTTCTGAATGAAAGATGTGCTCCAATCTTTATTACATAGAGAAAGAAATAGCTTCTACCCTTTTAATGCTAAATGAATTAAACCCACATTTGTAAGAAAAAAGGCTTGTTCCTTTTCGTAAGACTAAGCCTTCCTTGCTATTGAGAAAGGACCTGTTCTGTCCCATGGTAAGGAGAAACCTGCCTGTTCCTTCTGCTGTCTGTAGCTTCTTCTCTCCTCTTTTCCTCTGCATTCTACACATTGCTCTCTTATGTTATCTATAGTCTCTAAGTTATTCCATTCTGTATTCAACCCAGATGTTTTTAGCTCAGTTCTCCTGAGCTCAATTCAGTTCAGTTCTCCTTCACTCAGTCCTGACTCTTAAGCCCAGTCCCTCTCCAGCTCAGTCCTGACTCTTCAGCTCAGCCCTGGCCAGCTGTCCCCATTCTTTGCCTCAGTCCTCAGCACTTAAACATCTTTCAGAATACATGATCACATGTTACAAAGTTCACCACAAGTTCATATGAAAAATCAAATCATAAATTGAAATAGAAGTTTACAACAGAGAATGTTTACATGCATATCCATCAGGAGTAATTATCTGGCTAACCATCCATCACCTGTCACAGATCCACAGGTTCACTGAATGTTTAAAACAATAACTAAGTTATTAGTGAAGTTTTGTACAGATAAACCCAGTCAATATTTTATCCTCTGTCTTAGCACCTATAATAAATCGTCAGTTCCCTCTTTATAACCTTTGTTAGTTGTTTTACAACCTCTTGGAATGTGCTCTGAGTAGGTGAAAGTCTGGTTACTATCTAACAGCAATTAACTGGTGACACTTGGGAGACTAGCAGAGTTCTCACTGCAGTTTAGACTATCAGAAAAACTTAATAACAGTCCCACTATAAAAGAGCTTAATAATCACTGATATAGTTTTAGGAATTATTATAGGAACATATTAGGACTTGAGAAGTCTTCTATTTGTCTATATAGCATCATTATGAGACAGTACATCTTCGTAGGTCTGTAGAGATATACTCCAAAGGGGTGTGCTATTACTTAGTGATAGTTATATGTCTAATAATAGCAACAGGAGACATATTTTAATAGCAGGAATGTTTCTTAAAATGAATCCCTTACAGCCTTGCTTAATAAGGGTGAACCAGTTGCAGATTATATTATAATCCGAGGTTGACCATCTCAGGGTGATCACCTGCTAGCTATTAGCTTGTCCCGTTATGGCTCCCAACACACATGCTGACAGGAACCGGATATAGATCTCTCCTGAGAGACACAGAACTTGTCAACTACAAAGGGAAATGCCAGCAGCAAACCACTGGACTGAGAATGGGACCCCTATTGGAAGAATTAGAGAAAGGTCTGAAGGAGCTGAAGGGGCTTGTTACCCCATAAGAACAACAATACCAACAACCAGAGCTTCTGAGGCCCAAACCACTACCCAAAGATTATACATGGACTGACCCTGGGCTCTAACGGCATAAGTAGCAGTGATAGCCTTGTTGGGGCACCAATGGAAGGGGAAGCCCTTGGTCCTGCCAAGGTTGGACTCCCAGTGTAGGGGAATGTTGGGAGAGGTAATAGGGGAGGATGGGGAAGGGAGCACCCATATAGAAGGGGAGTGGGAGGGATTGGGTGTTGATGGACAGGAATCCAGGAAAGGGAATAACATTGAAAATGTAAATAAAAAATACCCAATTTAATAAAAATTAAAGAAAAATGTATATGATAGTTTCCATAAATTTGCACCTGCATATTAGTCTTTACTCTCTATATACTTTTAAGGCATTTCAAAATATTTGGAAAAAAAAACATGTGTTTAGTGTTTCTGTGTTGTGTTTGTATACATGTGTACATTTGTTTAAATATGCATACACGCACAGACACACATATATGAATGTTTACATATGGTTGGAAAATTCAGGCTTCTTCCTGGTCCCTGAATTTTATAGTACCATACTTTATTGTTTCTAATTGATTCTGGAATTTTTTCTTAATATTTTTCTTTAGTGTTTTCTTTTAACATTTTTATAATTTAAAAAATTTCTTCACTGTTTTTTTTTGTAGCAAATACGTCTTCTGAAATTCCAATTATGCATAAAGTTTACATGAAGGTCATAGATGTAAAATATTTGTAATTTCACCATATATAAAGAATTTATTGTTAAATTTGGGGGTGACAACTTGTAATTCAAGTCAGAGTAGGGCACTTATCCTAAGGATGCCAATTTAAAGAACCAAAAGAAAAATAGAAAGCAGAAAAAGGAAGTTCTATTCAAAATAGTAACAATGGGGATTGGATCAACAGTTCTAGTGCATTTCCTCAGTATGTCTTGGATTACTTAAGTGAGTACAAGGTCCAAGGAAATGAACACCTAAGGGATCCAGCTCATGGTGTATTCCCACACAGTATCATTATCGGAGTTTTATGCTCAAACATTGTTAGGTATGTGAAATGCATTCCCATGAGAGAAGTTCTCTTCTGGCTTGTGTCTTATTCTTTCAGAATAAAACACCTGGGAAATAATCATTTCTTTGAATTCTATCGTTTCAATAGTTGGATAGTCAGGGTGAGAGTTATAATGTATCATTACACTATCTTCATTTTTGTCACACATGTTACCTTTCTCCACTTTCTGTTTTAACAGTTCAATATTGAGTTAGAATATGTCTATTTCCTTCCTTCTTGTATTTGATTTCCAAATGATTATATGAACATGCTCTGCTTTGTCACTAGTCTTTTCATGTGTTTTCATTTGTCTTTGTTTTTATGGTTCCTGCTAACTCCCTATGGAGGCTGTCTCTCCTTTCACTGTTTATTAGTGTCTTGGAAATAAATGTAACTCCTTGGAATGACTGAGATGCTGTTTTTCTAATTACTTTTGATTTTGTGACTATGTTTGTTTTCATTAGCCTTTTCATTAGTCTTGTGATTTTATTTTCCTTGTTAGATAATTTGGCTTGGGTTGCTAGAATGAGCTAGTTTATATATAGAATGGTGGAATTTTCCTAGAGTTTGCAGGAACATTATTTGATTGATAGATTGTTTATTAACACTCTCAGGATTTAATTTGATTTTGAGTTTTCTTTCACATTTTCACATTTACTGAAAACAGACTTGAAATCTATGAAATGTTCCTCATCATAGATTACTGAGTGCGGTCTCTTAAATATTTTTTCCTAGTTTACTGACAGAAGTTCCTTGAGACACAGAGAGAGGTTTTTTGACACTCTCTTTACCGTGACTTAATATTTCTTATGTTGGATTCTATTTGCTAAGTGGATGGAGTGAGAGAATTCTCTGAAATTATTATTAAGTTTCATAGAGATACTTTTCCCTACATGGCAAGGATGTGGGTGGCTTTCACAGACAACAGTAAGTCTGAGATGTGCATATCTTCCTACTCTTCTAGGGCAGAATGTTTTGGTTGCATGCATGTGTTTCTCTCACTAGATCTTTATTTTTCTTAATTAACTTGAGTATTTCTTATTTACATTTTGAATGTTATTCCCTTTCCCGGTTTTCAGGCCAACATCCCCCTAACCCCTTCCCCTTCCCTTCATTATGGGTGTTCCCCTCCCCATCTTCCCCCCATTACTGCCCTCCCCCAACAATCACGTTCACTGGGCGTTCAGTCTTGGCAGGACCAAGGGCTTCCCCTTCCACTGGTGCTCTTACTAGGCTATTCATTGCTACCTATGAGGTTGGAGCCCAGGGTCAGTCCATGTATAGTCTTGGGGTAGGTCTCACTAGATCTTTAAATCTGATCAAACTCTGGTCATTCTTTCTAAAAATAACACTACTGTTCCACAGTGGGTGAGAAATAGGGACTGAGCAGATTCATAACTTTTCTCCTCAGTTCTGTCAGTTCTAAAATATAAAAGATGTTGTCTTGAACTTTTAACACTCTTACACATAGTATTTTCATGGGGTTCAGAGTCGGGAAACCATTTCAAGGTTGTCCTGATATCTTTTGTTTCTGACATCTTAAGGGGTTTTCCACTCTTCTAGGAGTTCACATGTGACTTCAGAGAAATCAGCAATGACTTTCCCTGCATTCATATTATTAATCTGTTCAATGTACAGGTAAAAATGTTTGCCTTTCCAGTAGGTACCTCTATTTTCAGAATTCTTTTTCCCAGATGATTTTCCCTGGAACTCAGTAATCTGAATGTGTCAGAGAAAGTCATAAAGTTCTAGTGTTCAGTGTTTTGCCTGGAAATTTTCAGGTAATGGTTTTGTATTACTTTAATAAACAATAATAATGAAAATGGTTGGTACCAGTAAAATAAAATTTATTACTTTCTTGCCAATCTCCAGTTATCCCAATGAAAATTCTCTCAGATGTTACATAGTACAAGAATTGAAAGCATCTAATTCTACAAGCACTGGAAATTATAAACTTTTTCTATCAATTTTGTTTATGATTTTAAAGTAACAACCATTTAGATTTGTTATTTGTAACAAACAATCTCTCCTTTAGATACTGTAATATAATTATCCAACAAAATATGATAATGATGCAGACAAAAATACATTAATTAGTAACTACCTTAGAGGACTGACAAACTATATAATAATAATATTAATATTAATAAATTAACTTTAAATTTCCTTGATTCTGGTTTTATAAATTTGCCTTTTCTCCTGATTTATTTTTTATGGATAAAAAAGGAAAGAAAGAAAAGAAAAAAACATTAAAATGTGCCCATGGATCCTTCCTAGCTCTTTAAATTCATCTAGGTACAACAACTGAAGCATTGTAGTACTGTATTGGCAGTATGTTATATTTGAAAAAGGGACAATTATTCACTGTTTATATCATGAACTAGATTAATATAACATTTTGACCTTTTATTGATTATTCTTCTTTTAGATATTTTACTATAAGGCCACATACAATAAATATTTAACATTATTTGTATAAATGATAATTTGCATTATCTAAACTGGCAATGCTAAAATACCATCTCTCTGCAAATATTTATAGTCACGATTAACCAGCATTATATGAATACTCTGAGATCACTATTCTTTAAGACTGTGTTATTTAAGATGAAATTTTCTCTGGGTCATACACAGAGAATTTTAAAGCAAAATACTCTGTACCAGTAATAGTTCTCATTTTTGTAATATTTCATTGTAATTAGATTCCAGTCTACATTAATAATTTTCTACTTCTGAGTACTAGCATATATACCCATTTTCCTCTAGAAGTTCCATTTTCTTTCATCCTTAGTGAGGACCATGAGGAATTCAAACAGTGCTCTAAGTCATAGTGAAATTTTCACACTAGTTCAATGGATATCTGGCTTTAGAATTTTATAAGTTTTTTTCCTTTATTTAAACAAATAATTTGGCCACTTGAATGATCATATTAAATATTGTTTTAGAGTGATAGTCTTAACCTTACATTGCAACCTACTCTAGGGTGTTGTGACTTTATTTCTAGATACCATCAAAGTTTAGCTTGCTGAATGAATGAGTTTTATAAGCCTTGCTTACAGGAAGGTGGATGAGAGATTAACTGCAGTAGCATAAATATCTTAAATGCACCAGAATCATCCAAGCCAGTATGGGTCATTATTCATGAATTCTGGGCATCTGGAGATTACTGAAAATCTTGCATGTAGCTATGCACCTTGCAGTGTGTTTTTCTAAAGCACCTCAACTGGTCTTTAGCCCTGAGGAGCAGTTCTTTGCCATTTCAAGTCAGCTTAGCTGGTCTCTTTTCTTTCCAGGTTGTTCTGCTTCTTGTAGGTAGCTTGTCTGGTCTGAGCTACTTCTAGATTATTCTTCTTGCTAAGGTGTCTCTCAATTTATCCTTTCAACCATCTTAGGGAGTGATTGGTCTAGGGAATTTGATCTGTTTGTGGAACTTCATCAGCCTGTTGAGTTGTATACTTTCTGAGCTTAATGAGATTCCCAGCAGGATAGAATAATTTATATTTACGTAGAATATTCTATTGTTTCACCTCCCCATTAACATCCTGTTGTTTCATCTCTCCTTTATAACTCTGCTTTATGAAAATGCCTGGTTTCATCTTGGAGAAAATTCCTTACAGCAGAAAGTAAACTTCTGAGTCCCAATGATGAGTATGTTTATTTCATTCCATGCCTCCTGATTCTCAACCATCTCAGTTCTCAGGATTTCAGAAACACTGAGTCTACATCTCTAAAGGAGACAAAGGTTTTACTCCTTGCAATGAGCATACTACTCTTTATGCCTATCATTTTCTCATCTGATGCCTTTTCAAAGCTTTTAGGGCAATCCTTTTGGTCTACCTTAAAAAGGCCTATTACTCGTTTCATGGTGGAAAACACTTTCATGCAGTTAATGAAATTCAAGAATGTTAGTGATCCCATCTACAGTGTGCCAGTGTAATTTATCTCCATACTCCATGCTTCTCAGGCTCCCTCTTTCTACATTCCTATGTAAGAGGAAGACAGGGCTAGCCTAAACTCTACAGAAATCTATATGAAAACCTCTGTCAATAATTAAAACACTTTGTGACAATAAGCAGCAATTGCCAGGCATTAGATGCCTTAATAGGAAGTAAAACAATAACAATTGATGTCATGTTATGAAAACTGAAGCATCTCCTTTTTCTGCTGTATTTTCACCTACTTTAATTCTGAAGAAGTATGTGAAGCATATTTACAAATTATCTGCTTGGTTTATTTACAGACCATTCAAAAATTTCCAAGGAAAATGGAGAGTTTGTGTTTTTAATTTGCTTGATTAAATGACCTCATAAACTGATTTTTCCCATATAAAAAGCAGTTAGCTCCTAATGGTAAACTCCAATCTTCTTTTCACATGGTAGACATACTGATGACTATGAAATTGGCAGTTTTTCCTGCCTGGCTCAACAGGACATCTCATTATAAAAGCTTCAGGAGAGAAATTTAGACTTATTAAGAAAGAAAAGGAAAACTACATTTAGCACAAGCGTAGTACCTCTAGTTTGAGAAATACAAAATGGGAAATTCAAATTAACAAGAAAACAACCTGTATTAGTTATTTTATCACTGCAAGAGAATACCTCCCAGAGGCTTGTCAGAAAAATGCAAGTTATATTTTAATTCATAGTGCTATTCTGGGGAAATTAGGGAAGCTTTTGTGATGGAAGAAAGGAAGAAAGAGCTCTTTTTCTTGATGGTAAGAGCATAATGTCACTTGTTCATAGTCTCTTACCCACAATCAGAATAAGTGCATGCTGTAACTCAAAGCCAAACCCCCAGCTATCTTCTGACTCTGCCTTCTAATGACTCTACAACCTCCACCAAATGCAATCAGTTGGAGATTAAATATTCAAATGCATGAAATTGTGGTAACATTTAACATTCAAACCTCAAATATACACACAAAAATATTACTAAAGCAATAATGAACTAAAGACATCAACTCATGAGCCAAACCACAGGTAAATAAATAAACACATCATGGGGTGCTTTTTCAGCTTACTCTTTAACAGGTTCTAAAATAAAAACATCACATGATATACTTTTTCTTTCACTATGCCATTTTATATTTAATATTTTATTGTGTTTATGTATGTGTGTGTACACATGTTTGATGAATATGTGTGTAAGTATGTGAGTCTGAGTGTGTTTGTGTGTGTGTGTGTGTGTGTGTGTGTGTGTGTTGAATGTACAGGTATCTGTCAATATCGAAGAGAAAGTTAAATCAATTGGAAGTGGACAGTTGGTTGTGAACATCTTGACATAGGTACTGGGAACTGAGCCCCAAATAAAACAACAAACTGCCGAAACATCTCTCTAGACCCTTATTATGTTGTTTGGTCTTAAATATAGTTCCAGTCTATAGTAGTATTATTAAAACACAACACAACATTTTTAAGAATGCAGAAATTGCAATAGAATTTGATGCATTCAAAATAAAATGAATTAACACCTACATATTTTACAGACCATGCTGAGAGCATGAAAGCTTTTGTGATTTTAAGAGTGGCATAGCCTTCTGGTTTCCATCTGTAACCAGAGCTGGGGGCTGCTCCACAGCCCTAGGACACAAAACCTGCCTGCAGAGAGAGCTGGTCTGCCAGGAGCACTCTCCTGGCTAAGCCCACAGGTTGGACCCCACTTTCTCTCTACTTACTGTACAAAG
The DNA here is from genome assembly GCF_021556685.1 of Rattus norvegicus. Taxonomy (NCBI): domain Eukaryota; kingdom Metazoa; phylum Chordata; class Mammalia; order Rodentia; family Muridae; genus Rattus; species Rattus norvegicus. The sequence goes on along the minus strand of NC_141537.1, from coordinate 39,561,700 downwards.
AGAGACACTCCAGGAGCACACAAGGCTTAGAAGCTACAGAGATGCCTAGGACAGGACCCTTCAGGTCTCCATCTGAGCCTAGAACAGGGACTATCCCACAGCCCTCAAACAGAAAACCTGCCCGCAGAGAGCTAGTCGGCCAGAAGTGCTCTCACGCCAATGATCACAGGCTTACAGGTTTACAGGCACACAGGAGGGACAAGCTCCAATCAGAGACAGCAAGACCAACTAACATCAGAGATAACCAGATAGAGAGAAGCAAGTGCAAGAACATAAACAAGAGAAACCAAGACTGCTTGGAATCATCAGAACCAAGTTGTCCCACCACAGCAAATAATCCCAAAACACAAGAAAAGCAAGTTTTGGATTTAGAATCACATCTCATGACAATGATAGGAGACATGAAGAAGGACATAAATTTCATTCCCCTGAATGAAATACAGGGGAACACAGGTAAACTTGTAGGAGCCCTTATAAAAGAAAACCAAGAATACCTTAAAGAATTATAGGGAAAGATAACCAAACAGCTGAAGGAAATAGAAAAAATAAAGAAATCGCAAGGGAGACACACCTGGAAATAGAAAACCTAGGAAAGAGATTAGGAGTCATAGAGGCAACCATCACCAACAGAGCACAAGAGCTAGAAAAGAGAATCTCAGGTACAGAAGATACATAGAAAACATTGACCCCATAGTCAAAGAAAATGTAACCCGCAAAAAACTCCTAACCCAAAATATCCAAGAAATACAAAAAACAATCAGAAGACAAAACCTAAGAATAATAGATGTAGAAGAGAACAAAGATCCCCAACTTAATTGGCCAGTAAATGACTTCAAAAATATTACAGAAGAAAATTTCCCTAACATAAAGAGAGCGTTGCCCAAAAATATAAAGAAGCCTACAGAACTCCAAACAGATTGGACCCGAAAAGAAATTCCTCCTGTCACATAATAGCCAAAACAACAAATGCACAAAACAGAGAAAGAATATTGAAAACAATAAGGGAAATGGTCAAGTAACATAAAAAGGCAAACCTATAAGAATTACATCAGACTTCTCAGCAGAGACTTTGAAAGTCAGAAGATCCTAGACAGATGTCAGACAGTCGCAAAGAGAACACAAATGCAAGCCTTGGCTACTATATCTAGCAAAATTCTCAATTAACATGGAGAAAACAAGATATTCCATGACAAAACCAAATTTATCCAATATCTTTCTACAGATCCAGCCCTACAGAGGATAATAGAAGGAAAACTCCAACACAAAGAGGGAAACTATACCATAGAATAAATAAGAAAGTAATCTTACAACAAACCCAAGAGAAGAAAGCTATACAAATATAATTCCATTTCTAATAACAAAAATAATAGGAAAAAAATCACCATTTCTTATTGTCTCTTAATATCAATGGACTCATTTACACAATAAAAAGAAATAGATTAGTAGACTAGATATATAAATAGGACCCCGCATTTTGCTGCATATGGAAACATACCTCAGTGGCAAAGACAAACACTACCAAAGAGTAAAAGGCTGGGAAAATTTTTTCTAAGCAAATGGTCCCAAGAAACAAGCTGGAGTACTCATTCTAATACCAAACAAAATTAACTTTCAAGTAAAATTTTTCAAAAATGACAAGGAAAATCACTTTATACTCATGAAAGGAAAAATCTACCAGGATGAACTCTCAATTCTGAACATCTACACTCCAAATGAAGTGCACCCACATCCATAAAAGAAAATTTAATAAAGTCCAAAGCATCCATTGCACCACACACATTAATAGTATGAGACTTCAACAAACCCCTTTCATCAATTGACAGAACATGGAAAAAGAAACTAAAGGGAGACACAGTAAAACTAACAAAAGTTATGAACCACATGGATTTAACAGACATTTATAGAACATTTTATCCTAAAAAGAAAAGAAAATAAAAAGAATATAACTACTTCTCAGCACCTCATGGTACCTTCTCCAAAAGTGAACATATAATTGGTCACAATACAGGCCCCAACAGATTGAAGGAGATTGAAATTATCCCATGTTACCTATCAGATCATCAAGGATTAAGACTGGCCTTCAAAAAAAAAAAAAGAACAGAATGCTGACATAAAAATTGAAGGTGAGAAAATGATAACAATATAAGCTATTGCATATTAGTAAACCTCAAAAAAAATTGAAGGTGAACAATGCACTACTCAATGACAATATGGTTAAGGAAGAAATACAGAAATAAATTAAAGACTGTTTAGAGTTTAATGACAATGAAGGCACAACATGCCCAAACATATAGGACACAATGAAAGCAGCGCTGAGGGGAAATCTCGTAGTTCTGAGTGACTCCAAAAAGAAATTGGAGAGAGCATACACTAACAGCTTGACTGTACACCTCAAATCTCTAGAACAAACAGAAGCAAATTCATCCAACAGGATTAGAAGACATGAAATAATCAAACTCAGGGTTGAAATTAACCAAGCAGAAACCAAATAAACTACATAAAAGAATCAACAAAATCAAGAGATGGTTCTTTGAGAAAATCAACAAGGCAGATAAAGCATTAGCAAGCCTAACAAGAAGGCAGAGAAAGAGTGTCCAAATTAACAAAATCAGAAATGAAAAGGGAGATATAAAAATAGGAACTAAGAAAATGTGAAAAATCATCAGATCCTACTACAAAACTCTATACTCAACAAAACTGGAAAATCTGGAGGAAAAGTACAATTTTCTAGACAGATACCAGGTACCAAAGTTAAATCAGGAACTGATAAGACATCTAAGTTTTCATAACCCTTAAAGAAAGAGAAAAATCATTAAAAGGCTCCCAACCAAAGAGAAATTTGCAAATTCATTTGGAATAACAAAAATGCAGGATAGCAAAACCTATCCTCAACAATAAAATAACTAATGGGGGAATCACCATCCTTCACCTAAAGCTGTATTACAGAGCAATAGTGATAAAAACTGTATGGTATTGGAACAGAGACAGGCAGATAGATCTATGTAATAGGATTGAAGACCCAGAAATGAACCCACACACCTATGGTTACTTGATCTTTGACAAAGCAGATAGAACCATCCAGTGAACAAAAAGTTAGCATTTTCAAAAAATGGTGCTGGTTCAACTGGAGGTCAGAATGGAGCAGAATGCAAATTGATCCATTCTTATTGCCCCTAACCCTAAGCCTAACCCTAACCCTATCCCTGTACCAAGCTTAACTCCAAGTGGATCAGAGACCTCCACATCAAACCAGATACCTTCAAAGTTATAGAAGAAAAAGTAGGGAAGAGCCTCAAACATATGGGCACAAGGAAAAATTTCCTGAACAATACACCAATGACTTGTACTCTAAGATGAAGAATTGGCAATGGGACCTCATAAAACTGCAAAGCTTCTGTAAGGCAAAGGACACTGTCATTAGGACAAAAGGGCAACCAACCAATGGGGAAATTATCTTTACCAATCCTCAATTCAATAGAGTCCTAATATCCAATAAATACAGAGAATTCAAGAACTTAGACTCCAGCGAGCCAAATAATCCTATTTAAAATGGCGTACAGAGGTAAACAAAGAATTCTTAGCTGAGGAATATTAAATGACTGAGAAGTACCTAAAGAAATGCTTAACATCCTTAGTCATCAGGGAAATGCAAATCAAAACAATCCTGAGATTCCATCTCCCAACAGTCAGAATGGCTAGGATCAAAAAATCAGGTGACAACAGGTCTGGCAAGGATGTGGAGAAAGAGGAACACTTCTCCATTGTTGGTGGGAATGTAAGCTGGTACAACCACACTGGAAATTAGTCTGGAGGTTCCTCAGAAAATTGGACATTGTATATCGGAGGACCCAGATATACCACTTCTGGGTATATACATAAATGATGCTCCAGCCTACAACAAAGACACATGATCCACTATGTTCATAGCAGCCTTATTTGCAATAGCCAGAAGCTGGAAAGAACTCAGATGCCTTTCAACAGAGGAATGGATACAGAAAATGTGGTACATCTACATAATGGAATACTACTCAGCTCTCAAAAATCAATGATTTTATGAAATTCATAGGCAAATGGATGGAACTAGAAAATATCATCCTGAGTGAGTTAACTCAGTCACAAAAAAACACACATGGTGTGCACTCACTGATAAGTGGATATTAGCCCAAAAGTTTGAGTTACCCAAGATATAATCCACAGACCACATGAAACTCAAGAAGAACAACGACCAAAATGCAGATGCTTCAGTCCTTCTTAAAAGTTGGAATAAAAATCTTCATAGAAGGAGATATGGAGACAATGTTTGAAGCAGAGACTGAGGGAATGGCTATTCAGAGTCTGCCCAACCTGGGGATCCATCCCACATGCTGTCACCAAACCCAGTCACTATTGCTGATGCCAAGAAGTCTTCCTGACATGAGACAGATACATGTGTCTCCTTAGAGGCTCTTCCAGAGCCCTACTGATGCAGATTAGGATGGTGGTAGCTGAGTATTGGACTGAACAAGGAAACCCCAATGGAGGAGTTAGAGAAAAGAATAAATGAGCTAAACGGGTTTGTAGTATCATAGGCAGAACAACAGTATCAACAAGAAGACCTTACCAGAACTCGCTGGGGCTAAACCACCAATGAATGAGTACATATGAAGGAACCCATTACTCTAGCCACATATGTAGGAGAAGATGGCATTGACCAGCATCAATAGAAGGAAAGGTGTTGGTCCTGTGAAGGCTTATTTCCCCTATATAGGGTAATGCCAGGACCTTGAAGTTGGAGTGGATGGGTGGCAATGGGAGAATCCTCATAGAAGAAGGGGGGGTTTGGGATATGGGGGAAAGGGGATAACATTTGAAATGTAAATGTATGAAATATCCAAGAAAAATAAAATTTAAAAAAAGTGGCATTGCAGGGCAGAATCATTTTTGTGACACATCATCCATCTCTCTCTCTCTCTCTCTCTCTCTCTCTCTCTCTCTCTCTCTCTCTCTCTTTCTCTCTCTAAGTTTCTTGATAATTCTGGAGCACAGAGAAGGTTAGAGAGCTGGTTATCTAGAAAAGGTTTCATGGCTCATTTGGTAACATTTTCAGTCTACATTGGGAGTTGTGTGCCTGGTGAATTAACAAAGCTACCTTGTCCAATAGTAGCTCCTATCTTATCTTTTCATTGGCATCATATTTACTTTGAAGAACTACCTTACTCCACTATTACATTTTATATTCATTAGCAGCAAACTAAATTCCCATCTTCATAGCATTTTTCTTCTCAGACTTCCTTAATATTCAGGTCTCTACTTGGTTAGTCATTTATATGTATATGTAAAAACACATATCCAGATATATATGTACATGTTAATGTATATATATATGTTGAACAATTCTGTACATATGTACATATTTTGTATATATGATGTATATAATTAATATAATGTAACTATATATCATAGTATACTAAAAACCCAAGTAAACATGAACTTGGACTGCAAATCTCCAATACTAAAATGCATTTTTTGTAAACTACATTTCATGATATTTTGTTATGGAAATCCTGAAAAACTAACAGAGATGTGATTAAGGCAGATGCTTCCACTATAAACACAAAGAGAATCCAGTTATGTGGCATGTCTTCAGTCACTACCTTTGCTTAGGACCTTGTCCATCCTACTATTGAGGGAGATATACAAGTCAACATTCAGTCAGTAGTTCATGTTATGACCAATGTGATCACAAGCATACCTTACAACAATTGCCAACAGTAATTGCAATAATCTCTTATTTTTTATATTTCTTCTCTTGTTCTCCAAGATGACATACATAAAACAAAACCATCAAAAGTCTCAAGTCATTACTACTTGAAAAACAGTGCTGTTTCATAAAATTTTTTATTTCCTTTCTTTCAAATTTCATAGGAAATGTGCTAATTCGCTTACATACCTAAATCTTACCACAAGCACTATTAACCACTATCTTCATAGCTGATAAAACACCTGTAGATATAAGTTGTTTATATTTACAATCTAGTTCATACTACACTGGTTACCAGAAACCTACATTCTTACATCTTAAAATATACTGCTAAGAAAACAAAACTGAAGAAGTATAGACACTTTACCTTCAACTTTCTACTTAAGACAAACTTACCTTTCCTTATCTTCAATCTTTTTTTTTTTTTTGATCTTTGGAATGCCTATAATTTGATTCCCCCGCCCCGCAAAAATTCAGGTAACTTGCAGGAGAGGAATGAAAAAATAGCTTATATACACATTTGTATGTATACTTTTCTGCATTACTAGACTCTTTGCATACTGACACTGGAGAGCCTACCACATCCTATCCTTTATCCAAGTTCTTCAACCTGGGACAGTTATGTTACTCTGAAGTTGGTTGACTTAACTCCATAACTGCTTTGTAACTTTCTGTTCTAGATTATGAATCTATTATGTCCATTATGTAAATGGACATGTGCCGGATATTTTAGGATTTTAAACTAGTGCTGTTAATTAAAACAATTCTCTAGTCATAAAACACAGGAAAACCAAAGGCAACAATTCCAAAATTACTTTATTCATGGTCACTGACATTAATTTGAATCTCTATTGTATATTATTTATATTTCAGTCACTTAGATTTATGCACAATGTTATGTGTTTAATAAGAGGTGATAGATTCATGCTTATTATCTTATTAAATATCCACTATAATGGTACTAATATTTAACATTGGTTAAACATCTAATAACTGAAGAGTGTAGCTTGTGCACCATAGACAGTTATTACTAAGAATAAGTAAAAGCTAAACAGTATGCCATTGTAAATGTATCACATTTTTATTTATATCCATTCTTCAGTTGAGGGACACCTAGGTTTTTTCTACTTTATGGCCATTACAGATAAAGTTCCTATGAACGAGCAGTTGACGTTTTTATGAGTTGTTGGAACATCTTTTAGGTATATGCCCAGGAGTGGTATAGTAGGATCTTAAGGTAGAACTATTCCCAGTTTTCTGAGAAAACAACACTTTGGATTACAAAGTGGTTGTACAAGTTTTGCACACCCATCAGCATTGAAGGAGTGCTCCCATTGCTCTATATCCTTCTATCTCTTGAGTTTTTATCTTAGCCTTTCTTATGGGTGTAAATGGAACCTCATGGTTGTTGGATTTGCATCTCTCTGATAACTAAGGACGTTGAACATTTCTTTAAGTACTCCTCAATCATTCGAGATAACTCTGGTGAGAATTCTTTGTTTTGCAGGCAATCAGATGGAAACTGAGAATATCATCCTGAGCGAGTAACCCTGTCCCAAAAATACATGCATGATATGTATTCACTTATAATGGATATTAGCCATGAAATACAGTTCCCATGCTCCACTCCATAGACCCAAATAATCTAAACAAGAAAGAAGACCCAAGTGAGAAAGCTTGAATCTCACATAGAAAGAGAAATAAAATAGTCATAAGAGGAAAACAGAGGGAGGGAAGTGGGAGAGAAGGAGGGAAAAGAGAGGAATGGGAGATTCAGGATTAAGAATGGGAAAGGACCGGAGAGATGCCTAAATGGCCATGAAAATGAACGAAAACCTGCAACTGACAGATCTGGGATAAAGAAGACACCCAAGAATATGAGCAACCTTAGCTGTGACTGCTTTAGGGATATGGAACCTGAAGAGGCCACATCCTGTAGCCAGTCAGGAACCCCAGTGGAACATTATAGACATCAACCAACCCACAGAACCTTCAAACCCAAATTTATCCTGTCTACAAGTAAAACAGGCATCAAGCAGCGAGCAGAGACTGAGAGAATGGCCAACCAATATCTGTCCAACTTAAAACCCATTCTATGGTGAAGCACCAATCTGTTGTGCTTGTAGACAGGGACATGCTAGCCTCTAAGAGGCTCCATTCAGCAACTGACTCAAACAGTTAAAGATTCACACAGCCAAAGAGTGGAGGGATCTTAAGGACTACTACGCAACAATAGGAGGAAGGATCACAGGCCCTGAGGTGATAGGAACTCCACAGGAAGACCAATGGGGTCAACTAACCTAGACCCTGGAGTCTCTCAGATTCTGAACAACCAACCAAAGAACATAAACAGGCTGACATGACTCCTTCCCACTTATACATAGCAGATAGGCAGCTTGACCTCCATATGGACCCTGAACAACCGGAACATGGGCTATTCCAAAAGCTGTTGTCTATAATTGGGATATGTTCTATTAGGTGGGCTGCCTTTCTGGCCTTAGTGGGAAAGGGACTAGCCTCCAAGATATTGAAGTGCCATGCCGGGGGCGGTGGTATATACAAGGGGGGCTAACCTTCTCAGAGAATGCAAGGGAGGATGGGATGACTGGGAGGATGACAGCAAGATGTAAAGTAAATAATAAAAATTGAATTAAATTAAAAAATTTCTAAATTTGACACAAGAAAAATGTTTTTATATTAGCCTATGAAAAATAAAGGCCTTAATGTTTTTAGTCCTCCATTTCATATGATTGCAAAATATAAATATTCAAAGTAATGTGTTGACATTTCATAAATTTTTCAAGCTACTCCACAAAAAATAAAAAATAAGGTGGAAACTTAAGGGTTCTTTGGAAAGTTGGTTGTATGGTGTCTGGCTGGGACAAAACTGTGAAAGAATGTTCCGCTGCAATGAACAGGGGTGAAAATCTAATCTTTGCAGTCTCAGCAAAGAACATTTAGGTGAAGTAGATACTGGTGCAAGGATATCCAGGTAAAGCAAGCATTTGAAAGGACAGATGATGTTTGGAGGGATATAAGTAGGACTGGATAGACAATGATGAAGGCAGAACTCAGCTTATTTATGGAGCTATCTGTGCAGTTTGTGGGTCTTGAGTCTTTGCTGATCTTCACTTCCCAGAGAGAGGGAACTTCTACTGTTGTCCTTCCCAGTCTCTCCTGCTGATTCCAGAATGAGACCTGGCTGTCTTTGCTTTGTCGTGCCATTGCTGCTGATTTGTGTTTGCTATTCCAACTCTACAGAACTGGACTGCTAGTGTATCGGTGAAGTGTTTGCAAGTGGATCGGGCTGCCACTGCTGCATATCTGAAAACTGAACTGATGATTTCTGGACAACACAGATGGGAGCTGCTCCAAAGAACCTTAGTAAACAGGTCCACTTCCCCATATTCTTTCTTTTCCACTACCTCTGATGAGCAGTGGGTTACAAGGGAGGTTAAAGCATTTAAGAATAATTATTAAAAATAAGGTTTGAAAAAAATGAAAGTTACAAATAAATAAAAAAAAAAACAGGAGTAGACATCACAGGTAGGACATGAAGCTAGCATTTATAATACACTGGGCTCGGGCCCAAGATTTACAGAATGAAATTCCCCTGAAGCAGTAATTGGAGACCCTCTGTAGCATAAATTGTGCTTCAAGGGATGCCTCAGTCACTTTCTACGATTATTGTCACTGTTGATTCAAACTACATCTTTTGGCATGAAGCATCTTTTGAGATAAAGGTTTCATTAAGCTATTCCAAATTCTAACTGTAAAAAAATACTTCCTAGAAAAGTTTGCAGGAAGTATGAGCAGCATGTACTCATGTGTTCCTTATCACCTTCATCATTGCAGTATTAGAGGATAAGAATGGTGATTCTTCCATATTTGATTTGAAAACTCATTAACATTTTTAAAGAAAAATGAGGGTAAATACCTGATTTTTATACACTTTATTTTCTTTAAATAGTATATGTTTAGAAATGGTATAACTTACACAACAAACATCAAATAAATTCTGAAAAAACATCTTGCTGTTACATCAATTTTAAAATATATTTAAACATTAACAGAAAATGACCGAGGCTGGAGGAAAGTGCCTCAGAGGTTGAGAATACTGAATGCTCTTGTAGACAGGACAGGACCCAGGTTCAATTCCAACCATATACATGACAACTTGCACTCATATGTAAGCCTAGTATCAGGGGATATGATGCCCTCTTCTGACCACACATAGGACACAGATATATATATATATATATATATAGATAGATAGATAGATAGATAGATAGATAGATAGATAGATATACAGGCAAATACCCATACACATAAAATATAAATGAAATATGCAAAATTTTAAAGGAGAAAAATGACAGAGCAATTATATCTGTTGTTTTATAGATAGTAGAGCAATTTAATTATAAGTAATACAAATCACAGGTTGGCGATTTAGCTCAGTGGTAGAGTACTTGCTTAGCAAGAGCAAGGCCTTGGGTTGGGTCCTCAGCTCTGGGAAAAAAAATAAGTAATGCAAATAACTAGCAAGCTTTTTAGGCTTAGAAAGAAGTCTGTGTTACAGAAGCATCTTGCTCAAGTATTATTGATCCATTAATGTACAGTCAATACTGAAAATATCATTTTGCTATTGGAAGTTAAAAGCAAACTTTCAATAATAGAGCTAGCGTTATTTAAGAGAGATAGATTGTCTAAAATAGTTTGATTTTTTCCCCAGTTTGCCTTAAACTTAAATAAAAATATCAGAAACCACATCCAGCTAACTTTCAGATGAAATCTAGTATGTTATAGTCCTGCTGTGATCAAATATAATAGATATGCTGACAAGGAAGAAAGTTCAGTATTGATATATTTAACTAATATTTGATGGGCCGGTTGGCAAAACAAATGAACAATGTTTTCTAATTGCTTGTCATTTTTTTCTTTATATTCTTTCCTTTTCTATTGATTAATTTTATTTCACAATTTCATGAATAAATATAAGGCTTCAATTATACTCTTCCATACACTCTGCATTTTGTCCCAACTCCTGTGAAATCTCCCTCATCCCAGCTAGTACCTTTCTCACATTCCTGGCTTTCAGTTTTGGTTTGTGACTCATTTAGGTTAAGTAGGATCATATCTTTGAACACTGGACTGGAACTGTCTATATGAGCCTGGGGTCTGTGTGGGATAGTGAGTGAAGGGCTGAACAATTTCACCTCATATTGAATATATCTAATGGTCCAATAGTGATAGATAAAGACTCCTGAATCCCTCCTCCATCCATATTTGGATCATCACAGGCTCCTTGTGATGCCCAGCATAGACACCAGCAGCTTCTGTGAATCTGTTTCAGAGGCTGTGTCTTGCCTCGAAGATGACATAGAAATATTTGTTTTTAATATTGTAAACATTAATACTATTGCTTTCATTTTTCCTCATGTTTTAGTCTTTATACCTTCTACACATATAACTAAAACAAGTTGGTGTAATGTTCTCAGGCATCTAATATATTTATACAAGCAATTTTTTCATATCTATATGCCTTATAATTACTTAAATGATATCTTTTTAATATACTTAAATGATATATCTTTTATAGTCTTTTAAGTTCACTCAATATATTGTGTTCTTTAAAATGTCATTTGCTACATGTAAGCCTAGTTTATTAATCATAACGTATTATGTTCTTTACTTGCATTCGATGAGAAAAAATGTTTGGTTGTTTATATGTTTCTATAATTTTGACACCTGAAAAGTTGAAAGTTATTTTTTATTTTCTTTCTAAAGGACCTGCTTCTAATAGATTCAAATGGCCCATGTCTAAAACAGTTTAGCGTTCCCTCTGTGATTTCTTTCATAGCATAGAAAGGAATCACCTGTACCTTCATGCTATGAATTTAAACTTATATTCATTTGAGGTTGCTACTGTTTTTACATCAATATTTTGAATCCATCTAGAATTTACTTTAGTATTAATGGAATTTGCAAATGATTATTCTTTTCATGAGAGATACCTTACTAGTTTATAAAATGTTATATTTACCTTTAAATTATAGGAGCAGTAGGGTTTATATTTGTTTCTGTATCCTTTATTATTTATAATGTTTGAACAATGTCACAATATTTGAAACTCTGAAATTACTATGCTTCTCAGGGCTTTATTACAATTTTATATATCATTAACTCTTTGATAACAAATTATCTGAGAATTTTTTAACATAGAGTTGGTAGGACTGGGTTCTGTTCTTATTCCAAAGCTTTGTTTTCAAAAAAACATTTATAAGAATATCTACTATTTGTATGTAGTAGAATAAAGTGTCATAGTATTTTTGAAGTATGTTAAGCCCCTTTTAAAAGTTGAAATGTATAAATTTGTCTGAAAATGATTTTAGATATGAAGGAACATTGTATTAAGATATATTTTATACAGTATTCATTATTTACTACTGAAATTATAACTTTCTAAGAACAATTATGGAATCCCTAAAATGTACAAATCTTTTGGGACCATGTTTAATATGAAAGGTCCTTTTTATAATGTACTTATTTATTATTGTGAAAAACTAATTCATATTTAACGTTATTGAAAAGTATTTCTTTTTACAATTGACATTACTAATGGGCTAATGTAAATACCAGGATTTTTTAATTTAAATATTTGTCTTCAAATTAAATTTTTAAAATGTCATTGTACTTATGTAGTCCAATGCACTGGAACAAAGATAGCCCACACCAAAGTGTAGGATTTCTTTTTGTTTGAAGGAGATTTCCTATCACTTCACATTTTCCTAAACATTCACTAGTTGGACTATTTACAGCAGGGTGTTTCCATTATTTTTTTTGGATTATCTAGTGCTCTGGATTTAAATTTAAAGTTTAAAAGAACCGTTTGATTTTTAATAACTTTTATGTGTAGTGCTCCATTGATTCAGGCTTTAGCACATAGAACTACTTTTCCATAAGGTGATTTCTAGTAAATCCCCGTGTGTAAAAGCAAGATAAACACACATCACTGAGTTTGTTATTGCAATTAAATTATTGGGTTTTTACATTTGAATATGTTTTGAGTATTGAAAAGCATGAAGAGACTTTTCTCATGTTGGTCATGGACACTTTTCTGACACTTAATAACTTGAAATAAGCCTTCCAATATTACTATATGTCTAAATATATAAAATGCTTCATTGTTGATATAGGGAAGACTAATTCAGTAAATAACATCTGTTTATAAACACCTTGATAAATTGTTCCACAGAATATTCAAGTGAAGAAAAATGTTTCATTCACTAGACTTCAATTTTGATTATCTCCATTAAAATCTTTACTCTCTTCATAGTTGTAAAACTTCACATAATTTTTCAGAATAAATGTACTAATTTTCTTTTACCTGGTATCTCCCTTCATGCCATTCTCCTTGGACACAATCAGAGTAGACTTATGTGCTCTGAAAGAGGAATCCTTTGTTTAGATAGATCTTAACACAGAGTAAGAACTGAGTTCACCTTTTCTATATTAAATAGTATTAATTTATCTAAAAATTCATTTTAAATTTAATGAAAAGATCTTTCATTGGATCAAGCACTAAAATTTTTAGACAACATTTTGGGATCAGAGTAATTCTTAGACACAGTTATCTCTTCTTCAAGGACTGTAACGACTTGAATAAGAATGTCCTGCATAGAATCATATACTTTAACACTTTGTCCCTAGTTGGAAGAACTATTTGGAAGGATTAGAAAATGTACCTTGTTGGAGTTTCATTGCTGGAGAGAGGTTTGAGATTTTGAAAGACTTCCATTATTGACAGCTAGGTTCCTTTGTTTCTTTGTTGGGGAGCAATATATATGCTCCCAGCTTTTCCTTCTCTCTAACCTCAGAGACTGGAACCTCTGAAAATGTAAGCTAAATTAAATGTTTATTTTAAAAAATTGTTTTAGTTATGGTGATATGCCACAACAGCACAAAAAAAATTTAAATACAGCAGACATGAGCAGACTGTGTATATTCCCAAAATGACATAGTCAGCATATCCATTACTTTTGGAAACTTAAAGAGTCTTTATTGTAATCAGCACCTGAGAAGAAACCAAACTGATATTCTGCTGACTATCACTATGTTATACTCCCTGAAATAATAAATTATTGAGTGAAATTATTTCTTTTTATTATATTTTAAGAAATTTCAGTCCATGTTCACTTTTCCCTCTGGGCCTAAAATGGCATGGTAGGACACTGTGGAAGTCGACAGTAGAGAATCAGGACATGTAATGATTTCTCTTTACCATTTGGTTGCTGGGAAGAGAAATAGAGTGTCATGGGCTATGGAAGGCAGCATTATTTTCAGTAGCATGGTCTCATACCTAACTTCCTTACAATAGTCTCCACTTAATGCAGGTTCTAGCACTTTTTCACAGTGCCGGGACTGTGGAATGGATGTCACACTTTTAATAAATGGGGCCTTGTTGACATTTCATGTAAGCTATGACACAAGTCACCTATGTTTCTGTTATTAGTGCAGTTTCCTGTGTATGTGTACATGAGTATGTATGTTATAAATAAACTTAAGGATATAATAATATAGAAGACCCATGACCACAGCAGAGTTGTATGTAGTTGTATAATAGCAGACACTTCTTTACTGCATATAGAATTCTATATGCAGAATTATTAACTAACCTGTTGAAAATACTTCATAGAGAACTGGAAGGGATAACACATTCCTCATATTGCAGCATTATGGAGACAAAAGCAACTACATCTCTGTGAGTTGGAGTCCATAATGCTCTACATTACTGATTTTCAGGCTTGCCAATCAATACGTATCAGAGCATGTGATTAGGATGAAATTGTGACAAAACTTATTCTGTTTAAGTTTATCTATGAATAATAACATTATTGAAAACAGAGGAAAGATACTTTCATTTCTAATAGCATGACTTCGGTTTGGGAGAAAAATGGCAGTCTTATGAAAAATGATGTAGTTGACATTAGACGTGTTAAAACCATTCATCTATTTACCATATTTGTTTGAGATAGGGTTGTTCATAGAGAATATGCCATCCATAGAGAACCCCACTTTTGTTTACCATAACCTCACACTCTCCTATCCCATTTCTTTCATTTTATCTTCCTTTTCATTTGACTTTAATTTCATTTCCTTTAATCCAGACATATTTTTAATCTTAAATTCAAACAACTTAGGATATAACAAAAACACATTAATAAAGAAGAGAGAACTAGCTTTGTTTTTAGAGTTAACCAATTTCACATTTTCTTCTTTTGTGTTTTGCTATTCTGTGATAGTACACTCT
Source organism: Rattus norvegicus (assembly GCF_021556685.1). Classification (NCBI taxonomy): domain Eukaryota; kingdom Metazoa; phylum Chordata; class Mammalia; order Rodentia; family Muridae; genus Rattus; species Rattus norvegicus. The sequence goes on along the minus strand of NC_141537.1, from coordinate 39,546,650 downwards.
GATGAAACACTGTGGAACTTCAGAGTCAATGGAATTATTCATATTAGTGCCTTACAATATACACTAAAGATATTCATTATGTTGATAAATGTTTCTGAGAAAACTGGCTTTGATTTAAATCTTGATAGAATCAGCATAGCAAAAGTGAATCTTCATTAATCAATGATATATACTTTCTACATTATATTTATCTTGAGGTTTATTTCTGTATAACTGAAGAAAAAGTCCATTTCAATTCACAAACTCTGCATATCTTAATTGAGTGTATTTTGATAGAAAGGAATACAAGTCTATTTAGATAGCTTAAAATAAGAGGTGGACTAGAAATCTCATAATTTCCAAGGAACTCAAATTCAGAAAATAATAAATATTTAGGAGAGATCTCAGAAGTTAGGAAAATTTAAAAGCAAATATCTATTCTTAATTTCTCCTTCTCCTTCTCCTTCTCCTCCTCCCCTTTCTCCTCCTACCCCCTCTTCCTCCTACTCCTTCCTCCTCCTTTTCTTCTTTTTCTCTCTCTAGTACTTCCTAATTTTGTAGTGATCATATTGTACCCATTTTTAACTCATTTAAATAAACAAAACTTCTAATATTTAAAGTTATAATACAAACAACTAAGAGCTCCTCACCGCACTGGATTTATAGCTAGGCATCTCTACACTTTTACCTTTCTTCATTTTGAACCTGTAAGTCAGAATTTTGAGTTTGGTCTTCGGTGTTCTACCCAATACCTACAGGCCTGTCAGATATTTGAGCTATTGTCAGGTGTTGGTTGAATTTATCATTTTTCAACACTTGTCTTCTTCAAATTGAAAGTATTGCATTGACTACCAACTTGGCAATATTCACACTCATCAAGGTATCAGAAGCAAACACGTAGTTCAAATGTAAGAAAGAATAATAAGAAAAGAAGAAATGCTGTTGTTAATCAAGTGCCCTCACTTAATTTTAATGTCCTAAGTTGCCTGAGTCAAGGATAATTTGAGTGCTGAGAACGAAAGCACACTAAGAGAAATGCAATAAAACCTGTTTATTATGAGATAGTGTTTAGGAATCCAAATGGAAGAAAATATAACAAGAATTATTGCAACTGAGTATTAGAAAAATAGTCTCAAATTAAGTAAACTTCCCTTTCCATGTCTCAGAGTTAAAGAATTAATTTTTTCAGAGACTTACTCTGAAATATGGAAATGTTAATCTTATTCTATTTCACTTATGTGTTCATAGTTGATTTATTTAGCCCTGGATTGAGAAAACTTTGAATGTATTAATATTTATATTACTTATATTATAACTTACACATTTATACATTATATTATAGACATAATATAGTTAAATAAAAAGTTAAAAGTTATTACTTCTGGTAAAGTGTAACTTAGAAAATGAAAATGATTTGCATTTCCAATGTGTATATAGCTGTTATGAATTGAGATCCAACAAGTGATTATGTATCAATTATCTACTACATGCAGACATCCAATTTAAATTTTATTATACTTATGTAGCATACAGTTAACAACAACCTGTGATAATTAAATTAGTTCCATCTTAAAATATTAAGATTTGGTGGTTTCAAATATCTAAGGAGGGTTAGGGTAAAGAGATGGCAAACTATCAAATGCCCCATTTATTTGACAGGTATGGCTCAATTGATGAAGGTGCCTGCCACCATGTGTGAAAACCTGAGACTGATTTTCATGATCTACATGGTATTAGAAAAGAGTTGAATTCCACAAATTGCCCTCTAACCTCTATTCATACACTGTGCTTACTCCCCAACCGCCAACATATTACATAAACAAAATATAGTAAAATGAACCATTTCTGGAATTTAGGAGAAAATTCTAAAATGTACAGTCCTACACTATAGCATTTATATGTTGAAGTTCTAATTACTAGTGTAATTATTTGGGAGGAATACTTTCTAGAAAGTACATAAGTCAAGATGCTAGACTTCCTGTGTATTAGTCATATGTTTAACAGATACCTGGGGATACGTCCCACATGCAGACACCAAATCCAGACAGTATTGCTGATGCCAAGAAATCCTTGCTGACAGGACCCTGATATAGCTGTCTCCTGAGAGGCTCTGCCAGATCCTGACCAATATGGATGATCGAAGCGCACATTCAGACTGATCACAAGAACCTCAATGGAGGAGTAGGGGAAAGATTGAAGGAGTTGAAGGGGCCATATCTGGCATCAATGAAAGGGGTGGCCCTTGGTTCTGTTAAGGCTTGATGCCCCAATGCAGAGGAATGCTAGCGCAGTGAGACAAGAGTGGGTAGGTATTTGAGTACCCTGATAGAAGCAGGGTATGATGAGATAGAGGGATTTCAGAGGGGAAATGGGAAAAGGGATAACATTTGAAAAGAGAGATGCTGAACATGACAGTTATTTCTCTTCCCTATCAGGAGAGATGCTACAGCAATATAGACCTTTTGACCAGGAAGAAGACCTAACCAGGTACAGGATGGATAAACAAGATTTTCTTGAATTCCCTAGTTGCCAAAGATTTGATAAATATTTAAGTTCTTGCTAAACCTCTCAGGTTATTATGTATTCACAATAATAACCTAAGGAATTAAAAATGTGTTGATATAGCTACTATTTCTTAATTGAAGATAGCTTTTTTTAATCTGGATATTCTGATTTTGGTTCTCCTTACACAGCTCTTCCCAGATTATCCTTACTCTTCCACCCAACCAAATTTATATCCTTTTCTTTTCCCCAGCATTAGGAAATATATGGACATTAATAATAATAATAATAATAATAATAATAATAACAATAATCATTAAATTAGATAAAATAAAATCAAGCATATATTGATGAAGAAAACAACACATTTGCACACACAGAAGAGCCATAAGAACACAGAACTGGAAACTATAATATGATAGTATATTAAAAAAGAACCAGTAAGGAAGGAAAAAAATAGTCTGGAAAAGTTTTATGAAAAAAAAAAAAGAATCTCCAAAAGTGTAATTCCCTTTCTTTAATTGACCATGATTATGGGGCATGTGACCTGGCCTTAAGAGTGTTTTGTGGGACTCTAGCGCACAAAACTAAATTTTCACTTGTGAATGGTTGTCAATCAGAGCTAGCTCCTGAATAAGGGGTGGGTACTTATGGCCAGTTTCCCTCTCAGCACTGGAACCTTGATCCGGCTTAGATTTGTACAAGCCTTTTACATGCTTCCACATTTTCTATGAGTCATATGCATATAGTCCTGTTATGTTTAGAAAGCCTCATTTTCTTGACATTTTCATCTCCTTTGGTTCTTAAAATCGTCACACCTCCTCTGCAGATTTCTCTAAGCCTCCAGTTATGGGATTTGATGGAGACATTCTGTTTAGGAATGAATACTCTAAGGTCTCTCATTTTTTGGATATTGTCCAGTTGTGAGTTTCTGTTCTCGTTCACATCATCTGCTAGAGGAAGCTTCTTTGATGATGGATGAAACTCTAATCTGTGGATATAGCTTAATTTCAATATGAATCATTTCATAGCTATAGTCCTTTAATATAGCAGTAGTATTTGTTTTCTACTAGGTCCTAGCCCTATCTAATTAGTCAGTTTCTTATTACCAAGAACAGTGTAGGGCATGGCTTCCATCTAATGAAGTTGTCCTTATATCTAATCACATGTTGGTTGCTTATGCTCACAAGCTGTTTTTCACTACTGCAGTAGTACACCTTGCAGGTAGGTAGGCCACTATTTCGTATGGAAGAATTTGTATTTGTATTGGTGTTTACCTTTCCCCTATGGTAGTCTGTGGGGTAGCTTCTAGTACTTACCGAATTCACTTCTTAACAAGTGAGAAATACCCAGATGATAACATACTGAACCTCTGAACGTGTAAGCAAGCCCCAATTAAATGTCCTTTAGAAGAGTTGACTTGGTCATGGTATCTGCTCATAGCAGTAAAACCATATCTGATACAGGCATCATTCAGAAGAATGGTGCAGGTTCAAGCCAGATGGGACCCTTCCCTTGAGAAGCAGAAATAGGCAAAAAAAAAAAAAATCCTACATTTAACCAAAGTGTTATTTGTAACTGATGCCTAATGGCAAAAGGAAAATAAATTTGTCCGAATGAAGTTTCACCAGGGTATATCAACCAACTTCAGGGCAATCTTCATGCACAGAATCTTCAACGTCATCAAAACTTCACATTTGTATGTATATGGAGGGATTTGTTTTGTTATTTTTTTACCATGTTTTTTAATCTTCCTTTGTTGTTTGCTTTTGATTTGCTTATTAGAGAAAGAAAATATTAAGAAAAGGGGTTTGGGGAAAGCAGAGGATGGAGGAGATTTTAAGGGAGAGGAAAGATATTCAATATATAAAAACATTTTAAAATAAAAATACATGAGTTTTATAATGAAAAAATAAAATTCAACCTTAATATTTAATTTAAAAATATATCGTAAAATGTTATGTAATCCTGTCAGTGATTTAAAATAAATGTGCTGGGTTTTGTAGTTGATAAACTGGAAACAAGGAAACAATTAGAATACACTATTGTTATATATATATATATATATATATATATATATATATATATATACACACATTGTATATCCTTTTTAATAGAAACCAACTATATAGTAAGAGAAGAAAATTAAGCTCCTTGACATTGCAATGATTAGATCTCATGTGTGTACCTTATTTTGTTTTGCCTTTTTTTTATTTTGATTTTCAAAAAAACCTATTTTAGTGTATGTTCAGGACAACATTCAGGATTAGCTGATATTCTTCATTCAATGGACTTGAGTATCTGTCATTTTCAACCTCATATCTATGATCAATAGGAACATCTATTCGATGCCCTCAAATTATTCTTCCTCGAATACAAAAATTGCAGTTTATCTACAATTTTTCATAGTTCTATAGACTAATTTTTCTCCTTCTTTTTCCATTAGGGAATTCTTCTAGGGTCCTCCAGAAGTTTCACTAAAATGATCGAAAACGTTGCCACAATTGGACTCCTAAAACGTTAGTATATATTTTGGGAGTCCTTACTTGAATCTTTCTCTTTTTTAGTAATTTTTAAAACCTATTTTATTTATGTGCATTCCCGTCATTGTCTCCATCTTGGTCCCTCCTCTCACAGTTCCTCATCCCATTCTTCTTCCCCTTTGCCTCGAAGAGGGTTACCTCCCTCCCACTAGGACTCTGACTTCCCTGGAACCTCAAGTCTCTTGAGGATTAGGTACATCTTCTCCCACTAAGGCCTGACCAGGCACTACTCTGCTATATTTTTGCCAGGAACCTCAGAACTGGCCCTTGTATTCTCCCAGTTGGTGACTCAGTCTCTGGGAGCTTTTGGTAAGATGATGATTTTCACTTTTTTAATCCTACCAATCCACGAGAATGGGAAATTTTTCATCTTGTAAGGTCTTCTTTGATTTATTTTTTCATGGATGTGAAGTTCTTGTCTTATAGATTTCTTTTTACTTGCTTTGTAAGAGTTACAACAAGATATGTTATAGTATTCATGGTGATAGCGAAGAGTATTGTTTCCTTAATTTCTTTTTCAGCCCACTTATCATTTGTATATAGGAAAGCTAATGGTTCATTTGAGTTAATTTTATATCCAACCACTTTGCTGAAATTAGTAGAATTTCATTTAGTTTTTCACCATTTATTTTGATGTTGGCTGATGCTTTGCAATATACTGCTTCTATTATGTTTATGTATGTGCCATGAATTCCTGATCTTTCCAATACTTTTAACATGAACACATATTATATTTTTTGAAGGCTTTTTCAATGACAACTGAAATGATCATGTGAATTTTTCCTTGAGTTTGTTTATATAGTGTGTTATGTTAATGGATTTTCATGTATTGAGAATCTGGAATTCCTGAGATGAAGCCTAGTTGATCTTGGTGAACGATGGTTTTCATGTCTTCTTGGATTTGGTTTGTGAGGATTTTACTGAGTATTTTTGCATCTGTATTCATAAGCAATATTGTTCTCAAGTTCTCTTTCTTTGTTGTGTCTTTGGTTTAGGTGTGGCTAAATAGAATAACTGTGGCTTCATAGAATGAATTCAGCAGTGTTCCTTCTTTTTCAATTTTGTGAAATAATTCGAGGAGTACTGGTATCAGCATTACGTCGATGGTCTAGTAGAATGCTGAAGTAAAACCATCTAGTCTTGGATTTTTTTGGTTGGGAGGTTTTTTTTTTTTTTGTTGTTGTTGTTTTTTTTTTGGTTGGGAGGTTTTTAATGACTATTTCTATTTTATTAGGGATTATGAAAGTATTGAGATTGTTTACCTGATTTTGACTTAACTTTGATATGTGGTATTTGTCCAGAAAATCATTCATTTCATCCAGATTTTCCCGGTTTGTACAATATAGGTTTTTGTAGTAGATTGGGATGATGGTTAAAATTTCCTCAGTTTCTATAGTTTTATCTTTCTTCCTATTTCTGATTGGGTACCCTTGCTGTGCCCTTTAGTTAAGTTAACTTAGAGATTATCTATCTTGTTTTTCTCAAAGAACCAGCTACTGATTTTGTTGATTTTCTTTGTTTCTAACTGGTTGATTTCACCTTTGAATTTGACTATTTCCTGTTGTCTACTCCTCTTGGGATTGTTTGCTTCTTTCTGTACAAGAGCTTTCAGGTGTGTTATTAAGTCGCTTGTGTGGTACATATTCAATTTCTTTATGAAGGCAGCCAGTGCTATGAAATTTCCTCTTAACACTGTTTTCATTATGTCCCATAAGTTTGAGTTTCATGTGTCTTCATTTTTACTGAATTCTATAAAGTCGAATTTCTTTTTATTTCTTCCCTGACCAAGTTATCGTTGAGTAGATCATTGTTCAGTTTGCATGACTATTTGGGCTTTCTGATGTTTTTTTGTTTTGTTTTGTTTTTTTTTTTTTGTTGCTTTGTTTTGTTTTATGTCTAGCCTTAATCTCCGGTGACTTCAGAGAATGCATGGGATCATTTCAATCTTCATGTATTGGTTGATGCTTGTCTTATATCTGATTATATGATCAATTTTGCAGAAGGTTCCATGAAGTGCTAAGAAATGGTATCTTCTCCTGTTTTGGAGTGAAATGCTTTGTAGATATATATTAACTCAATTTGCACATAACTTCTGTTAGTTTCACATGTCTATGTTTAGTTGCTTTTTCAAGGACCTGCCCATTGGTGAGAGTGGGGCATTGAAGTTTCCCCATATTATTGTGCATGGTTCAATGTGTGATTGACCTTTACTAAAGTTTCTTTTACAAATGTTTTTGCACATGTATTTGGGACATAGATGTTCAGAATTGATACATCCTCTTGGCAGATTTTTTCCTTTGATGAATATGATATATCCTTCCAAATCACATTTGATAACTTCTGGTGGAAAGTCAATTTTGTTGGATATTAGGATTGCAACTCCAGCTTGTTTCTTAGGACCATTTGCTTGTAAAACTTTTTTCCAGCCTTTTACTTTGACATAGTGTCCATTTTTATCACTGAGGTATTTTTCTTGTGTCCAGAAAAATGCTAGATTCTGCCTAGATATCCAATTTCTTAGCCTGACTATATTAAAGAATATTTTTTATGTTGAGATATATTAAAAACAAATGATTGTTAGTTCCTGTTATTTTGCTGGAGGTGATATTATTGTGTGTGATCCTCTTTTGGGGGAATTATTGTGAAATATTTAATTTCTTGTGTTTTCTTGGGTGTAGTTACCCTCCTTGTGTTGGCGATTTCTTTCCATTATTCTCTGTACTGCTTGATTAGTTGAAACGTATTGCTTAAATTTGGTTTTGTCATATAGGAGCTTAGTTTCTCCATCTATGGTGATGGAGAGTTTTGAGGGATATAGTACCCTGGACTGGCATCTGTGAATGACATCTCTCCAGGATCTTCTGATTTTAGAGTCTCTGTTGCAAAGTATGATGCAATTCTGATTGGTCTCCCTTTATAAGTTACTTGGGCTTTTTTCCTTACAGCTGTGAATACTCTTTGTTTTTTTCCGTGGATTTAGCGTTTGATTTTTATGTGATGAGAGGATTTTCTCTTCTTGTCCAATCTATTAAGTGATGTGTAGCTTCTTCTATAGCTATGGCCATATATCTTTAGCTTTGGAATATTTTCTTCTATGAATTTGTTGAAGTTGTTTTCTGGCTTCTTGAGCTGGGATTCTTTTTTTTTTTCTCCATCTTTATTAAATTGGGCATTTCTTATTTACATTTCAATTGTTATTACCTTTCCTGGTTTCCAGGCAAACATCCCCCTAACCCCACCCCTCCCCTTCTGTATGGGTGTTCCCCTCCCCATCCTCCTCCCATTACTGCCCTTCCCCCAACAATCCTGTTCATGGCGAGTTCGTTCAGTCTTGACAGGACCAATGGCTTCCCCTTCTGCTGGTGCCCTTACTAGGCTATTCATTGCTACCTATGCAGTTGGAGCCCAGGGTCAGTCCATGTATAGTCTTTGCAAGGAGGCTTAGTCCCTGGGAGTTCTGGTTGGTTGGCATTGTTGTTCATATGGGGTCGGTCTCAAGCCCCTTCCTTGAGCTGAGACTCTTACTCCTCTTCTATTCCTATTATACTTAGGTTTGGTTTTTCATTGTGTCCTCAATTTCCTGGATATTTTGGGTTAGGAGTTTTACACTATGTATTTTCTTTGACTAATGTGTCAATGTTTTTTAGGGTATATTTCATGCCTGAGATTCTCTCTTCTATCTCTTGTATTCCATTGGTGATACTTGCATCCAGAGCTTCTAATCTTTTTCCTACCTTGTCTATCTCCAGGCTTGCCATTATTTTTTCTATTTCTATTTTTAGATCTTGGACTTTTTCTGTTCAATTCATCACCTGCTTGATTGTATTTTCCTGTATCTCTTTAAAAGATTTATTTGTTTAGTCTTTAAGGGCTTCTAACATTTTGCCTGTGTTTTCCTGTATTTCATCTAGGGAATTCTATATTTCCTCCTTAAAGGCTTCTATCATCTTCATAAGATGGAAATTTAGGTCATTATCTTGCTTCTCAGGCATATTATGATATCCCAGGCTTGCTTGGGTGGGAGAATTGGGTTTTAGTGGTCCCAAATCACATTGGGTTCTGTCACTAATGATCTTGCAATTGGGTCTGGTTATCTGGTTATCTCTGGTGTTAACTGTCCTGTGTGTTTCTGAGTGGAGATGACTTCCTTTAGAGGCAAGTAGGCCTCTGAGACATGGGTTAGAGCCAGTCTTCATAGAGGCAGGCAGTGCTGTCTCTTGTTAAAGTGAACCTATTGTGTCTATGATTAGAAAAGATTTCCTGTGTTCCTGGTTACTGTGGACCTCCTGTGAAACAGGCAGTCTGTGACCCTGGTTACTGCAGACTGCCTGTGTGATTCGTTACAGTGGACCACCTGTGAGACAAACAGGCTGTGTCTTTGGTCCTGCAGACCCCTCCTTGGAGGCACATGGGCTGTAATACATAGGCAGCTATGGGTCCTCTGATCTGGCCCTGGTAGGAAGCAGACTGGAAGGAAAGTAGAGTTGGGAGGCTGGGGTAGGTTTCATGTCAGCTGAGCTCTGTATTTGTCCCAGCTGATATGAATAGTTGGCCTAGATTCTCACCTCTGTCTTTAGTTACTGGGAGGCATGAAGGCTGTAGCATGTGGGTCAGAATACACCTATTATTATCTAATATGATTAGAATTTGATAATAATTGTGATATTGTAATGTATAGGAGAATTATAGAAAAAATTAATCTATTATACTTTTTGAGAATAGGACTTAGAGGGATTCTTACCCCTATTCCTAAATAATAATCCAAGATTATTTAGTTGGCAGATATGTATGTACATGTTCTATTATACACACACACGTGTGTGTGTGTGTGTGTGTGTGTGTGTGTGTGTGTTTCCTAGTATATGTCTGTATATATTAGAAGTTCCCACAGGTAAAAACTACAATATCAAGATAAAAATCATTTTTATGTTACAACTAAGAAAAAAGATTAGGAACTCTGGATGCAAGCATCACCAATGGAATAAAAGGTATAGAAGAGAGAATTTCAGACATAAAAGATACCGTAGAAAATATTGACACATTAGTTCTTTCATCTGGAGTTGTGTGATCAAGATAATTGCTGGAATTTGCTTTATCGGGATCCATTTATTTTCTTTGCATAATAATCCTCAACTAACCAGACAAATCTTTCTCCTCCTATCAATAACATGCAAGGTCTTCCTACATTCTTCACCTTCATTTTTCACAAAAGAAATACATGAATAAACTAAACATCTTTCCTAGTATCTACCCTGCATTTAATGCCAATCTCTTGGGAGATTTCAAATAGTTTATTAAGTCCTTTCTTGTTGTGGCTGTCACACCATGGATGAAGATGTTGCTGAGTCAGGATGGGAGCTGCTGAACATCTCAGGGTGATTCACAGGGCACTGTCTCACTAAAGTGACAATAACAGCAACACAATCCTGATAACTCTTGTTTCAAAACAATATTTTCTTCACAACGGTTACCTTGTACTCAACTATTTCATCTGTATTTCATCTGAGATGTTAATTAATTTTCACAACCTAACAGAATGGAACTGAAGGATCATGACTAATGAAACCAGGTATAAGTGCGAACTCTAGAGGTTATAACAGTGAATAAGCAGTGAGCACCAGATCAACTAAGCTGTGCTCACATGGGCTCATAGAGACTGGACCAAGAAGCAAAGGGCCTGTATGGTTCTGTACCAGGCCCTCAGATGTATGTTATGGTTGTTAGCTTGGTGTTCTTATGAGATTCCTCTTTCAGTGTAGTGCATATATCTTGGCATCCTTTAAGTCAGTGTATCTCTTGAGAATCTTTTCCTCCTTTTGGGTTGCCTTGTCCAACCCTGATAGAAGGACTTTTGCCTTCTCTCATTATATCTTCTTTTGTTGCCTTTGACTGTTGTCTCTTGGATACCTGCTCTTTTATGAAGATGAAAAGAGGTAAAGTGTCTTTGTTATGTTTTGGAAGATCTTTCAGGTGTATGCAAAAGAGTGAGATAGCTTGGCCCTCAGGTAGTGGAATGTGCAATTTTTCTGAGAAACTACCACACTGATTTTCAGAGTGGTTTTACCAGCTTGCTATTCCACCAGTGGAAAAGTATTCCTCTTTCTCCACATCCTCACCAGCATTTGTTGTCACCTGAGTTTTTTGATCTTAGCCATTCTGACTGATATGAGGTAGAATCTTAGGGTTGTTTTGATTTGTATTTCCCTGATTACTAAGGATGTTGAACATTTCTTTAGGTGCTTTGTGGCCATCCAATATTCCTCAGTTGAGTATTATTTGTTTAGCACTGTGCCCTATTTTTTAAAAAAGATTTATTTGATTCTCAAGAGTCTACATTTTTAAGTTCTTTGTATATATTGGATATTAGCCCTCTATCACAGGATTGGCAAAGTTCTTTTCCCAATCCTTTGATTGCCATTTTGTCCTAATGACAGTGTCTCTTGTCTTACAGAAGCTTTGCAATTTTATGAGGTGCCACTTGTTGATTCTTGATCTTAGAGCTTAAGCCACTGGTTTTCTGTTCAGGAAACTATGCCCTGTGCACTTGTATTCAAGACTCTTGCCTACATTCTTTTCTATTAGTTTGAATGTATCTGATTTTATGTGGAGGTCCTTGATCTACTTAGATTTTAGCTTTGTACAAGGCAATAAGTAGGGACTGATTTGCATTCTTCTACATTTTGATCACCAGGTAAACCAGCACCATTTGTTGAAAATGCTATCCTTTTCCCCACTGGATGGTTTTAGCTCCTTTGTCAGAGAGGAAATTATCACAGGTATTTAGGTTCATTTCTGTGTCTTCAATTCTTTTCTATTAGTCTACTTGCCTGTCTCTGTTTGTACCATACAGTTTTTATCACTATTGCTCTGTAATACAGCTGGAGGTTAGGGATAGTGATTCCTCCAGAACTTTTTATTGTTGAGAATAGTTTTCCCTATCCCTACTTTATTTGAGATTCCAAATGAATTTGTAAATTACTCTAATAGCAGCTTTATTTATAATAGCTAGAGGCTGGAATGAACCCAGATGTCCTTCAGCAGAGGAATGGATACAAAAAATGATGTACATTTACACAATGGAATACTACTCAGCTATTTAAAACAATGATTTTGTAAAATTCTTAGGCAAATGGATGGAAATAGAAAACATCATTCTGGGTGGAGCTAGAGGTATAAGTGGCTGGGAGCAGTTATATGGGGAAACTGAAGTCAGTTTCTCTTTAAGAGTGAAGACAGCCCCAATGGTCCAGACACAGCCCAGACCTGAAGGGACCAGTCAACAGCTCTCTGCACCCAAACCCCATGGGAGGGAGAGCTAAACATTCAGAGGAGCAGACACTCCTGGGAGGTCGGAAGAGACTATACTCTGCCCACATTTCTGACTCCAGAGGAAAACACCTAAGCCATCTGGGACCCCAGTGCACTGGGGCTCCAAAAAAAGGCAGAACAGGCCCTCCTGGTTGCCGCCCTCACGGAGAGCACAAAAGCAGCCCCGCCAGGAGCAACTTGAGCCGCGGGACCACAGGTACGACTAAATTTACTGCTCCAGACGACCGCCTGCTGGACTCAGGACACACAGAGGCAAAATTCCCCTGGGACCGCACACTTCAGGTTTTTAGCTGGAGCCCGAACCTCGCTGATCCCATCCCACAGCTCCCTGTTCCCAAACCCCATGAGAGAGAGAGAGCTCACTGCCTGGACAGGTGGGCATTCCTGAGACTGCAGAGCAGGAGAGAGCACCAATACTGCACACACCTGCTCACATCCCTGGCCCAAGAGGAAACTGTATAGGGCCTCTGGGAACCAGCAGACAGGGCACTGGGGCAGCAGGTCACCCGTGGTCCAGAAACAGCCCAGACCTGAAGGGACCAATCAACAGGTCTCTGCACCCAAATCCCGTGGGAGGGAGAGCTAAACCTTCAGAGGGGCAGACACAACTGGGTGGCGAGAAGAGACTACACTCTGCTCACATTTCTGACTCCAGAAGGAAACACCTAATGCCAACTGGGACCACGGTGCACATAAGCTCCCAGAAAAGGCAGCACAGGCCCTCCTGTTTGCCTCCCACACAGAGAGCTCAAAAAAAGTCCCCCATGAGCAACTTGAGCAGCAGGACTACAAATAAGACCAACTTTTCTGCTCTAAGGGACCTGTGTGGTAGACTCCGGACACAGTTCTACAGGAACAACTGAAGACAAGTAGGCAGGAACGACTACACAACCAAAAGCAGAACACTCTGTTCCCTAAACTGGCTGAAAGAAATCAGGAAAACATGTCTAGAGTACTCCTGACACACAGGCTTATAGGACAGTCTAGCCACTGTCAGAAATAGCAGAAAAAGTAACACTAGAGATAATCTGATGGCAAGAGGCAAGCACAGGAACCCAAGCAACAGAAACTAAGACTACATGGCATCATCGGAGCCCAATTCTCCCACAAAAGCAAACACAGAATATCCAAACACACCAGAAAAGCAAGATCTAGATTATAAATCACATTTGATCATGATGCTGAAGGACTTCAAGAAAGGCATGAAGAAATCTCTTAGAGACACGCAGGAAAAAATAAATAAACAAGTAGAAGCTTACAGAGAGGAATCACAAAAATCCCTGAAAGAATTCCAGGAAAACACAATCAAACAGGTCAACGAATGAAAAATGGAAATAGAAGCAATCAAAAAATGGGGTTCAAAGCTAAACAAAGAATTCAGAGCTGAGGAATGCCGAATGGCTGAGAAACACCTAAAGAAATGTTCAACATCTTTAGTCATAAGGGAAATGCAAATCAAAACAACCCTGAGATTTCACCTCACACCAGAGCAATTGGCTAAGCTCAAAAACTCAGGTGACAGCAGATGCTGGCGAGGATGTGGAGAAAGAGGAACACTCCTCCATTGTTGGTGGGATTGCAGACTGGTAAACCATTCTGGAAATCAGTCTGGAGGTTCCTCAGAAAATTGGACATTGAACTGCCTGAGGATCCAGCTATACCTCTCTTGGGCATATACCCAAAAGATGCCTCAACATATAAAAGAGACACGTGCTCCACTATGTTCATCGCAGCCTTATTTATAATAGCCAGAAACTGGAAAGAACCCAGATGCCCTTCAACAGAGGAATGGATACAGAAAATGTGGTACATCTACACAATGGAATATTACTCAGCTATCAAAAACAACGAGTTTATGAAATTCGTAGGCAAATGGTTGGAACTGGAAAATATCATCCTGAGTGAGCTAACCCAATCACAGAAAGACATACATGGTATGCACTCATTGATAAGTGGCTATTAGCCCAAATGCTTGAATTACCCTAGATCCCTAGAACAAACCAAACTCAAGACGGATGATCAAAATGTGAATGCTTCACTCCTTCTTTAAATGAGGGAAAAGAATACCCTTGGCAGGGAAGGGAGAGGCAAAGATTAAAACAGAGACTGAAGGAACACCCATTCAGAGCCTGCCCCACATGTGGCCCATACATATACAGCCACCCAATTAGATAAGATGGATGAAGCAAAGAAGTGCAGACCAACAGGAGCCGGATGTAGATCGCTCCTGAGAGACACAGCCAGAATACAGCAAATACAGAGGCGAATGCCAGCAGCAAACCACTGAACTGAGAATAGGTCCCCTATTGAAGGAATCAGAGAAAGAACTGGAAGAGCTTGAAGGGGCTCGAGACCCCAAAAGTACAACAATGCCAAGCAACCAGAGCTTCCAGGGACTAAGCCACTACCTAAAGACTATACATGGACTGACCCTGGACTCTGACCCCATAGGTAGCAATGAATATATTAGTAAGAGCACCAGTGGAAGGGGAAGCCCTGGGTCCTGCTAAGACTGAACCCCCAGTGAACTAGTCTATGGGGGGAGGGCGGCAATGGGGGGAGGGTTGTGAGGGGAACACCCATAAGCAAGGGGAGGGGGGAGGGGGATGTTTGCCCGGAAACCGGGAAAGGGAATAACACTCGAAATGTATATAAGAAATACTCAAGTTAAAAAAAAAAAGAAAGACAAAGGGAAACAGCACTGCATATAGAAAATCAAAGGAAGAGACAAGGAGCCACAGATACAAGCATCACCAACAGAATACAAGAGATATAAGAGAGAATCTCAGGAGCAGAAGATTCCATAGAAATCATCGACACAACTGTCAAAGATAATGTAAAATGGAAAAAGCTACTGGTCTAAAACATACAGGAAATCCAGGACTCAAGGAGAAGATCAAACGTAAGGATAATAGGTATAGAAGAGAGTGAAGACTCCCAGCTCAAAGGACCAGTAAATATCTTCAACAAATACTTAGAAGAAAACTTCCCTAACCTAAAGAAAGAGATACCCATAAATATACAAGAAGCCTACGCAACTACAAATAGATAGGACCAGAAAAGAAAATACTAGCGCCACACAATAGCCAAACATCAAATACACAAAATAAAGAAAGAATATTAAAATCAGTAAGGGAAAAAGGTCAAGTAACATATAAAGGCAAACCTAACCGAATAACACCAGACCTCTCCAGAGACTATGAAAGCCAGAAGATGCTGGACAGATGCCATACAGACCATAGAGAGCACAAATGCCAGCCCAGGTTAGTGTATCCTGCAAAACTGTAAATTAACATAGATGGAGAAACAAAGATATTCCATGAGAAAACCAAATTTACACAATATCTTTATACAAATCCAGCCCTACAAAGGATAATAAATGGTAAAGCCCAACATAAGGAGGAAAGCTACACCTTAGAAAAAGCAAGAAACTGATCGTCTTGGCAACAAAACAAAGAGAAGAAAAGCACACAAACACAATCTCACATCCAAACAGGAATATAACAGGAAGCAATAATCACTATTCCTTACTATCTCTCAATATCAATGGTCTCAACTCCCCCCAAAAAAGACATAGATTAACAAACTGGATATGCAATGAAGACCCTGCATTCGGCTGCCTACAGGAAACACAACTCAGAGACAAAGACAGACACCACCTCAGAGTGAAAGGCTGGAAATCAACTTTCCAAGCAAATGGTCTGAAGAAGCAAGCTGGAGTAGTCATTCTAATATCGAATAATATGGATTTTCAACTAAAGGTCATCAAAAAAGATAAGGAAGGCTCTCTGCCCCCAGACCCTGTGAGAGAGAGACCCAACCGCCTGGTCAGGTGGGCACTCCTGAGGCTGCAGATCGGAAGAGACCACCAACACTGCTCACCCCTGCCCACATCTCTGGCCCAAGAGGAAACTGTATAAGGCCTCTGGGCTCCCGTGGGGGAGGGCCCAGGAGTGGCAGGACCCCTGTGCCTGAGACACCACCAGAACCAGAAGGAAACAGACCGGATAAACAGTTCTCTGGACCCAAATCCCGTGGGAGGGAGAGCTGAACCTTCAGAGAGGCAGACAAGCCTGGGAAACCAAAAGAGACTGCTCTCTGCACACACATCTCGGACGCCAGAGGAAAAAGCCAAAGGCCATCTGGAACCCTGGTGCACTGAAGCTCCCGGAAACGGTGGCACAGGACTTCCTCCTTGCTGCCGCTGCAGAGAGCCCATGGGTAGCACCCCACAAGCAAACTTGAGCCTCGGGACCACAGGTAAGACCAACTTTTCTGCTGCAAGAAAGCTGCCTGGTGAACTCAAGACACAGGCCCACAGGAACAGCTGAAGACCTGTAGAGAGGAAAAACCACACGCCAGAAAGCAGAACACTCTGTCCCCATAACTGACTGAAAGAGAGGAAAACAGGTCTACAACACTCCTGACACACAGGCTTATAGGACAGTCTAGCCACTGTCAGAAATAGCAGAACAAAGTAACACTAGAGATAATCTGATGGCGAGAGGCAAGCGCAGGAACCCAAGCAACAGAAACCAAGACTACATGGCACCATCGGAGCCCAATTATCCCATCAAAACAAACATGGAATATCCAAACACACCAGAAAAGCAAGATCTAGTTCCAAAATCATTTTTGATCATGATGCTGGAGGACTTCAAGAAAGACGTGAAGAACTCCCTTAGAGAACAAGTAGAAGCCTACAGAGAGGAATCGCAAAAATGCCTGAAAGAATCGCAAAAATCCCTGAAAGAATTCCAGGAAAACATAAATAAACAAGTAGAAGCCCATAGAGAGGAGACACAAAAATCCCTGAAAGAATTCCAGGAAAACACAATAAAACAGTTGAAGGAATTAAAAATGGAAATAGAAGCAATCAAGAAAGAACACATGGAAACAACCCTGGATATAGAAAACCAAAAGAAGAGACAAGGAGCTGTAGATACAAGCTTCACCAACAGAATACAAGAGATGGAAGAGAGAATCTCAGGAGCAGAAGATTCCATAGAAATCATTGACTCAACTGTCAAAGATAATGTAAAGCGGAAAAAGCTACTGGTCCAAAACATACAGGAAATCCAGGACTCAATGAGAAGATCAAACCTGAGGATAATAGGTATAGAAGAGAGTGAAGACTCCCAGCTCAAAGGACCAGTAAATATCTTCAACAAAATCATAGAAGAAAACTTCCCTAACCTAAAAAAGACATACCCATAGACATACAAGAAGCCTACAGAACTCCAAATAGATTGGACCAGAAAAGAAACACCTCCTGTCACATAATTGTCAAAACACCAAACGCACAAAATAAAGAAAGAATATTAAAAGCAGTAAGGGAAAAAGGTCAAGTAACATATAAAGGGAGACCTATCAGAATCACACCAGACTTCTCGCCAGAAACTATGAAGGCCAGAAGATCCTGGACTGATGTCATACAGACCCTAAGAGAACACAAATGCCAGCCCAGGTTACTGTATCCAGCAAAACTCTCAATTAACATTGATGGAGAAACCAAGATATTCCATGACAAAACCAAATTTACACAATATCTTTCCACAAATCCAGCACTACAAAGGATAATAAATGGTAAAGCCCAAATAAGGAGGCAAGCTATACCCTAGAAGAAGGAAGAAACTAATCGTCTTGGCAACAAAACAAAGAGAATGAAAGCACACAAACATAACCTCACATCCAAGTATGAATATAACGGGAAGCAATAATCACTATTCCTTAATATCTCTCAATATCAATGGCCTCAACTCCCCAATAAAATGACATAGTTTAACAAAGTGGATACACAACGAGGACCCTGCATTCTGCTGCCTACAGGAAACACACCTCAGAGACAAAGACAGACACTACCTCAGAGTGAAAGGCTGGAAAACAACTTTCCAAGCAAATGGTCAGAAGAAGCAAGCTGGAGTAGCCATTCTAATATCAAATAAAATCAATTTCCAACTAAAAGTCATCAAAAAAGATAAGCAAGAACACTTCATATTCATCAAAGGAAAAATCCACCAAGATGAACTCTCAATCCTAAATATGTATGCCCCAAATACAAGGGCACCTACATACGTAAAGAAACCTTACTAAAGCTCAAAACACACATTGCACCTCACACAATAATAGTGGGAGATTTCAACTCCCCACTCTCATCAATGGACAGATCATGGAAACAGAAATTAAACAGTGATGTCGACAGACTAAGAGAAGTCATGAGCCAAATGGACTTAACGGATATTTATAGAACATTCTATCCTAAAGCAAAAGGATATACCTTCTTCTCAGCTCCTCATGGTACTTTCTCCAAAATTGACCATATAATTGGTCAAAAAACGGGCCTCAACAGGTACAGAAAGATAGAAATAATCCCATGCGTGCTATCGGACCACCACGGCCTAAAACTGGACTTCAATAACAATAAGGGAAGAATGCCCACATCTACGTGGAAATTGAACAATGCTCTACTCAATGATAACCTGGTCAAGGAAGAAATAAAGAAAGAAATTAAAAACTTTTTAGAATTTAATGAAAATGAAGATACAACATACCCAAACTTATGGGACACAATGAAAGCTGTGCTAAGAGGAAAACTCTAGCGCTGAGTGCCTGCAGAAAGAAACAGGAAAGATAATATGTCAGCAGCTTGACAGCACACCTAAAAGCTCTACAACAAAAAGAAGCAAATACACCCAGGAGGAGTAGAAGGCAGGAAATAATCAAACTCAGAGCTGAAACCAACCAAGTAGAAACAAAAAGGACCATAGAAAGAATCAACAGAACCAAAAGTTGGTTCTTTGAGAAAATCAACAAGATAGATAAACCCTTATCCAAACTAACGAGAGGACACAGAGAGTGCGTCCAAATTAACAAAATCAGAAATGAAAAGGGAGACATAACTACAGATTCAGAGGAAATTCAAAAAATCATCAGATCTTACTATAAAAACCTATATTCAACAAAACTTGAAAATCTTCAGGAAATGGACAATTTTCTAGACAGATACCAGGTATCGAAGTTAAATCAGGAACAGATAAACCAGTTAAACAACCCCATAACTCCTAAGGAAATAGAAGCAGTCATTAAAGGTCTCCCAACCAAAAAGAGCCCAGGTCCAGACAGGTTTAGTGCAGAATTCTATCAAACCTTCATAGAAGACCTCATACCAATATTATCCAAACTATTCCACAAAATTGAAACAGATGGAGCCCTACCGAATTCCTTCTATGAAGCCACAATTACTCTTATACCTAAACCACACAAAGACACAACAAAGAAAGAGAACTTCAGACCAATTTCCCTTATGAATATCGACACAAAAATACTCAATAAAATTCTGGCAAACCGAATTCAAGAGCACATCAAAACAATCATCCACCATGATCAAGTAGGCTTCATCCCAGGCATGCAGGAATGGTTTAATATACGGAAAACCATCAACGTGATCCATTATATAAACAAACTGAAAGAACAGAACCACATGATCATTTCATTAGATGCTGAGAAATCATTTGACAAAATTCAACACCCCTTCATGATAAAAGTCCTGGAAAGAATAGGAATTCAAGGCCCATACCTAAACATAGTAAAAGCCATATACAGCAAACCAGTTGCTAACATTAAACTAAATGGAGAGAAACTTGAAGCAATCCCACTAAAATCAGGGACTAGACAAGGCTGCCCACTCTCTCCCTACTTATTCAATATAGTTCTTGAAGTTCTAGCCAGAGCAATCAGAAAACAAAAGGAGATCATGGGGATACAGATCGGAAAAGGAGAGGTCAAAATATCACTATTTGCAGATGACATGATAGTTTATTTAAGTGATCCCAAAAGTTCCACCAGAGAACTACTAAAGCTGATAAACAACTTCAGCAAAGTGGCTGGGTATAAAATTAATTCAAATAAATCAGTTGCCTTCCTCTATACAAAAGAGAAACAAGCCGAGAAAGAAATTAGGGAAACGACACCCTTCATAATAGACCCAAATAATGTAAAGTACCTCGGTGTGACTTTAACCAAGCAAGTAAAAGATCTGTACAATAAGAACTTCAAGACACTGAGGAAAGAAATTGAAGAAGACCTCAGAAGATGGAAAGATCTCCCATGCTCATGGATTGGCAGGATTAATATAGTAAAAATGGCCATTTTACCAAAAGCAATCTACAGATTCAATGCAATCCCCATCAAAATACCAATCCAATTCTTCAAAGAGTTAGACAGAACAATTTGCAAATTCATCTGGAATAACAAAAAACCCAGGATAGCTAAAGCTATCCTCAACAATAAAAGGACTTCAGGGGGAATCACTATCCCTGAACTCAAGCAGTATTACAGAGCAATAGTGATAAAAACTGCATGGTATTGGTACAGAGACAGACAGATAGACCAATGGAATAGAATTGAAGACCCAGAAATGAACCCACACACCTATGGTCACTTGATTTTTGACAAAGGAGCCAAAACCATCCAATGGAAAAAAGATAGCATTTTCAGCAAATGGTGCTGGTTCAACTGGAGAGCAACATGTAGAAGAATGCAGATCGATCCATGCTTATCACCCTGTACAAAGCTTAAGTCCAAGTGGATCAAGGACCTCCACATCAAACCAGACACAGTCAAACTAATAGAAGAAAAACTAGGGAATCATCTGGAACACATGGGCACTGGAAAAAATTTCCTGAACAAAACACCAATGGCTTATGCTCTAAGATCAAGAATCGACAAATGGGATCTCATAAAACTGCAAAGCTTCTGTAAGGCAAAGGACACTGTGGTTAGGACAAAACGGCAACCAACAGATTGGGAAAAGATCTTTACCAATCCTACAACAGATAGAGGCCTTATATCCAAAATATACAAAGAACTCAAGAAGTTAGACCGCAGGGAAACAAATAACCCTATTAAAAAATGGGGTTCAGAGCTAAACAAAGAATTCACAGCTGAGGAATGCCGAATGGCTGAGAAACACTAAAGAAATGTTCAACATCTTTAGTCATAAGGGAAATGCAAATCAAAAAAACCCTGAGATTTCACTTCACACCAGTGAGAATGGCTAAGATCAAAAACTCAGGTGCCAGCAGATGCTGGCTAGGATTTGGAGAAAGAGGAACACTCCTCCATTGTTGGTGGGATTGCAGACTGGTAAAAACATTCTGGAAATCAGTCTGGAGGTTCCTCAGAAAATTGGACATTGAACTGCCTGAGGATCCAGCTATACCTCTCTTGGGCATATACCCAAAAGATGCCTCAACATATAAAAGAGACACGTGCTCCACTATGTTCATCGCAGCCTTATTTATAATAGCCAGAAAATGGAAAGAACCCAGATGCCCTTCAACAGAGGAATGGATACAGAAAATGTGGTACATCTACACAATGGAATATTACTCAGCTATCAAAAACAACGAGTTTATGAAATTCGTAGGCAAATGGTTGGAACTGGAAAATATCATTCTGAGTGAGCTAACCCAATCACAGAAAGACATACATGGTATGCACTCATTGATAAGTGGCTATTAGCCCAAATGCTTGAATTACCCTAGATCCCTAGGACAAACGAAACTCAAGACGGATGATCAAAATGTGAATGCTTCACTCCTTCTTTAAATGAAGAAAAAGAATACCCTTGGCAGGGAAGGGAGAGGCAAAGATTAAAACAGAGACTGAAGAAACACCCATTCAGAGCCTGCCCCACAGGTGGGCCATACATATACAGCCACCCAATTGGACAAGATGGATGAAGCACAGAAGTGCAGACTGACAGGAGCCGGATGTAGATCGCTCCTGAGAGACACAGCCAGAATACAGCAAATACAGAGGCGAATGCCAGCAGCAAACCACTGAACTGAGAATAGGTCCCCCGTCGAAGGAATCAGAGAAAGAACTGGAAGAGCTTGAAGGGGCTCGAGACCCCAAAAGTACAACAATGTCAAGCAACCAGAGCTTCCAGGGACTAAGCCACTACCTAAATACTATACATGGACTGACCCTGGACTCTGACCCCATAGGTAGCAATGAATATCCTAGTAAGAGCACCAGTGGAAGGGGAAGCCCTGGGTCCTGCTAAGACTGAACCCCCAGTGAACTAGACTATGTGGGGAGGGCGGCAATGGGGGGAGGGTTGGGAGGAGAATACCCATAAGGAAGGGCAGGGGGGAGGGGGATGTTTGCCCGGAAACCGGGAAAGGGAATAACACTTGAAATGTATATAAGAAATACTCAAGTTAATAAAAAAAAATAAATAATTAAAAAAAAAAGAAAAGCAAAAAAAAAAAAAAAAGATAAGGAAGGACACTTCATATTCATCAAAGGAAAAATCCACCAAGATGAACTCTCAATCCTAAATATCTAAGCACCAAATACAAGGGCACCTTAATATATAAAAGAAACCTTACTAAAGCTCAAAGCATACGTTGCAACTCACACAATAATAGTAGGGGATTTCAACACCCCACTCTCATCAATGGACAGATCATGGAAACAGAAATTAAACAGAGACATAGACAGACTAAGAGAAGTCATGAACCAAATGAACATAACAGATATTTATAGAACATTTTATCCTAAAACAAAAGGATATACCTTCTTCTCACCACCTCATGGTACTTTCTCCAAAATCGACCAAATAATAGGTCATAAAACAGGCCTCAGCAGATACACAATGATATAAATAATCCCATGTGTCCTATCAGACCCCCACAGGCTAAAGCTGCTTTTCAATAACAATAAGGGAAGAACGCCCACATATATATGGAAGTTGAACAATGCTCTACTCAATGATAACCTGGTCAAGGAAGAAATAATGATAGAAATTAAAGACTTCTTACAATTTAATGAAAATGAAGGTAGAAAATTCCCAAATTTTGGGCCACAATGGAACCTGTGCTAAGAGGAAAACTCATAGCTCTGAGTGCCTACAGAAAGAAACAGGAGAAAGCATATATCAGCAGCTTGACAGCACACCTAAAAGCTCTAGAACAAAAATACACCCAGGAGAAGTAGAAAGCAGGAAATAATCAAACTCAAAGCTGAAATCAAGTAGAAACAGAAAGGACCAGACAAAGAATCGACAAAACCAAAGGTTGGTTCTTTGAGAAAATCAACAAGATAGATAAACCCTTAGCTACACTAATGAAAGGACAGAGAGAGTGTGTCTAAATTAACAAAATCAGAAATGAAAAGGGAGAGATAACCACAGAATTAGAGGAAATTCAAAAAATCATCATCAGATCCTACTACAAAAGCATATATTCAACAAAACTTGAAAATTAGCAAGAAATGGACAATTTCCTAGACAGATACCAGGTACAGAAGATAAATCAGGAACAGATAAATCATTTAAACAACCCCATAACTCCTAACAAAATATAAGCAGTCATTAAAGGTCTCCCAACCAAAAAAAGCCCAGGTCCAGATGGGTTTAGTGCTGAATTCTATCAGACCTTCATAGAAGACCTCATACCAATACTGTCCAAACTATTCCACAAAATTGAAACAGATGGAGCACTACCAAATTCCTTCTGTGAAGCCACAATTTCTCTTATACCTAAACCACACAAAGACCCAACAAAGAAAGAGAACTTCAGACCAATTTCCCTTGTGAATATCGACGCAAAAATACTCAATAAAATTCTGGCAAACTGAACCCAAGAGCACATCAAAACAATCATCCACATTATCAAGTAGGCTTCATCCCAGGCATGCAGGGATGGTTTAATATACGGAAAACCATCAACATGATCCATTATATAAATAAACTGAAAGAACAAAACCACATGATCATTTCATTAGATGGTGAGAAAGCATTTGACAAAATCCAACACCCCTTCATGATAAAAGTCCTGGAAAGAATAGGAATTCAAGGCCCATACCTAAACATAGTAAAAGCCATATACAGCAAACCAGTTGCTAACATTAAACTAAATGGAGTGAAACTTGAAGCAATCCCACTAAAATCAGGGACTAGACAAGGCTGCCCACTCTCTCCCTACTTATTCAATATAATTCTTGAAGTTCTAGCCAGAGCAATCAGACAACAAAATGAGGTCAAGGGGATACAGATCGGAAAAGAAGAAGTCAAAATATCAATATTTGCAGATGATATGATAGTATATTTAAGTGATTCCAAAAGTTCCATCAGAGAACTAGTAAAGCTGATAAACAACTTCAGCAAAATGGCTGGGTATAAAATTAACTCAAATAAATCAGTAGCCTTCCTCTACACAAAAGAGAAACAAGCCGAGAAAGAAATTAGGGAAACGACACCCTTCATAATAGACCCAAATAATATAAAGTACCTCGGTGTAAATTTAACCAAGCAAGTAAAAGATCTGTACAATAAGAACTTCAAGACTCTGAAGAAAGAAATTGAAGAAGACATCAGAAGATGGAAAGATCTCCCAGGCTCATGGATTGGCAGGATTAAATAGTAAAAATGGCCATTTTACCAAAAGCGATCTACAGATTCAATGCAATTCCCATCAAAATACCAATCCATTTCTTCCAAGAGTTAGACAGAACAATTTGCAAATTCATCTGGAATAACAAAAAACCTAGGATAGCTAAAATTATGCTCAACTATAAAAGGACTTCAGGGGGAATCACTATCCCTGAGCTCAAGCAGTATTACAGAGCAATAGTCATAAAAACTGCATGGTAATCCCGGCCCATAGCAGCTCTCTGCTCCCAGACCCGGTGAGAGAGAGACCCAACCGCCTGGTCAGGTGGGCACTGCTGAGGCTGCAGAGCGGAAGAGACCACCAACACTGCTCACCCCTGCCCACATCCCTGGCCCAAGAGGAAACTGTATAAGGCCTCTGGGCACCCGTGGGGGAGGGCACAGGAGCGGCAGGACCCCTGCCTGAGACACCGCCGGAACCTGAAAGAAACAGACCAGATAAACAGTTCTCTGTACCCAAATCCCGTGGGAGGGAGAGCTAAACCTTCAGAGAGGCAGACAAGCCTGGGAAACCAGAAGAGACTGCTCCCTGCACACACATCTCAGACACCAGAGGAAAAAGCCAAAGTCCATGTGGAACCCTGGTGCACTAAAGCTCCCGGAAGGGGCGGCACAGGTCTTCCTGGTTGCTGCCGCTGCAGAGAGCCCGTGGGCAGCATCCCACGAGCGAACTTGAGACTCAGGACCACAGGTAAGACCAACTTTTCTGCTGCAAGTAAGCTGCCTGGTGAACTCAAGACACAGGCCCACAGGAACAGCTGAAGACCTGTAGAGAGGAAAAACTACACGCCGGAAAGCAGAACACTCTGTCCCCATAACTGACTGAAAGAGAGGAAAACAGGTCTACAGCACTCCTGACACACAGGCTTATAGGACAGTCTAGCCACTGTCAGAAATAGCAGAACAAAGTAACACTAGAGATAATCTGATGGCGAGAGGCAAGCGCAGGAACCCAAGCAACAGAAACCAAGACTACATGGCATCATTGGAGCCCAATTCTCCAACCAAAGCAAACACGGAATATCCAAACACACCAGAAAAGCAAGATCTAGTTTCAAAATCATATTTGATCATGATGCTGGAGGACTTCAAGAAAGACATGAAGAACTCCCTTAGAGAACAAGTAGAAGCCTACAGAGAGGAATCGCAAAAATGCCTGAAAGAATCGCAAAAATCCCTGAAAGAATTCCAGGAAAACATAAATAAACAAGTAGAAGCCCATAGAGAGGAGACACAAAAATCCCTGAAAGAATTCCAGGAAAACACAATAAAACAGTTGAAGGAATTAAAAATGGAAATAGAAGCAATCAAGAAAGAACACATGGAAACAACCCTGGATATAGAAAACCAAAAGAAGAGACAAGGAGCTGTAGATACAAGCTTCACCAACAGAATACAAGAGATGGAAGAGAGAATCTCAGGAGCAGAAGATTCCATAGAAATCATTGACTCAACTGTCAAAGATAATGTAAAGCGGAAAAAGCTACTGGTCCAAAACATACAGGAAATCCAGGACTCAATGAGAAGATCAAACCTGAGGATAATAGGTATAGAAGAGAGTGAAGACTCCCAGCTCAAAGGACCAGTAAATATCTTCAACAAAATCATAGAAGAAAACTTCCCTAACCTAAAAAAGACATACCCATAGACATACAAGAAGCCTACAGAACTCCAAATAGATTGGACCAGAAAAGAAACACCTCCTGTCACATAATTGTCAAAACACCAAACGCACAAAATAAAGAAAGAATATTAAAAGCAGTAAGGGAAAAAGGTCAAGTAACATATAAAGGGAGACCTATCAGAATCACACCAGACTTCTCGCCAGAAACTATGAAGGCCAGAAGATCCTGGACTGATGTCATACAGACCCTAAGAGAACACAAATGCCAGCCCAGGTTACTGTATCCAGCAAAACTCTCAATTAACATTGATGGAGAAACCAAGATATTCCATGACAAAACCAAATTTACACAATATCTTTCCACAAATCCAGCACTACAAAGGATAATAAATGGTAAAGCCCAACATAAGGAGGCAAGCTATACCCTAGAAGAAGCAAGAAACTAATCGTCTTGGCAACAAAACAAAGAGAATGAAAGCACACAAACATAACCTCACATCCAAATATGAATATAAAGGGAAACAATAATCACTATTGTTTATATCTCTCAATATCAATGGCCTCAACTCCCCAATAAAAAGACATAGATTAACAAACTGGATACGCAACGAGGACCCTGCATTCTGCTGCCTAGAGGAAACACACCTCAGAGACAAAGACAGACACTACCTCAGAGTGAAAGGCTGGAAAACAACTTTCCAAGCAAATGGTCAGAAGAAGCAAGCTGGAGTAGCCATTCTAATATCAAATAAAATCAATTTCCAACTAAAAGTCATCAAAAAAGATAAGGAAGGTCACTTCATATTCATCAAAGGAAAAATCCACCAAGATGAACTCTCAATCCTAAATATGTATGCCCCAAACACAAGGGCACCTACATACGTAAAAGAAACCTTACTAAAGCTCAAAACACACATTGCACCTCACACAATAATAGTGGGAGATTTCAACACCCCACTCTCATCAATGGACAGATCATGGAAACAGAAATTAAACAGTGATGTCGACAGACTAAGAGAAGTCATGAGCCAAATGGACTTAACGGATATTTATAGAACATTCTATCCTAAAGCAAAAGGATATACCTTCTTCTCAGCTCCTCATGGTACTTTCCCAAAATTGACCATATAATTGGACAAAAAACGGGCCTCAACAGGTACAGAAAGATAGAAATAATCCCATGCGTGCTATCGGACCACCACGGCCTAAAACTGGTCTTCAATAACAATAAGGGAAGAATGCCCACATATACGTGGAAATTGAACAATGCTCTACTCAATGATAACCTGGTCAAGGAAGAAATAAAGAAAGAAATTAAAAACTTTTTAGAATTTAATGAAAATGAAGATACAACATACTCAAACTTATGGGACACAATGAAAGCTGTGCTAAGAGGAAAACTCATAGCGCTGAGTGCCTGCAGAAAGAAACAGGAAAGAGCATATGTCAGCAGCTTGACAGCACACCTAAAAGCTCTACAACAAAAAGAAGCAAATACACCCAGGAGGAGTAGAAGGCAGGAAATAATCAAACTCAGAGCTGAAATCAACCAAGTAGAAACAAAAAGGACCATAGAAAGAATCAACAGAACCAAAAGTTGGTTCTTTGAGAAAATCAACAAGATAGATAAACCCTTAGATAGACTAACGAGAGGACACAGAGAGTGCGTCCAAATTAACAAAATCAGAAATGAAAAGGGAGACATAACTACAGATTCAGAGGAAATTCAAAAAATCATCAGATCTTACTATAAAAAACCTATATTCAACAAAATTTGAAAATCTTCAGGAAATGGACAATTTCCTAGACAGATACCAGGTATCGAAGTTAAAGCAGGAACAGATAAACCAGTTAAACAACCCATAACTCCTAAGGAAATAGAAGCAGTCATTAAAGGTCTCCCAACCTAAAAGAGCCCAGGTCCAGACAGGTTTAGTGCAGAATTCTATCAAACCTTCATAGAAGACCTCATACCAATATTATCCAAACTATTCCACAAAATTGAAACAGATGGAGCCCTACCGAATTCCTTCTACGAAGCCACAATTACTCTTATACCTAAACCACACAAAGACACAACAAAGAAAGAGAACTTCAGACCAATTTCCCTTATGAATATCGACGCAAAAATACTCAATAAAATTCTGGCAAACCGAATTCAAGAGCACATCAAAACAATCATCCACCATGATCAAGTAGGCTTCATCCCAGGCATGCAGGGATGGTTTAATATACGGAAAACCATCAACGTGATACATTATATAAACAAACTGAAAGAACAGAACCACATGATCATTTCATTAGATGCTGAGAAAGCATTTGACAAAATTCAACACCCCTTCATGATAAAAGTCCTGGAAAGAATAGGAATTCAAGGCCCATACCTAAACATAGTAAAAGCCATATACAGCAAACCAGTTGCTAACATTAAACTAAATGGAGAGAAACTTGAAGCAATCCCACTAAAATCAGGGACTAGACAAGGCTGCCCACTCTCTCCCTACTTATTCAATATAGTTCTTGAAGTTCTAGCCAGAGCAATCAGACAACAAAAGGAGATCAAGGGGATACAGATCGGAAAAGAAGAGGTCAAAATATCACTATTTGCAGATGACATGATAGTATATTTAAGTGATCCCAAAAGTTCCACCAGAGAACTACTAAAGCTGATAAACAACTTCAGCAAAGTGGCTGGGTATAAAATTAACTCAAATAAATCAGTTGCCTTCCTCTATACAAAAGAGAAACAAGCCGAGAAAGAAATTAGAGAAACGACACCCTTCATAATAGACCCAAATAATATAAAGTACCTCGGTGTGACTTTAACCAAGCAAGTAAAAGATCTGTACAATAAGAACTTCAAGACACTGAGGAAAGAAATTGAAGAAGACCTCAGAAGATGGAAAGAACTCCCATGCTCATGGATTGGCAGGATTAATATAGTAAAAATGGCCATTTTACCAAAAGCAATCTACAGATTCAATGCAATCCCCATCAAAATACCAACCCAATTCTTCAAAGAGTTAGACAGAACAATTTGCAAATTCATCTGGAATAACAAAAAACCCAGGATAGCTAAAGCTATCCTCAACAATAAAAGGACTTCAGGGGGAATCACTATCCCTGAACTCAAGCAGTATTACATAGCAATAGTGATAAAAACTGCATGGTATTGGTACAGAGACAGACAGATAGACCAATGGAATAGAAGTGAAGACCCAGAAATGAACCCACACACCTATGGTCTCTTGATTTTTGACAAAGGAGCCAAAACCATCCAATGGAAAAAAGATAGCATTTTCAGCAAATGGTGCTGGTTCAACTGGAGGGCAACATGTAGAAGAATGCAGATCGATCCATGCTTATCACCCTGTACAAAGCTTAAGTCCAAGTGGATCAAGGACCTCCACATCAAACCAGACACACTCAAACTAATAGAAGAAAAACTAGGGAAGCATCTGGAACACATGGGCATTTGAAAAAATTTCCTGAACAAAACACCAATGGCTTATGCTCTAAGATCAAGAATCGACAAATGGGATCTCATAAAACTGCAAAGCTTCTGTAAGGCAAAGGACACTGTGGTTAGGACAAAACGGCAACCAACAGATTGGGAAAAGATCTTTACCAATCCTACAACAGATAGAGGCCTTATATCCAAAATATACAAAGAACTCAAGAAGTTAGACCGCAGGGAAACAAATAACCCTATTAAAAAATGGGGTTCAGAGCTAAACAAAGAATTCATAGCTGAGGAATGCCGAATGGCTGAGAAACACCTAAAGAAATGTTCAACATCTTTAGTCATAAGGGAAATGCAAATCAAAACAACCCTGATATTTCACCTCACACCAGTGAGAATGGCTAAGATCAAAAACTCAGGTGACACCAATGCTGGCGAGTATGTGGAGAAAGAAGAACACTCCTCTGTTGTTGGTGGGATTGCAGACTGGTACAACCATTCTGGAAATCAGTCTGGAGGTTCCTCAGAAAATTGGACATTGAACTGCTTGAGGATCCAGCTATACCTCTCTTGGGCATATACCCAAAAGATGCCCCAACATATAAAAAAGACACGTGCTCCACTATGTTCATCGCAGCCTTATTTATAATAGCCAGAACCTGGAAAGAACCCAGATGCCCTTCAACAGAGGAATGGATTCAGAAAATGTGGTACATCTACACAATGGAATATTACTCAGCTATCAAAAACAAAGACTTTATGAAATTCATAGGCAAATGGTCGGAACTGGAAAATATCATCCTGAGTGAGGTTACCCAATCACAGAAAGACATACATGGTATGCACTCATTGATAAGTGGCTATTAGCCCAAATGCTTGAATTACCCTAGATGCCTAGAACACATGAAACTGAAGACGGATGATCAAAATGTGAATCCTTCACTCCTTCTTTAAAAGGGGAACAAGAATACCCTTGGCAGGGTATAGAGAGGCAAAGTTTAAAACAGAGACAGAAGGAACACCCATTCAGAGCCTGCTCCACATGTGGCCCATACACATACAACCACCCAATTAGACAAGATGGATGAAGCAAAGAAGTGCAGGCAGACAGAAACCAGATGTAGATCTCTCCTGAGAGACATAGCCAGAATACAGCAAATACAGAGGCAAATGCCAGCAGCAAAACACTGAACTGAGCACAGGACCCCCGTTGAAGGAATCAGAGAAAGAACTGGAAGTGCTTTAAGGGGCTCAAGACCACATATGAACAACAATGCTAAGCAACCAGAGCTTCCAGGGACTAAGCCATTACCTAAAGACTATACATGGACTGACCCTGGACTCTGACCTCATAGGTAGCATTGAATATCCTAGTAAGATCACCAGTGTAAGGGGAAGCCATGGGTCCTGCTAAGCCTGAACCCCCAGTGAACGTGATTGTTGGGGGGATGGCGGCAATGGGGGGAGGATGGGTAGGGGAACACCCATAAAGAAGGGGAGTGGGGATGTTTGCCCGGAAACCCGGAAAGGGAATAACACTCGAAATGTAAATAAGAAATACTCAAGTTAATAAAAAAATAAAAAAATAAATTTACCCTAAACTATACCTAGAAATTAATTATAAACCACAATATTATGCACATTCTACATCTTACTTCTTAATGATGCTTTAATAGCTAACAATGAACGTTTATGAAATCTACAATACTCAAATAAGATACCTTGTGCCACATTCTATCTGAAAACTCACATGGAACCTGTTAATATAATAATGTACACCTTATCACTATACAATGTTGATATTTAAATATAATAATATAGGAGAGGCAGCTACGTAAGTTATACTGCAGATATTTCTGATAGGCCCATATGCTACTCAAATCACTACTCTAATTTGGCCTCTTGGGTGGTTTGAGACAGAAAAGAAATGATAGTCAGTATGTTGGTAATATTGAAACAACTCTATGGAGATTTAAATTGTACAAGTTCAATCACACATTATCAAAGATATCTAAAACAAAATTAACAAATACCAATAATGTTGATTATTTGTAAATTCACATTGTGGAACCAGATTGTTTTTGGAAACTCATTTTGTTGAATGTTAAATTTTGACACTTATGTAAATACAGATAATTCACATAAGAAGATTCATTTGTTCATTTTGCAATGCTTATATAAAAATAAAAATTATCTCATACACAGTATAGAAAATGTTATTGTTAAATTTGTTATACTGCTTGGCTCCTGGCAGGTGGTATACACACTGCACCTGCCCAAGAGCTTTTGTTTTGAGAATGAAAGACATACATGCCAGCTAATTTTGATAGGCCTTGTGTTTCTCAGTGGTTGGACACTTCTAAATCTCCCTGCAGCTAGCAAACTCTCCCCTCTGGTATTCCTGAACTAACATTTTTCAAATCTATATTTCATCTCTGCCACCACAGAAACAATAAGGGAAGTGGTCTCTAGGTCTACTTTCCCAGAATTTTACATGCCGGCGAACTTTTAAGTGTCATCTTTCTATTTCCCTCTCAAGGTGCTTTTCTGTCTTCCTCCCCTTTCCACCCCTCACCCATGCAATCTAAAAGTCTTTCTTTCCTCTGTCTCCCTGGCTAGTCATTGACTGTATGGCCATTCCTTATTACCAGTCAAAGTCAGCTGGGGGCAGGAACCCTCAGGTCTGGAAGCACAGCGTTTGGGAGCCAAATTGAGACAAAGCATTAGAAACAATTCCCAACAATTCTTCAACAAATTTACATCCTTAAAGTCCAGAAGTTGATATATGAAACATATAATTTATGATAAATACAAGCTAGTTGCAGTAAAATATATAATTAATTATAGCTATAGAGATGTTTCAGCACTTAAAAGCATGTGTTGCTCTTGCCATGAATCTGTGTTGAGTTATAAGCTCCTAGGTAGCAGTTAATGATTGTATATACCTCTAGTGCCAAGGGAACCATTGTCCTTTTCTGGCCTGAATGGGCACTCTCTGCATGTGGTACACAGACATGAGAGTAGGTGAAATACCCATACAAATAAAAAGAAGAGAAAGAAATATTTTCTAAAAGATTACAGTGAATCAAAATAGATTCTTATGGAAAAATTTAACTATTTGTATAACTAGATATTTAAAAAGACTGATGGTCAACAATAAATTTTCTGAGACTTTTATTAAAATATTAAATTATTAAAATTTAAATTTAGAATATTAAATTATTAATATTTTTAAAATATTTTAGTTGCCAAGAGATAACTTTGCAAACCATGTTAAATATTTTATAGTACTACTAAACTTTGAATAATCATATATGAACTTCACTGCTTTCTTTCTAAAAATCAATTAGAAAAGTTTAATAAAGTGTATAAAGGAAAAGAACACATATCTTCATGTATAACTTTTTAGTGAATTAAAGCTATTAAAATAAATTTCTAAGCCAGAAGATATTGTACGTTAAGTCCATAAAGGAAAG
This sequence comes from Rattus norvegicus, assembly GCF_021556685.1. Classification (NCBI taxonomy): domain Eukaryota; kingdom Metazoa; phylum Chordata; class Mammalia; order Rodentia; family Muridae; genus Rattus; species Rattus norvegicus. The sequence continues at coordinate 39,513,274 of NC_141537.1, read as the reverse complement.
ACAAAATTTAAATAAGAGCAATAATAAATCAATTACTCGAATCGAATAAAACCTATTGTAAAGTATTACACAAGAGTTTTAGAATAATCTGAATTATTCTGATTGGGAGTGTATTTTTAATTAATTTTTTTAAATTTTTCACAACATTGTATACATATATAATTTATTTCAACCCTTTATAACATCTGTTACATTCTGATACTTACACTATCCCCCACAGAAACCTATGTTTCCAACATACTTTCCTCCTACAATATAACTTTCCATCATCCTCTTATAGATAACCATGTTTAAAATCTTTGGATCATTGGCAGAGCAGATTTCAAGACAGCTTCATAATGACTGTGTTCTGTGGTTATTAGTCATCATTCTTGTGCAGGTCTGCAATAAAAATCTCAAGTAAGACAGAAAAAAATGCAATATATATAATTTTAGAAGTAAAATGGAATAAGGAAAATTAATGTTAGATTCCAAGTTTGTGCTGAATGGAATGAGAAGTTTGAAGAAAGCCCTGTTACAGAATAAGATAGGAGAAGCCCTTGGTCCTGCAAAGGCTCATTTCTACAGTGTACGGAAATGTCAGGGTATTGAAGTGGGAGTGGGTGGGTGAGAGGGAGGGGGAGCATACTCATAGGAGAAGAGGGAGAGAGAATGGGAGAGGTGGGAACAAGGAAAGGGGATAACATTAAATGTAAATACACGAACTATCCAATAAAAAAAATTTAAAAAAGTCCCAACCAGTTAACCTTCCTACATGTAAAAATGAAATGGCCTAAGTATATTACTAGAGAGAAACAACAAAGAAAAGCTTCTGAAAATATAATTCACAGAGGGTGCCAGTGGCATTCATGTTTTTCTGGGTTTAGTGTAATGAAGGATACATGAGTAAAGCGGTTATAGAATATTTTTCTATAGACTATAGTAGAATAGCCCCTGAAACCTGATGTGTGGCAAAAAAAAAAAGAAAGAAAGAAAAAAGAAAGAAAAATAAAAAAAGAAAACTTTATGCATGAACCCTTGAAAGTAAAGTAAAGCCTCTCCAATGGCTTTGGAGAAACTATGATGTTGAAGATGCCAGAGCGGTGAGACATCTTCTAAACAGGATTGTATACAAGAGGTCAGAACATTCTCAGAGAGAGAAGGTGGACGCATCTATACCCATAACCATCAGGCATGAGTGGCAGTATTTGAACCTTGCCCTGAAGGGTTTGGTCTCAATTTTACTCAGTGGTGTTTTACATTGTTTGTCTTCTTCTCTGCCAGAGTATGCTGGAATTATGTGATTTCCTTTTGAGTTTTACAGGAAGTTACAAGGAAGAAATTGTGTTACTCTCATTAAACAGTGTTAAACTTGATAAAGAGCATGAAGTCTTCTGAATTTGGATTAAAAGCATTTTGTATTAGCAAGTGGTAAGAAGGCTGGGATGGCCAGATGGTGGATTAATATGTTTTGAATACGGATGGCCCTCCTAGGCCATTTATTTGAATGCTGTTTTGATCTACAGTTGGTAGACTCTTTGGGATGGGTTAGAAGGTGTGGTCTTGTGGGAGAAGGTATGACACAGAGGAGTGTGTGTGTGTGTGTGTGTGTGTGTGTGTGTGTGTGTGTGTGTGTCTGTGTGTGTAAAACTGTTTGAACGTATGCATACTTGTGTGTAGGAATGCTGGAAGAGGCCAGAAGAGGATGTTGGATTCCTTGGAGATAAAGCAGAGGATTTTGTGAACTGCTTGAATTGCAAATTGAAATCCAAACTCTCCTTCTACTTATAAGAGTAGGAAGAGTACCTGACTCGTAAACCATCTCTCCCCCACAATTTCTTCAACATAAAATAGTTTCGAAGGTCATACATTTGTATTTTGAATTGAGTGCTTTTTTCTCCTTTATGAAACACTTGACCTGTTTATCATTTGCATAAAGGAAGGCTACTGAATTAATTGAGTTAAATTTATATCCGGCCACTTTGCTGAAGTTGTTTATCAGCTGGTGAAGTTCTCTGGTAGAATTTTGGGGGTCGCTAATGTATACTATCATATCATCTGCAATTAGTGATACCTTTAATTCTTCCTTGCCAATTTGCATACCCTTGATCTCTTTTTTTGTGTCTTATTGTTCTAGCTACTACTTTGAATACTATATTGAATAGATATGGGAAGAGTGGGTATCCTTGTCTTGTTCCTGATTTTAGTGGGATTTTTTTTTTTTGGTTCTTTTTTTCGGAGCTGGGGACCGAACCAAGGGCCTTGTGCTTCCTAGGCAAGCGCTCTACCACTGAGCTAAATCCCGAACCCCTTTAGTGGGATTTTTTTCAAGTATTTTTCCATTTAATTTGATATTGGCTGTTGGTTTGCAGTAAATTCCTTTCATTATGTTTAGGTATAGGCCTTGAATTCCTGATCTCTCCAATACTTTTAACAAGAAAGGGTGTTGTATTTTGTCAAATGCTTTTTCTGCAGTTAAGGAGATGATGAAGTGATCTTCTTTTACTTCTAGTTTGTTTATATGGTAGATTACGTTAATGGATTTTTATACATTGAACCAACCTTGCATCCCTGGGAGGAAGCCTACTTGATCGTGGTGAATAATGGTTTTGATGTGTTCTTTGATTCGGATTGCAAGATTTTTATTGAGTATTTCTGCATTGATATTTATAAATGAAATTGGTCTGTAGTTCTGTTTTTTGGTAGGGTTCTTATGTGGTTTAGGTATCAGCATAATTGTGCCTTCATAGAATGATTTATGTAGTGTTCCTCCTGTTTCTACTCTATGGAATAGCTTGAGGAATATTGGTTTCAGGTCTTCTTTGAAGGTCTGGTAGAATTCTGAAAGAAATCCATCTGGCCCTGGACATTTTTGCTTGGGAGTTTTTTAATGACTTATTTTCTTATGGGATACAGGCCTGTTCAGAAAGTTTACCTGTTCTTGATTTAACTTTGGTATGTAGTATCTGTCTAGAAAACCATCCATTTTATATAGATTTTCTGGTTTTGTTAAATATAGGCTTTTTTTAAATTTCCTTCATTTCAGTTGTTGTGTCTCACTTTTCATTTCTGATTTTCTTAATTTGGATATTGCCTTGTGCCCTTTAGTTAGTTTGGCTAGGAGTTTACCTAACTTGTTGATTCTCTCAAAGAACCAGCTTTTGGTTTTACTGATTCCTTGTATTGTTATCTTTGTTTCCATTTGGTTGATTTAATCCCTTAGTTTGACTGTTTCCTGACTTCTACTCCTCTGGGCAGGAGTTTGCTTCTTTTTGTTCTAGAGCCCTCAGTTGTGCTGTTAAGTTGCTAATGTAAGATCTCTCCAAATTTTTTACCGGTGCACTTAGTGCTATGAATTTTCTTCTTAGCACTACTTTCATTGTGTCCCAGGAGCGAGGTATCATGTGTCAACAGTGAGAAACCCTTAGGACTCCAAGGAAGTAGGGCTGGGGGGCCTAGATGAAATAATCTACAGTGAGGAGAGGGAACTTATTAAACTCAAGCAGAAAGATAGGACATGGGGCTGGGGATTTAGCTCAGTGGTAGAGCGCTTACCTAGGAAGCGCAAGGCCCTGGGTTCGGTCCCCAGCTCCGAAAAAAAGAACCAAAAAAAAAAAAAAAAAAGATAGGACATCAATTGTGGTATGGGGTTGTTATCCTACAGTCAAGACCCATAATTGTTTCTATCTGAAAGAACTGTAGGTATAGAAATGGAGATGACCCTGAGGAAAAGAAAGTCCTGAGACAGGCCCAAAGTGGGATCCAGTTCAAGGGGGGTCCCAAAGACCTGATAACATTACCGTGGGTGTGGTGCATTCACAAAAAGGGACCTATTATGACTGTCCTCTAAAAGACTGGACAAGCTTCTGAAAAACTCAGATATGGATATGTGCACCCAACCAATGAATAGAAGCTGCTGACCACTCTGTTGAATTAGGGAAAAGCTGGAGGAAGCTGAGGAGGAAGGCAACCTCTTAGGAGGACCAGCAGTCCCAATTAATCTGGACCCGTGAGATTTCTCAGACACTGGATCACCAGCTGAGATGAGACTTCCAACACATATACAGCACAGGCTTATATGACCTGGGCTTAGTCAGAGAAGATGCACTTCACACTCAAGAGACCCCAGAGAGTTTAGAGGACTTGTGGAATGGATGGGGTGTGGACATCCTTGTGGAGACTGGGGAAAGTGGAGATATGGGATGTGGAACAGTCGTGGGGTAGACTAGGAGAGGAATAATATCTGGAGTGTAAAAATAAATAAATAAATAAATAAATAAATAAATAAATAAATAAATGAAAAGAACAAGAAACACTCAAAAGTCAAATTTTCAGCTGGTGAGATTTTGATACAGTGCTTCCATTACAAATCCCATTTTCCTTGTACAAGTTCATTTAAGAGATATAACCCTGGTTAAATTGGAAGACCTAAACAATTCTAGCTTAAGGTTTCTAGTTCAGAAGTTGATTCCCTTTGGACTCTCTCTATTTACTTGAATTTCTCAGAAGTTGAACATCAAAATATATATGAGAGCAAAGATGGGGATTAGAGTAATACTATTAAAAATGATTATGATGACATTAAGGTTTCAAAAAGAATTATAATGTATGTAAACTAACATTTTATCTTTTATGAATTCAAAATTCTTAGTGGCTCAGACACCTGTGCAATCAAGATGCTATGAAATTTCTTTGAACTCTAAATTTGGGTTTGATACAGCCCATTTGTTTAAAGTGTTTAATAACGTATGCACTAATTACTTGTTTAAACCCACACTGACTGGCAAGCTTTCTGTTATCACTGATAAAATATAGATCACCCCGAATATTTATGCATAATTTGCATATGAGTGACATTTATGAATAACACAAACTTAATTTGTTAGTGAAATAAAATTAAAAAGTGTCTTCATGTGCTTTGCTAAAATGATTAGCGGGGGTCATTAATCAAATAAGTTCCTTTTGTTCTTAATTTGATGACAGATGAATGAATAAAGGCACAGGGGAAGGGTATTTACTTAGTTGTGGGCTTTCAATAAAAGGAGTTAAATTTTAATGAGCTAGGTAATTTCAAAACATGAGATACACTGATGAATTTAAACACTTTTATAAACTTTCTTAACACCTTGGTATCAAGAAGTTACATAAAAATTTATATTGGATTTATTTTTTATTTTTAAAAATGTTGTTCTTGGGCTTTTTATATTTTGAGAAAATGATTACACCATTTTGTCTTTCTGTGAATAGTTTTGTTTGTTTTAGACATTTGAAAAAAATCATATAATAAGAATTGAGACAGAGAAAGCACTGGTTTAACACCAATGAATCTACACAAATTTTGCCTGGGGAAGTTAGCAAAGATCACTTGATACATTTTGAAAGTTGTATCCAGCAAACAAAATAATCTGATAACTTTTCTATCTATGCAACTCTAGGCATGATTTTCATTGAATCTGGAGCTTCACCCAGTTGTTGAAGATTTCATTATTGGCTTGGCAAGAAAAGAAAAAAAAAAGAAAAAGAATAAGAAATTGCCCTGATTGGCCCCAGTTTGCTTAAGTATGCTCTTATGTTGCATATGAGACTGTTAAGTAAAATTAGCAATAGTCAAGATGTTGTGGAAAGGGGAGGGGCAAAAAAAAAGATGTGTGGGACAGTGAAAGGACCCTGGTTCCCAGTTGAAGAGGCTTGAACCCAAATGACCATGAATGAAAGGGACAGTAGGTTTTTTTGCCTGACTCCCTGGAAACCAGGTTGGTTACTAGTCTGCAGCCCTCCATAGATTTGTGGTCACCCAAGCCCCTCCACAGGTAGAGGACATGACCATAGATCATGTAAGCTCAAGGCAGATCTCCAGTATAATAAGTTACCCAAAGGCCTGGAGACTTAGCCAATCACATTTCCTTCCCAGAAATTTCTTCCTGTAAAAGGTACATAATCTCAGACCCATTCGGAGAAGTTGGGTATGGTTTAACTCATCTTCTTGCTGCCATGACAATAAACACCTTAAAACCTCAGATTCGCTTTTCATCTAGATCTGCCAAGGGGAGCCACAGAGAAGGTCTTCGCCTAAAGAGCTGCTGTCTCATCTCCCAAAGAAAGCCTCCCTGTGCTCCCTGCCACACCTTCACCACCAAGCCTATAACCTACAGCAGTCAGGCCAAAGACTCTCCTCCAAGGGACCAGCTTGAGCTTCCCCCTCTTCACCCCTATGTCCCAGGCTAGATCCAGCCCCAATGGCATGCACTCAATTCTCAACTCTTCTGCAGCAACACAGTGGTGCCTGGATGCCCAAGAGCCTGAGAACCTGATGACCCTGGCCTCCTTGCCTGACCATGCACCTTCGAAGCCAGCTCATGCTGTGGACTGCTTCAGACTGTGCTTCCCCATCCCTGGAGTGGTAGGTGCCCTGCAGCTTCCCACAGTGTAGGCTAAGCACAGTCAAACTGCCCAATATCCAGCCTCCCTGAGTGTCTGAGCCCTGTGGTAGAGCAGACATGGGACCACATGTGGTGGTCTGAAATTCTCAGAAGCCTAAGGACCACTTGAGATTGTGAGTTCAAAATCATCCTAAGGAATATAGCAAGTCCTTGTTTCAAACAAGAGCACCATTAGTTCAGAACACATTGATCTTAATTTCCCATGAGTAATTATGTTACCATCATGACCACTGTCAAAATCACTTAGTGAGTAATTACATCACTAGTTTGTTGAACAGGTTCAACATTGTTTAACATTAAGAGGAGTTCTTTCTTTTACTATTTACAAATTTCATGAAATTGTTAATGATGTAGTCACTGATTCTTCAGGAATATGCCTGTAACCTCATCCCCTGAAAGAAGATGGCAATCAGCAGTAATCATTTGATTTCTAGCACCATGCTTTAAGAAACTCTGTGTGCTAGATTTTCAGCTGGAACTATGAATGACAAAGGAAGTGGCAAAGTTATGCTAAGCATATATGAAAATGACTGCTAGAGGCAAAGTAACTCCATGTTTTAAATTAGGAACTCAAACTACTTGGTATCTTTCAAGCAGCACAATGCCTTCTTTTTCATTTATCAAGAAGTTAGAAATTACTCCTCCTTCCCAAATGTGATATCCTTGAGTATCACAGTAAATTATAGTGTGAATTTAAGGAAGAGGAGGGGCAATTCTTGCTTCCACCAAGCAGAAGGAATTTTAACAAAGACTGGGTATATCAAGTAGGTAAAGAAAAGTTAACTTTCTAGGTAGTTTACCTGCTCTTGATTTAACTTTGCTATGTGGTACCTGTCTTGAAAATCATTTATTTCATCTAGATTTCCCAATATTGCTGAGTAAAGGCTTTGATAGTAGGATCTGATTATTTTTTTTCTCAATTTCCTCAAGTTTCTGTATCAAGAAGCTATAGAAAACTCTGTCCTGTTGAATTTATTTTTTAATTTTTAAAATATCTTTTTGGGCTTTCTATATTTTGAGAAAATGATCACATTGTCTAGTGTATATGAGTGGTTTTAATTGTTTAGGATATCTGAAAAAGGCATGTAAAAACACTGAGACATAGAAAGTGTTGGTTTCCTATGAACATAGTGGAACATGTGTCCTTGTCATATGTTGGAACATCTTTTGGTTATATGCCCGGGGTGATATAGATGGGTCTTCATATAGTACTATGTCCAGTTTTCTGAGAAAAGATCAAACCAATTTCCAGGGAGGTAAAGGATGGGAGGAAGAGAGGAGTGAGAGGAAGAAAAGGCGGCAGAATCAGATATGGGAACAGACAGGGATACTAAACAGATGGTCAGGAATTTGAACAGAGGTATATAACAATGGGGGATGGGGAACTGGGGGTAGCCATCATTGAGTCCAGGACTCTAGGAAAGCAAGAGGCTTCCAAATCCAAAGGGATTGAGATTAACTGAAATGCCCAACAAAGGGGAGGGAGAATGTGTAGAGACCATTCAGTTGTTAGGTAAAACCCCTGGATGTGGGATTGGGCCACCCACTCATCTCCAAAATTTTATCCCAGAATTGTGACAGCGCCTGCACTGTCAAGGTTTGGAGAACCAGCATAGGCCTGGGGGATTTAACAAAGACAGATACTCAGGTCATTCATGCTACAAGAATGCCTGCTTTACTGAGGTTCACAGAATATATACACCAAGTCCACCCGGTAAAAAAACAAAAACAAAAACAAAAACAAAAAAACCCAAAACCTAGAAGCACAATGGAAAAACAAGTTTATATTCTTAGGAAGAAAAAAGAAACTGAAACTAGGAACTGACTCAAAAGTGCTACTGCCCATTTGCTAAACAGCAAGGCCAGGATGTTCTTATCTTAAGAACAAAAGCTTCCACATGCATCAGCAAGGCTCAGCAGGGGGCAAACACTGAGGGGGCCCAGGAGGGTCCCACAGAATTGCTCTTATCAAAAGGAAATAGACAAAATGTGGAGCAGAGACAGAAGGAAATGCTATCCAGAGACGGCCTATCTGAGGATCCATTTTATATACAAACACCAAACCCAGACAGTATTGCAGATACCAAGAAGTGCTTGTTGACAGGAGCCTGATATGGATGTCCCCTGAGAGGCTCTGCCAGAGCAAGAGAAATATAGTCTGAAACTCATAGCCAAACATTGGACTGAGCACTGGAACCCCAATGGAGGAGTTAAAGGACTGAAGGAACTGAAGAGGTTTGCAACACCATAGGATCCCCCAGCAGATCCCCCAGAGCTCCCAGGGATTAAACCACCAACCAAAGAGTACATATGGAGTGACCCATGAATCTAGCTGCATATGTAGCAGAGGGTAGTTTTGTTGGGCATCAATGGGAGGAGAAGCCCTTGGTGCTGTGAAGGCTGGACACCCCAGTGTAGGGGTATGCCAAGGCAGGCAGGTGGAAGTGGGTGAGTGGAGGAGCACCCTCACAGAAGCAGTGGGAAGGGGAGGAGATAGGGGGTTTCTGGAGGGGATAACATTTGAAATGTAAATAAGTGAAATATCCAGTTAAAAAGAGGAAACTTGAAATATAAAAACTGAATTTATTTTAATTGAAAAAAGAAAAGATATGAAGTAAACCCAGCAGGTATTAATCCACTTGCTTTCATTTTGAAATCAATTTACACACAATTGAATGTTGTATGGGTTTTCTATTTATTGTGAATAAGGTAAATTTTTCATAACAGAGAAAAAAAAAGAAAGTATTGGTTTAACATTAATGAACATTTACAAATTTTGAGTGGGAAACTTAGCAAAGACCACTTAATCAATTTCTGTTGTTACGCCTCCCTTTTCATTTCTGATTTTGTTAATTTGGATACTGTCTCTAGTTCCTTTTGTTAGTTTGGATAGGGGTTTATCTATCTTGTTGATTCTCTCTAAGAACCAGCCTTCGATTTTGTTGATTCTTTGTATTCTCGTCGTTTCTATTTGGTTGATTTAGGCCCTGAGTTTGACTATTTCCTGAAGTCTACTCCTCTTCCTGTGTTTGTCTCTTTCTGTTCTAGAGCTCTCAGGTGTGCTGTTAAGTTGCTAGTGTACGATCTCTCCAATTACTTTACCAGGACACTTAGTGCTCTGTACAAGGTCATTTTTCAAACATGGCCAGACAAGGCCAGCCACCTGTGTTTAGTGCACTCTCCTGACAAAGATAAAGTGCAGATAGAGACAAAGACAAAGAAGTCATGCTGAGAAAGACAGCCTCCCGTTTTTTTTTTTTGTTGTTGTTTTGTTTTGTTTTTGCTGACCTCACTGCTACCTTAATAACAAGGTTCCCCAACAGTTTGCCTTACTCAGAATAATATTTTGTAGTTAGATCCATTTACTGGTAAAATATATCATTAAGAGCTATGTAAATCCTGTAAAATATGTAATGAGAAAGTAGAAGAAGCATTTTTTATTTGTTTTAATGATGATGGTGATGACAATGATGATGATGATGATGATGATGGTGATATAGGGCCAAATTTCCAGTATCTTAAGTAATTTGTCTCTGAATTCAAAAACATTTTTATGTAAAGAGCTAAAGTAGGTTTTTACAGATATGATGTTCAAGGTCCTTTCCCTGACTTAAAATAAAAACTGAAAGAAATACATACTTTTCTTTATTCTGGTCATTTAAACACAATTTATTTAAAAAAAATAATAAAAAATAAAACCACTTTCTTTCCCCTGTGTCAAACTGAGGTGCCTAAAGCCTATGTTTTGTTTTTTAAAAGGCAGCACATTCAAAGAAAAGAGTTTTTTTCTGTATAAAAAAATATGTTACCTTTACAGGAAGCAAATCATTCTGCAACCAATTTTTGTATGTCCTTTCATAGGATGTATATACACATGTAATGTGAAAATAAATAATAACATAAATATTAACTGAGGTACAAATATGCTTGCAAGCTGTGGCAACTTATTTCAGAGAAAAAAAGAGTAGTTCAGAATACCTAAAAGCTTTGACTATTCAAGCTTTTCTCCAGGATTTAGTGTAGTGCATATTTGAAACATTTAAGGAAAACAGAATTTGTCATTCCTGGGATCATAATCCTTTAAAACTAATTGAAAGTAATTTTTATTTTTACACTTTACAGATTCAATTATTTCCTCTGTTGTTGTTTTCTGAAGTATACTCATTTTTATCAATGGAAGAATGGCCTAGCACAGTGGCAAATGCCTTTAATCCAGCACTTGGGAGGCAGAAGTAGGCAGATCTATGTGAATTTCAAGTCAGTCTTGCCTATATAGTGAGTTTCAGAAGCCAGAGCTATATGGAAAGACCCTATATCAACAAAGTATATAAATAAAATAAATTTTTAAAAAATTAAAAAGAATAGAGTGTAAGAAATTATATTTGTATGATCACTAGTTCTGTGCTATGCACTAAAAATAATCATGAATGATATATTTGCTGTTTTTATTTTCAATGAATTCAGATAAGTAACCTAACATATTGTAAAAATTAAAAAAATAGAAAAATCAGTAAATCTACTTCTGATATTTTGTTTTGTTTTGTGCTGTTGAATGTGAGATAAGACAATGTGAGCATGTGTGCAAGTCAGGGGATAGCAAACTGTGTGTGTCCACATCCCCAGTGCTAAGAGCTCTAGTCTGAGCAAAAACATTTGGCATCTTTATCTGAGTTCTGAAGACTGACTTCAGGCCTTTGCAATTCCAAGGCCTGTATGTTAACAAAAGAATCCTCCCACCTCCAGGTCTTCAATATTATGTGTCTAAGTGTTTATTCAGTACACAAATAACAACACTACTTCTAGGATTTATAATATTGAATTTTAATGTATAAACTCTGTAATTTTACCTGTATGTGCATATGAATGTAACCATATAAAAGTAGTCATATATCTGTCAATTGTATAGTATTTCTTTATACTATTAGTACCATAATATGTGTCATTCACCAACCTGTTTTATTTATTTACTAGACATAGAATATAATTTTAATATAAAATGACATTTTAGTTCTTAGCATGATGTTACATAAAGATTTTAATAAGATTTTCATGTAATAGCCATTTTTCCTCGCTTAAATTTTTCTACTGAGAAAAAACCACAGGGATATGACTTAAGTATATTTAAACCCATCCGTATGTCCACGTTTGCACAGTATCTTCTTACATGTGAAATAAAAATGTAATAGAAATTAGTGCTTATCTATTTAAGATTTTAGCATTATACTAACTCATATCTTTCATCTTATGTAATGTTCTTTAAGCACCTATAATGTAAAATTTAATGAAGACTGTAACATTTACATTAATAAGATTTTAGCAAGTATGATAACTGTGTTTGGTAAATGAAGGATTTTCAATTCGGTGTGTAGAATATGACATTCGACAAAAAATGGGGTAGGCCTACAGGTTGATTTCAATGTCTGTATTCTAATATCACATTCGTCTGGGGTATACTCACCTTCCCAACAACACTTCAGCTAGATTTATATTGGCATCTTTCAAGAGATACTGAGTTCTTTTAATCCCCTTAAGATTTTAGGAAGTAGAGCTGATGCTTTTCACGCAGATACTAAAGTTTAGTTTTGTTTAATGATATCCCAAATTCATTACAGTGAGAATAGTAAGAATAATAAAGGTGATTCTGAGCATTTTCTGAGGTGTTACAATGATGCAAAACTTTTCAAATATATTTCATTGGAATGGTCAGCAAAAATATAATACTACAAAATTGATAAGATATTAAATTTAGTAGAAGTTGCTTACTTTTTACATTTTTAAAAACAACTTTGACAATTTGCTACCCCTTAACCAGTGTTCAGTTGCACTGTTTGGTGATAGTCAGTTAAAATTTAGAAATTGAAGATTGACCATTGATCAAAAGATACTCAGAGAACTTTTTCTTATCACTTTTTATTCTCTGCCTTTTAATTGTGGGGGATTTGGAAACTTGAGGTGGACACTGACAACCACATCAGTGTCAATCAATGCAATAGGAGAATAGGACGTTTCAGTTTCATAAATAGCTCAATAATTTTCAACAAAACTGCCATTTCCCCTCTGAAATTAAATTCTTGTCTCACTTGCTTTGAATTGGATGATTTCTCTTATTCTTCAATCAAAGTCAGAAATTTTTTATATATTGTGGCTTCCTCCAAAAGTCTGAGAAGTTTAATTAAGCATATAAATCTATTTTGGAGATCTGATAATAAACGGATTAGAAAAGAATTAACAATACATATGAGTGAGGAACCTAGCATATATATTTCTCTAAGGAATAATTTTCTCATATAAATTCACATAGCTCAGAATTATGTCTTTCCCTCACATTGGAAAGTGTTATTTCTACCTCTCATTCCTAGCCCTCAGTTATTATCCCCAAATAAAGTATTAAAAGTAAAGCTAGGAAGGAATACAAAAAACCCGATGTATTTTGAAATAATATACACACAAGTAAATTTCAAACGATGTCTAAACATGTTTCTCTATCTTCACATTCCCAAATTAACATGAAAATATATTTAATTGAATAGTAATAACTTTAATTATAGTATGTGATTAATAAATGAAATAGATGTGTTCATGGTTCTCATCACTGAAGCCTCAGAGCACAGATTCACTTTCATTCCATTGTCTGAGTTCCAAATTACTCCAGAGCAAAAAAATTGCAGATTTATCACTATTTCAAAGTTTGTAGATGCTTTGGTGATGATTTCTCATTTAGCTGAATCAGACATGTACAAAAAGTTTAATGACTATAGTTTTAAATCTTTCCACTGAAATTCATTAATAGTCCCAAGGCACAATAAATAAATAAATAAATAAATAAATAAATAAATAAATAAGATAATATGATAAAAAGAGGAGAGAAAACAAAATGGGAAAAACATTAATATGTGCAAAATATTTTCTTATGAATAAGTTTCAGAATAGTGATGTTTTGCTGGATACTGCCAGTTCATAGTGACAGTCTCTGTTTTTTTGTTGGAACATCTCCTGGAACATATATTCTGCTACCATTCATTTTTCTACTCATTGATTCTGCACTTTAACTCAGAAGCACTATCATAAAGTATCTTCAAAAACAGGAAGCGTGGATTGAAAAAGTCTTTCAAAATAGAAAGAATTTCTCCACTCAAATTAACTAAATATTCTAACTACAATTCATAAAATAGTATGTTCACTCAGGGCAACGGCTTAGTTTACAAACTAGAAATAAAGTCTGAGTGAGGAGTGAGGAAATATAATATGTATATTCACTTATACATGGAAGCCTAGTGCAGTAGAAAATTCCTAAAATATATGATGGCAATTCTTTTTTTTTTTTTTTTTCGGAGCTGCGGACTGAACCTAGGGCCTTGTGCTTTCTAGGCAAGCGCTCTACCACTGAGCTAAATCCCCAACCCCTATGATGGCAATTCTAATGAAGTTTTTAAAAAACTAGGGAATCAGAGTCACATCTGGATATCTCTTGTCATCAGATGAAACTTCTAGTTTCAGTATTTGGACTGACTACATTCAATTGACTTGTTGGCCAAAGAGGAATCATGGAAATTCCTAAACACTGGAGATTCTTGAAAGATAATATGATACTCTCCCCAAACTGAAAGCAAGGTCCTATTGTTGAAGAGGTTAGGCTCACAACTCCTTGAACATGAAGACGTAATCTTTTACCTGCATAGAACATTTACCCCTACATTCTAGTACCTTTGGTATGGAAAAATACTCTACTGTTACTAAATGAAAAATGTAAATAGCTACTTAGCCACAAAATCTTTGACCTAAATGGTATCCTGCCTCCAAAATATGCTAGGATAATAGTGGGAGAGTGCTCCTGGGACTAAATAAGCAATGTCTGAATTAACTTAAAGTCTACGGTATGGGATGAATCCCATTCCAAATACAGCCTTGGTGACCCAGAGCCAGAGATTACATAGCTCAGAGACCAAGGATAAAATCAAACACTACTGGTCTTAGAAAAAGAAAAAGTAGTGAAAAAATCACTCCTGATGACATTCTTATTTGTATTCTGCCCTACACATAGATCAGTGCCTCATTCAGCTAGCATCAGAAAATATCCTCTTGCAGCAGAAAACATACAGTGATGTACAGGCAGACATAACACAGAGAAGTGCCTTGGAATGCGCAGCTCTAGAGAGGATGTCTTTATCAAATCCCTTCCATAATTGTTCAGGTGGCAGAAAGAGTGGAAAAGCAGAAGAAATGAAGGATATATAAAAAAAAAAAAACGAAGTCCTCTAAATCATCTTGAGGAGACCTATTACAGTAGAAGCTTCCTAAAATATGCACATACAAGAATGAAAGATTGATGGAATTGCCAAATAAAGGGAGGAGACAAAATCACAACTTGACTTCTCTTGCCACCAAATAAAAGGTCCAGTACATAGAATGTGTTACACTGAATTGAATTGTTGTTTAAAAGGCCCATTGGAAACTGCAAAATAACTCAGGCTACTACCAAGGTTATTCCTAGCTTTCTACAACTGACTAGTAGGGTCTATTCCTGAAGATAACACCCACATAACTCAAAAAATGAGGGAGGAATTAAGTTGGTGCCTACTAAGAGTCACCTGTATTGACAGGTGTAAATACTACTGGAAAGGACTGCTCACACTTTACTGGAGCAAGCTAAACATTAACTCCACTACAAACCCATCTACCACTAATGGTAACTTATCTATAGTATGTTGTTGCAATAGTGGCATAAAAGTGTGTTTTTAACAAACCACCAACTGATTGAACTTAAGGCCCACTCCATGAGATGAAACCCATGACTGACACTGCTTGTGCGGGCAAGAACCTGAGACTATGGAGCTATGTAGAAAGAAAATACTATTTTTTTCTGCTAAAAGATTATAGCAATAAAATAATTTCTTATGATACTCTTCTATACCCGTGGATCAGTCCCTATCTAATCCAGCATCAGTAAACTATCCTCTGAAAGGAAAGAAAAACTAATATAGAGCCCTACAACTAGACAATATGTTCAGAGTGTAGGGCCTTGACTATCTCAGTCTTAAATGGGATAACTTCAATAAACCCTTTGACTCAGGGGTTAGGGGATTATGGAAAAGACAAAGTAGAAACATTCTAGAGCCAATGGTGGTTGATGACACTAAAGGAAGAGGTCACATTAGAATTTACTATATATGAAGTTCCAGACACTTAGGTACTGATGCATATATGAATTCCCCAAGACTGTGGTAGCATGCACAGGGGCCTTAACAAAGTCGAAGCTGGTCATGTCCCAACAGTGAACAGGAAAGTGGACACAAGCCCCAATCCCTATTTCAGAAGTTTTTTCTAACTGTTCACCAAGGAAAACGTAATTTTTCAAATGGAATCTCACAGAGAATAAAAACTACATATAAGAACAGGTAATGAACTAAGCACTATGGCCAACACAAAAGACACAGGTATTTTAGAAGTTTTTTTTTTTTTCATGAAGCATTGTGGGATCTTTTTAAAACTTGTCTTTTGTTGATCTAATATGAATTCCAATTTTATGTTTATTTTATTAATTTACATTCTAGCCAGTGCCATTCCCTATTCCCAGTCTCCCCTCCAACAGGTCCTCACCCATTCCTTCTCCCTCTTACCTCTAAGAGGGTGACCCCCTTACAAAAGACCACCATTCTCTGGGTCCTCAAGTCCCTCTGGGATTAAACACATCACCCACACAGGCCAAATTATGCCTACCTCTGCTATACCCCCCCTCTCTCTCCCCCCTCTTCCTCCCCCCTTCTGTTTGTGTGGGTGTGCACGTGTATGTGTGTCTGTGTGTGTGATAGAATGGGGAATTGGGGGAGTGGCTCAGACCAGCCTTTGTGGCTGCTTGATTGGTGGCTAAATCTCTGGTAGCTCCCCGTGGTCTGGGGTCTGAGTTAGTTGAGACTGCTGGTCTTCCTATGGGATCACCCTCATGTTTAGCTTTCTCAATCCTTCCCATAATTCAATCATATGGGGTCTCCAACTTCAGTCCAATGGTAGGTGTAGGTATCTGAATCCGTTTCAGTCAGCTCCTGGTATGGCCTCTCAAAGGACAGCCATGCCACTCTCCTATCTAAAAGCACATCATAGTGTCAGTAATTGTGTCAGTCCTTGGTGCTCCCCCACCCCCATGAGATGGATCCCATTTTAGTCCCTGCAATTCTTTTAGACAGCAACAGTTCGGGGTCAGAAATTTTGACAGTGGATTAGTAACAGGCCCCTCCACTTGGGGCCCAGTTTACTTGATGTGAACTCTTTGAGTTCCCTCTCCCCATATTTGGTCATTTTGGCTAAGGTCACCCCCATTGAGTCCTGAGAGTCTCTCATATCCTAGATCTCTGGTACTTTCTAGAGGGTCCTCTCACCTCACTCCCCACTGAGGTTGCATGTTTCCATTAATTTTCCCGGCCCTCTGGGATTCTTTCCTGTCACCCTATCTGATCCTGTTTCCCCCCTCCTCTCTCCTATCCAGGTCCCTCCTTTCCTCTGCCTCACATGATTATTTCTTCTCCACTTCTAAGTGTAATTGAAGCATCCTCATGTGGGTCTTTCTACTTTTAAAACATCTCACAGTCTGTGGGTTGTATCCTAGGTATTCTGTACTTCGTGGCTAATATCCACTCATCAGTGAGTAAATACTACAGCTCTCTTGAGTTGATCTTAGTTATTCATATGGGTGTGAGGTAGAATCTCAGGGTTGGTTTTATTTGCATTACTCTGATGACTAAGAACTTTGAACATTGCATATTTATTTTTTCATTTCTTGCCTTTTCTTGGATATGTTGTGGTACTTACATTTCAAATGTTATCATTTGCCTCCACTTCCATCCGCTTCGTCATGTTCCCTGCATCTAAGAAGATTATTCCACTCACACACACACTCTCACCGCAACACTCTGGCATTCACCCACCCTGGGGAAATGAGCCTTCATAGGACCAAAGCCCTTGTTCCTCCTATTGATGCCAGATAACGCCATCCTCCGCTACATATGCACTGTAGCCATGGGTCCCTCCATTTGAACACTAATTAGTGGTTTAGCTCAGGGGAGGGGGTCTGGTTGGTTGATGTTGTTCTTCCTGTGGGGTTGCAAACCCCTTAAACTCCTGCGATCCTTTCTCTAACTCCCCCAAGCATGCTCATCTGTTCTAGTACGGCTCTAGCAGAGCCTCTCAGTAGACATCCATACCAGGCTCCTGTCATCTAGCACTTCTTGGCATCAGCAGTTGTGACTTGGTTTGGTGGCTGCATATGAAATGGATCCCCAGGTGGGGCATTCTGTGGACGACCTTTCCTTCAGTCCCTTCCCCACTAATTGTTCCTGTATTCCCTCCCATATACTGTTTACCCTTCTAAGAAGGACTGAAGCATCCACATTTTGGTCTTTCTTCTTTTTGAGATTCATATGGTTTATGAATTGTTTCTCGGGTATTCCTAGCTTTTAGGCTAATATCCACTTATCAGTGAGTGCATACCATGTGGGTTCCTTTGTGACTAGGCTACCTCAATCAGGATCATATTTTCTATTTCCATCCATTTGCCTATGAATTTCATGAAATCATTGTTTTTGATAGCTGAGTAGTACTCCATTCTGTAGATGTACCACATTTTCTGTATCCATTCCTCTGTTGAAGGACATCTGGGTTCTTTCCAGCTTCTGGCTATTATAAATAAGGCAGATATGAACATAGTGGAAAATGTGTCTTTGTTGTATGTTGGAGCATTTTTGGGGTATATGCCCAGGAGTGGGATAGCTGGGTCCTCAAGTAGTGCAATGACCAATTTTCTGAAAACTGCCAGACTGATTTCCAGGTTGGTTGTACCAGCTGGCAATCACACCAACAAAGTGTTCCTCTTTTTCCACATCCTCACCAACATCTGTTGTCACCTGACTTTTTGATCTTAGCCATTCTGACTGGTGTGAGGTAGAATCTCAGAGTTGTTTTGATTTGCATTTCTCTGAGGACTAAGGATGTTGAACATTTCTTTAGATGCTTCTGAGCCATTCGATATTCCTTAGCAGAAAAATTCTTTGTTTAGCACTATACCCTATTTTTAATAGGGTTATTTGATTCTCTGGAGTCTTAATTTTTGAGTTCCTTGTTTATATTGGATATGTTGAACAATTCTTTTTTAATTTTGTTTTTCTTGGATATTTTATGTATTTACATTTCAAATATTATTCCCTTTCCCCTGTCCTCCATATCTGTGCCCTGTTTTTATGAGGATGCCCCACTCCCACCCACTTAGTCCTTCCTCAATGCCATGGCATTCCCTATATTGGGTAAACAAACCTTCACAGGACCAAGGGTTTTTTCTCCTTTTGATGTTAGACAATGCCATCCTTTGCTGGAGTCATGGGTCCCTTCAAGTGTACTCATTAGTTGGTGGTTTAGTCCCTGGATTCTGCTTGGTGGATATTGTTGTCCTTCCTATGGTGCTACAAACTCCTTCAGCTCCTTCATTCTTTTCTTTTAACTCCTGCATTAAATTCTCCTTGTTCAGTTTGGGTAGCTGCAAGCATCCTCATCTGTATCAGTAGAGCTCTGGCAAAGTCTCTCAGGGGATACCCATATCTGAGTCATGTCAATAAGCATTTCTTGTCATCATTTCTTTAAGTGATTCTTGGCCATTTGAGATAAGTCTGCTGAGAATCCACTGTTTAGCTCTGTACCATATTTTTAAATTCATTTTTGAGAGATTTTTTCTTGAGTTCTTAATATACTTAATATACTTTGGATATTAGCCCTCTATCTGATATAGTTTAGTGAAGATATTTTTTCCCAGCCTGAAGTTTGCCCATTTTTCCACTGGCTGCAACATTTTCCTTGCAGAAATTTTCCAGTTTCATGATGTCCCATTTATCAATTGTTGATCATATAGCCTGGGCCATTGGTGTTCTGTTTTGGAAATTCCCCCCCACCCCCGTGCTATTGAGTTTCAGGGTCTTTTCCATTTTCTCTTCTTTTAGATTCAGTGTATCTGATTTTATGTTGAGGTACTTGATCTACTTGTACTTGAGCTTTGTGCAAGGTGATAAATATGGATCTATTTTCCTTCTGTTACATACAGACTACCAGTTAGTCCAACACCATTAACTGATGATGCTTTCTTCTGTCCATTGTATGTTTTTGACATATTATTATTATTATTATTATTATTATTATCATCATCATATTACATTTCAAATGTCATTCCCCTTACTGTACTCCCATTTCCAAATCTCCCACTACAACACCCCTTCCCTTTGCCTTTAAGAGGGAGGGTGTTCCCCTAAACACAGATATACTCAAAGTG
Source organism: Rattus norvegicus (assembly GCF_021556685.1). Taxonomy (NCBI): domain Eukaryota; kingdom Metazoa; phylum Chordata; class Mammalia; order Rodentia; family Muridae; genus Rattus; species Rattus norvegicus. The sequence goes on along the minus strand of NC_141537.1, from coordinate 39,493,552 downwards.
TCTCACCCCTCTAGCATCCCCTTCACTGGGGCAATAAGCTTCTGTAGGAAAATTAGCCTCCCCTCCTCTTGATGCTAAGGAAGGCAGTCCTCTGCTACATATGTAGCACGAGTCATGGAAGAACTCATGCATACTCTTTGGTTGGTGGTTTAGGCAGCTCTGGGGTCTCCGTTTACTTGATATTGTTGTCTTCCTATGAGGTTTCAATGCCCTTCAGCTCCTTCAGTCATTCCCCTAGCTCTTTCATTGAGGTCTCTGGGCTCAATCCAATTGTTGCCTTTGAGTATATGCATTTATATTGGTAAGGTACTCATAGAGCCTCTCGGAGGACAGCTATACCAGGCTCCTGTCAGCAAGCAGTTCTTATCAACAATAGTGTCAGGGTGTTGTCTCTGACGATGGGATAGATACCAAGAGTGGGCAGTCTCTGGATGATCTTTTCTTCAGCGTCTGCTCCAGTCTTTGTCCCTGTATTTCCTTTAGACGTGGACAATACTGCTTTAAAGATTTTGAGATGGGTGGATAGCCTCATCCCTAGATTGGGAGCCATGTCTATCAGAGGTGGTTCTATCTCCTTGCTCTTTGGTATTTTGGCTAATATCATCCCCATTGTGTCCTGGGACCCTCTTGCATCCCCGGTTCATGGAACTTTCTAGTGGTTTAGCTCTTTCTTCACTCTACCTCCACTGCTACATATTTCTATTCATTCTTCTGGCCATCTGAACTTCTCTGATGTATTTTCCCATATCTGATTCGCCCATTTCCCTCCCCTTCCTCTCCCACCTGGGTCTATTCCTTCCTCTGCCTCCAGCGATTATTTTCTTCCCCCTTTCTAAGTGGGACTGAAACCTTCCTTCTTCATATTTTCCCTAAGTGGTATTGTGGGAGTTCTTGAGCTTTGCGGCTAATATCCACTTATCAGTAAGTACATACTATGTTTTTTGGGTCTGGGTTACCTCACATAGGATAATATAAAACAAAACTAACCCAGAGGAATTGGACAAAACAAACATAAGCAAAAGAATCTAAGACTAGCCATAAGAATCAGATAATCTCCCATTTGCACCCTCAGGAATGTCAGAAAACAATACTAAACTGGCTGATTATATATATATATATATAATATATATTATATATATTAGTGTATAACATGATATATATGTCATATTACACATTACATTATACACATTACATATTACACTTTACACATTATATATTATATATTACACATTGAATGTTACACACGTTACATGTTACACATGTGACACATGTTATACATGTTACACATATAAGGTATGTATCTATCTCTGCGTGTGTGTGTGTGTGTGTGGGGGGGTGCGTGCATGTGCTAAGGACCTATTGCAAATCCACACAGATCTCATGGATGTTGTCTCATCTCTATGAATCCATATGAGCTTTGATCGTGTTAATTTAGAGGGCTTTGTTTCCACGGTGTCTTTCTTAACCTCTGGCTCTTATTCTTCTTTACTTCCTCTTCTACAAGATTTCATGAGCTCTAGTGGAAAAGGTTTTATAAGACAACATCATAGTTAGTATGAAGTATTCCAAGAATCACCTCTCTCTGCACAAATATTTTGCCATAGCTCCATCTATTTGTTGCCATCTGCTACACGGAAAAGTTCTCTAGTGATGGATAAGAAAATTACTAGCCTATGAGTATAAAAATTCCCTCAGATTTGGAACTGGGGGTAGTCACTAGAAAGTCTCCGACTGCAGAGAAGCAAAAGACTCCCATGACCTAATTGTGATAACATTAGGCAAAATTCTCAACAAAAGGAAGATACAACTTGTAGATACTACCTCACATAGATAGGCACAGCCCCCTGGTGAGGGAAGGGGCCAACCACACATCTCAAAACTTTTAAACTAGAAATTATAGGAAGAACAATATCAACCAACCAGATTCTCCCAGAGCTCCCCGGGACTAAAGCACAAACCAAAGAGTATATAAAGAGGGAGCCAGGATTCCAGATACATATGTCGCAAAGGATGGCCTTATCTGACATCAATGGGAGGAGAAGAAGGCTTGATACCCCAAGGTATGGTGATACTAGAAGGGTGAGGTGGGAATGGCTTAGTGAGTGGAGGAACATCCTTATAGAGGAGAAGGGGAGGGAAATTGAGGAGATGGCATGCGAGATTTTGTGGAGTGGTATCGTGGAAGGGGATATCATTTGAAATAGAAATGAATAAAGTGATTAATAATAATAAAATCTTCTAAAAATTATTTTATTGATACATTATTTTAAAAGTGTTATGTGTTATGGATTTTTAGTTTCAGGCTCTTGGTCACCCAAGCAGTGTTTGATATGGGTTCCTTTTCATGGATTGGTCATTAACACAAATCATATATTGGTTGCTTGCTCTCACAAGCATTATGCATACATTACACTAGCATAGTGTAGCCAGGATACTGTTGTAGACCAAATTATTTGTTTAAGGTTGGTGTGCATGATTTCTATTGTTGTTATTGTTGTTGTTGGTGGTGGTTGTCGTGGTAGTGTTGTTGTTGTTGTTGTTAGCATGCAGAGTAATAGCCTATAGCAAAATGCATCATGTCAAGGTGCAGTGTCTCTTTAGGGTACCTCTCCATATTTAATGGGTTGTATAGGTGCTATTTTAAGCAGTAGAGCCTTGATGCCAGTTTGTGGCGATTTCCATAGGTTTCATTTGGCTAACAATTCAATCAAATTTAACCCAATATCAATACTGGAAAATACCTTTTTTGACAAGAAATGCCAGTTGGTACTCTTCCTTACCCATTATTTAAAAGTTTTCATTTAGATTGTTTTCATATATCAATATACTTTATGAATGATTTTACTATATTATGTTTCTATAATACCCCTCAATTTTCTGTTAATTTTAGATATCTCTATATTTATTTTATCCCTTGTCTTCTTCTTCCATCCCTTTCTCCACTTGCTCTTCCCTTTTCAGCCCCCAAATCTATCTAAAACATCTTTTTTCGATTTCACTTTCCTAAAGTGAAAAACATAAAGTCTATATGTTCTCTAAAGCAGCAATAAGCATGGTTGAGCAAGTGTGTTTGTGGTGATATGAAGAGTCTGAGCATTTCTTTTTAAAAGTAGTATATATTTATTATTAAAACATAGTTACACCATTTCTGCCTTCCCATTTTTCTGCAATCTCTTCTTCCATCTACTCCCTCGCTCTCACTTAAATCTATGACCCCTTTTCCTTATTCATATATATATATATATATATATATATATATGGGTGTTCCTAAATGTATATACATAAAAGCTGCTCAGATCTTATATCCATTTATGACATTAGAGAATACTCAGTAAAGTCCAACCCAAGCAATAATAAAAATGTAGAAAGAGCAGTGCACAAATAAAGCCTTTTAAAACCAAGATTCAATATCAACCCATTGTAATTTAAGAGTATTCAAGCAAAGGAAAGTGCAAATGTAGATTGGCTGAACTTTATGTTTTTGTTTGTAAATATGAAACCAGCCAGTGCTCTAGGGATAGAAAATTTGTCTACAAATAACAATAGGACTACAAAAACATTTAATTGTAATAACAACTCTTCAAAGCAACTAGAAATAACCTTTTTCTCTGTATTCATTTATGGCTTCAACTGTGTAGTATCAGGGACAGACTGGGGTCCCAGCTGCCTTTATTCATTTAATAAATTGTGAAAATTAATAGGTATTATTCATGCATTTCAGCCTTTTCACATTTAATAACAGTTCATACCAATCAAAAATACAAAAACCAAGGTCTACATGGGGTGTGTGTGTGGGTGTCACATGTTAGTGGCAGATTGTAAACCTGCATGTGTACTGTCACTGGAATTCTTTCCAGGAGAGAACTGTTTTATCAGTTTTGCAAAATGAAATGGGAAATATTTTTTCTGTAATTTTCAGAGAGTTCTAACTGCCCTCGTAATCTATTGGCCTTGTTTTAAAATTTGCCTCCTGTTCATTTGTTCAGACATAATTACAGCTTCTTTACAAAATTTTCATGTCAATCCTTATTAATCTCTAATTTCTAATCATAGGCATAAGGGATTTGGACACTGCATTTTAAATTTTATGGCACTGTAGAGAAAATTGACATGTTCCTGGTTCAATGAATTCCTGACTGTATTCTTCTCCGTCATACCCCCAAGAGGAAGAGAGAATGAAGCAGGCAGCAGGGACTTGAAGTTGCATTGCAGCTCTAAACACAATTATGACTAGATTAGTATAGGTAGGCATGGCAGTTCTTGGTTGTACTACTACAGTGAAAAATAGGATAAATGAGGCTATAGCACCTGCAAGGCATGGAGACAAAACTTAAGAGTCTTTTCTCAAAGGCATAGATATCTCTGAAAAGACATAAAGGTACTGAGAATTTAAGGGTTTCACTGAATTGAATATTGGGGGAGAAGTAGAGGGAATGTGCTATCATTAGATTACCTTAAGTAAATTAAAGTACTGTGTGTTATAAGGGAAAGGGAGGATCAGGAATTTTGTGGGCAAGATCAGTGGTACTATTATATAATCATACTTCGAAAGGACATAATTTCTTTACTTTGATCCATTGGAATCTCTTTGTACGCAAATTTATTGTTCTCATTATTGAGAATATTTTTCAGTACTTCCAAGGAAATATGCCATTTCTGTGGAAATAGGCTACATGAAGTTATTTGGAGTCCCATTTGTTTCAAGAACAGCAGTGGTCCATTTGCTAAGTTTAGTAAGCTTATCTTGACATATAATCACCCAAAGTCTATTTTTGAATTAAGAATGACTCCTGGTATCGGATAATCCATGAGTTTGACACATATATATTAGGTTTCATTCATCATAAGATTATTGGGCATGTTTTATTCTTGTCTGTGAAATTCTCTGCTGTGTTAATTCCTCCCTCTCTTCAAACTTCAGAAAAACAATTGCCATATTTGTTACATTCTCTGATGTCCTACTTTTAGAAGCATATAGCATGCTTGAATGTCATATTGAATCATATTACTAAATATGGATTTTATGTTTTCTTCATATTTTTTTGGATATTTGTACACATGAGCATGTAAAGGTCGTTGTTCTCATGTTTGCGGGTACTTACATGTGGGTAACACAGGTCAAGTTCACACTTCAAATTTCAGGAAACTTGGACCATAATTGCCAAAGACAGAGTCTCTTACTAGTGACTAGAGCTTGCTAATTAAGTTAGCATAAATGCCTGGACAGCAAGCCCCGGGGATATTGCTGCCTGCCCTTTTTCCAACATTGGAATTATAAAAATGAGCTTGATGAGAATGATGGGGATATACTTCAGGTCCTCATGCTTACATGGTAAGTACTATATTGACTCTGCTCTTGTCCAAGTCCTCTCTATTAGTTTTTGTTGTGAACTGACATTTTCCTGCTGAAAATTATTATATGATATTACATGTGCATCAATCTGCCAAAGGACATCTCCACTAATTCTAACTTTCAAAATGATGACTAGAGTTGCTACAAACACATCTAGGTTTTGATATGGAGCTTTTGGGAAGCTCCTTCAGGAAATGCAGAACAAACTGATTCATGGAAATTATAATTATATTTTATAAGTTATAAGTAACTTTTATAACAAAATACTAAACTCAGTGATCTGATGTTGGCCTTTCTAGTAACCATCCAGTTTATCTCACTGTGATAATTCTTTATAGTTTTGTGATGTCATATAAGGTGGAACATATTTTCATTTATTTATATATTGCTTTCTATAAACCTTTACGAATAAGTTGTTTTTTCAAGTTTGTTGCAAATTTTACTTTAAAAATTAGACAGTATCTTGAATGTTCATTTTAAGAGCTATTTGCATATTTTAGACAATGACTCCATAATACATACTGTTTTTTGCAAGGATTTTCAACCTCAATATATGTTTCTTCTTTCCATTACATTGGCATTATTACACAGAAATTTGTAATTTAAATGAAATGCAGAGTCAGTCCTTCCATAAATCATGATGGGTTTAGATCTGAGTTCTGCAATCTGTTCCATGGGTTATATAACTACTTTCATGCAGTTTTAAAATATGGTTTTACTACAGTTTTGTTGTATATATTGAAAATATGTTATATCATGGTTAAATATATTCCAATAATACAAATTAGGTAGGACTGGAAATCACTGAAAGAACTATTGCCTTAGTGATTGGATATATAAGCATATATATGTATAATCAGAAAATATTGAATCTATATTTCAAGAATATGGTGATAGCTTGTTTGAAGATCATTGTTCCTCCCCATTCCATTCCTTTCCTTAGAGTGAGAAGATGAGAAAATGGGAATTTGTATAAAGAGGTCATATGTTTAGACACCACAAAGTTACTACTTCATGCAAAGAACCATTGTGTAGTTTAATTCTCCCTAAAGCCCCTGGTTATTGGGAGAATTAAACCAAAATGACTTCAAAGCTCTTTGAGTATTTTACTTCTGTCATAGAAAATGAGTGATAAACCATGTAGTTTATACAAATATTCATGCTGCAAAGATTATCTTCCTATAAGGCAAGAGTAACTTTGAGAAAAGCTACCCTAGTTCTGCTTTAAGGAATGAAATATAGATGACAAGTTGAGCTGCAGAAAGACATGACTTGGGTCTCAGCAGTTTCATTTTTGGCAGAAGATATGGACAATTATTTAAGTTTTCAATAATCTTAGGTTACAGATCTCTTTTATTATTTAAATTAGACAATGTATTATTAGAATTAAGGCAATTAAATTAAAACTTTATAAAAATACAGCTTGGGTGTAAATAAAATAATTAGTAGCAAAGATGTTAATAATTCTCTTTCAAATAATTAGGGTTCAATGTAATAGTATACTATGCTAAATGCCATGTTACTGACACCTTGTAACAGTTTTAGCGGCTAAAATAGGGGGTTACAATATGTTAACTAATTCCATTACTAGGTATATATCTCCAACAATTACCAGCTTACATCAACATTGAACACTTGCTATGAATATTGATAAAGAACATTCATATATGGAAAAATCAGAAAAAAATGTCTTTTAACTACAGAATGGATAAACAAACAGCATCATGTTCATATTTCCAAGAATAAAAAATAAATTATTACTTGTTATAATATGATAACTTCTTTTTTCTTTTATTGGATTATTTTATTTACATTTCAAATATTATTCCTTTTCCTGAACATAAGCCCCCTATCACATTCCCCTCCCCTTCTTCTTTAAGGGTGTTTCCCTCCCATCCATCACCCCTTCCTGCCCCCCTCCCGGTATTCCCCTACAATGGGGGTCCATCCTCAGCAGGGCCAAGGGCTTGTCTTTCCTTTGGTGCCCAACAAGGCCATCCTCTGTTACATATGCAGCTGGAGCCATGGGTCAGTTCATTTACAGTCTTTGAGTAGTGGTTTAGTCCCTGGGATCTCTGATTTGTTGACATTGTTGTTCTTATGGGTTTGTAAGCCCCTGTGGTTCTTTCAATCCTTTCTCTAATTCCTCCAAAGGGGGTCCCGTTTACAGTTCAGTGGTTTGCTGCTGGCATTCACCTCTATGTTTGACATGCTTGACTGTGTCTCTCAGGAGACATCTATATCCGGCTCCTGTCAGCCTGCACTTCTTAGCTTCATCAATCTTATCTAGTTTTGGTGGCAGTTATATATGGGCCACATGTGGGGCAAGTTCTGAATGGCTGTTCATCCAGTCTCTGCTCCAAGCTTTGCTTCCATATCCCCTCCCATGAATATTTTTGTCCCCCCTTTTAAAAAGGAGTGAAGCATCTGCACTTTGGTCTTCCTTCTTCTTGAGCTTCATGTAGTCTGTGGACTGTATCTTGGGTAATTGGAGCTTTTGGGCAAATATCCACTATCAGTGAGTGCTTACCAAGTGTGTTTTTCTGTGATTTTATTACTTCACTCAGGATGATACATTCTAGTTCCATCCATTTGCCTATGAATTTCATGAATTCATTGATTTTGATGGCTGAGTAGTACTCCATTGTGTAGATGTACCACACTTTCTGTATCCATTCCTCTGTTGAAGCACATCTGGGTTCTTTCCATCTTCTTGTTATTATAAATGAAGATGATATGAACATAGTGGAGCATGTGTCTTTGTTGGAGCATCTTTTGGGTATATTCCCGGGAGAGGTATAGTTGCGTCCTCAAGTAATGCAATGTCCAATTTTCTGAAGAACCCCCAGACTGACTTCCAGAGTGGTTGTACCACTTTGCAATCCCAATGTCATGTTCCTTGACCAAAGTTAAATATATAAAGCCACACCTGCAAAATTTATTTTCTTCAGAGAAATAAATAGGGTTCAATAGAAAGATGTTCTTCTTAGAAATTGAGCATGGGGAGTAATTGACTGGTATTGCAAGAAGTTTCTTTTGAAATCAAGAAAAATGTGCTGAAGCTAAAGTTATTTTTTTGCACAGTTCATTCATAGACCAAATCCATATGGTACTTAGACTCTGAAAGCAGGCTTAAAATAAAGAGAAGGAATGTAATTTTAACACTAAGTAGATTGGTTTTAGTTCTAGATTAGTCTCTGTGTAACTTTAGAGAAGTTGTTTTATTTCTGTGAGACTTACTAGAACTATATTACCTGATTTATAAAATTGGGATTTTAATTTGAGCTTTATTCTAACACTAATATTCTGGTTCTGTGAAGATTTACTTTACACACACAGACACACACACACACACACACACACACACACACACACACACACACCACTGTGGTTAAAACAGTCCTTTACACATGCAGAGTGAACTCTAACATTTAAGTATTTCTCAAGCCCTTCATTCAATATACTTCTATTCCAATCATGAGCTAAGACAACTACCACAATGGACAGTAATTAAATTAACTATATTTATTCTGCCAATAGAAGTTGAAGTTAATATTATATGTGATAATGAATTACTGTTGACATTAAATAAAAACTCATGAGGTATTCAAAATTTAGTCAGTCCATATTATCTATGAGTGAAACAGTTACTTTTAGGTTGACCTCAGATAGGACATACCAAGAACCTGAAATATATTTTCAATTACGATTCCAAAGTGGCCAGAGAAAGACTATACTTTTACCTCTTCTGATGCTATTTTGGCTGAATCTCAAAAAAGCCTTGTACATTTTTATAGCTCTCCTTTCCTTTACAGAGTATACATTAGTGAGGAAGAAGTTCCTTTTCTCCTGTCAAACAAGAAAATGTTAGCGTGTCCTAATGGCAGGTATAGTTTCTCAACCTAATACGTTGCTCTCTGTGGTGTGGATGACAACATCTTGCTAATTGACATACAAACCAGCCACGAACCAATTCAGACACACTAACAGTCACCAACTTGGTTGAATTTTGTACTCATGAATTCTATTTCATTTTTCTTGAAGCAAGGTTTATTTTCTTGGATGCTGTTTTCTGTTTGCCTTTTATAGATATTTTTTATTTCCTAGAATTTAAATATTTCCTACATTTTTATTAAAATATAATTTCCTACATTAAAGTATAAAATTATTATTTAAAATTTCTGCAAACTATGGTCAATACATAAATTTATTTGTACACAGTAATCTTAGAGAACAAATCTTTGTCCCATAGTATTCCCCAATCTCTCTAAAGGCAAATTAATCAACCTATTCTCTACTCTTATTAAGAGCCTATTTTGTTGATGTCCTTATAGCTTTATATTCAATTAAATTTTGTATATAAGGGATAATTTCCTTTTGAGTTGATTTCTTACACACAGAATAACTTACTTGATAGCTGCATATTTGGTTCTGTGTTACCAATCACCAGTTTCTGCCTGCTTGTTAAGCAATATTCTCTTGTGTGGACATGGATAAGTTTCTTTATGTGTCTCCAATTTGAGTGGCTTTAGCATCATATCTACCTGTGGACACTTGTGAAGAAATCTATTGTAAAAATTCCAACATAACTCTTCATTTGAACATAGGGCTTATGCACATTAAATAAATTTCTATGCTATGATTGCTGGGTTCATATGATAAATTCATATGCTAGCTATTTGAATGTGAAAACTACCTATCTGTCTTCTAACGTTCTTGTTCTGTTTTGCACTTCTAATAACAAAACTCAAGACAGAGTTACTTTAAAATCTTTCTTCAAATTGGCATTTTTTATCATGCTTTTGAAATTCTGAAGTCTATTCATTTATTGGTGTATATTATATAAAATGTTTATTACCATAAATTCTCAACATTGCTAGTAAGATTTAATTGTGACACTCCATGAAATTATAATGTGTGTATATGCTATTTGTCGCTCAGTATATTAAATGATTTTTACCAAATCTGGTGACCTGAGTAAAATCCCCAGAAACCATGTAAAGTAGGGAAAGAGAAAACTGACTTCAGAAAATGATCCTGCAGCACATCCTCCCCTGACCCCGCAACCAATGTATAATATGTTGAAAAGCCTTTAAAGGATGGTCTTCTGTTCCTCCTACCAAGTACTTTTCAGGAATAAACACACTTTAATTTTCTCTAGGATTTTAATAAAATCTTTTATATGATTTTAATAAGACCCCATTTCATTTCTGGAATTCTATGAAAATTCAGTTTTACATTGCAATTCATTAAAGATGACTTTCTCTTAAATACTTCCTGCAAATGTCAATTTTATTTTCTTAGATGAAATGATGAGATGAAAGCCACAGCCAAAGTGTATGGAAAATGCCTTGGACTCAGCATGGTACGTCTCATTCTTTGTTCTAACTTTCTTGAAGCCTAGGCCTAAAACATTCTAGCCTCTATAAAATCTAATCTTATGCAAAACTGGACTTAAAGACTTTAGTTTCCAGCATTCATCTGCAAACATAGACCTAGAATGTTTCAGCTTCCAAGACTTGTTGCTGAGAAAGCTCATACTTTCTATTTCTTTCTGAACTCTGGATGGCAGGCTCAACTCAGCTGTTCTGGCTAACCGCCTCTCTACTGCCTAATTCTAACTGGATTTTCTTCACTTCTGACTGAAGTGGTCTACTTAGAAAAACTACCTTTGCATTCCACAAACTGAACTACACAGACTGCACTGATTGTGGGAACTGAACTCAGCTGAGCTTTACCGCACTCAACTGAACCCCACTAAACTGAAATCAATAATCCCTACACTGCTCTCTCTTTTACTTCTTTTGAGAGTTGGGAGAATCTTATCTCTGGATCTTTATGTTAAATCTTTCTCTGATTCATCACTTTGTCTGCCTATCAATTAGATGTCATTGCTTTCCAGGTAGATCATTCCGGGTGTGTTTGCATTATAGACATATCACATAGACATAGGATGGTTTTGGTTATGATCCCTTGCCAGAGAAGCCATGATGTTACACTAAAATTTTTCTATAACTTCCACTACAATTTAAGAAGATAAAGATTATCTTTTCACATCTAAATATAATCAGTAAATACCAATGGTAATATATATTTTTCTTTTTTCTTTTTTTTTGTGTGGATACATACATTTTGTCCCCATCTTTATTAACTTGAGTATTTCTTATTTACATTTTGATTGTTGTTCCCCTTCCCGGTTTCCAGGCCAACATCCCCCTAACACCTCCCACTCCCCTTCTCTGTGGGTGTTCCCCTCCCCATCCTCCCCCCATTGCCACCCTCCCCCCAACAATCACGTTCACTGCGGGTTCAGTCTTGGCAGGACCAAGGGCTTCCCCTTCCACTGGTGCTCTTACTAGGATATTCATTGCTACCTATGAGGTTGGAGCCCAGGGTCAGTCCACGTATAGTCTTTGGGTAGTGGCTTAGGCCATGGAAGCTCTGGTTGGTTGGCATTGTTGTTTATATGGGGTCTCGAGCTCCTTCAAGCTCTTACAGTCCTTTCTCTGGTTCCTTCAACGGGGTTCCCATTCTCATTTCAGTGGTTTGCTGCTGGCATTCACCTATGTATTTGCTGTATTCTGGCTGTGTCTCTCAGGACAGATCTACATCTGGTTCCTGTCGGCCTGCACTTCTTTGCTTCATCCATCTTGTCTAATTGGATGGCTGTATATGTATGGGCCACATGTGGGGAGGCTCTGAATGGGTGTTCCTTCTGCCTCTGTTCTAAACCTTGCCTCCCTATTCCCTACCAAGGGTATTCTTGTTCCCCTTTTAAAGAAGGAGTGAAGCATTCACATTTTGGTCATCCTTCTTGAGTTTCATGTGTTCTGTGCATCTAGGGTAATTCGAGCATTTGGGCTAATAGCCACTTATCAATGAATGCATACCATGTGTGTTTTTCTGTGATTGGGTTACCTCACTCAGGATGATATTTTCCAGTTCCATCCATTTGCCTATGAATTTCATAAAGTCATTGTTTTTGATAGCTGACTAATATTCCATTGTGTAGATGTACCACATTTTCTGTATCCATTCCTCTGTTGAAGGGCATCTGGGTTCTCTCCAGGTTCTGGCTATTATAAATAAGGCTGCTATGAACATAGTGGAGCATGTGTCTTTGTTATATATTGGGGCATCTTTTTTTTTTTGGATCTTTTTTTCGGAGCTGGGAACCGAACCCAGGGCCTTGCGCTTCCTAGGCAAGCGCTCTACCACTGAGCTAAATCCCCAACCCCATATTGGGGCATCTTTTGAGTATATATTTTTCTTCATAAATGTGTAATTTTTAAATTGCAAATTGAAATATTTCCTTCACCAATAACATAGGAAGTATGGTTTTTGAGAGGAATACGTAGATATATTTTTACTATGGCTTGAAATATATTTTTAGTTTACTTTGAACTCTCAATTTAGTTGGTTAACAGAAATTAATTTAAAAAAATATCGCTTAAATTTATTTCAACTTTACATTAGTGGGCCAATGCATAAAGAAAAATGCTAATATAGTCAGAAGATTATACTTAACATTTCTGGATGAAGAACGATATGAATTTCTTTTATTTGCCTGCTGTAATTATTATCTCAAAAGTTTATTGCCTCTGTCTCCTAAAATAGTCCTACTTCTGGAAGCTTCTAGATTCTGTATAATCTTGTCTAAACATTGAATGCGTTCACATCTGAGACTTACTGTTCAGTAAGCTTACCAATTCTAACAGTTTTTTTTTTTTTTTAACTCTGGCTGGTTGGTCAACTCAGCCGTTTTAACTCAAAACTGATTGATCCAATCTGGCTTCTCTTCAGGCCTCTGACTTTTTGCATTACTTGACATCAAACTGTCTTTGACAACTTGTTCTAATTTTCAGACTCCTTCTCATTCTATGACTCACCTGTTTTCAGCTATCTTTGACTTAATTTTTTTTTCAACCAGTCTTTGTAAAACTCCCTGTAAAACCGACTCTCTCCCTCTCCATTACCGCTCAAGTAGCTTCCCATTCCTCTCTTCTCATGGGAGTTGGGCATATCCTATTCTGTCAAATCTTTCTCTGATTCATCATTTGTCTACCTCTCAATTAGATATCACTTACAAATATGGCTGCTTCCTTCTAAAAAGTAACTTAACCTTTATTATTTGGGCTTAAAAGTGTGCATGAAAGTCATGTCTATATTTTAGCCATAGGAATTAAAGGTCTGTGCTGAGGTTGAACCATACCAAAACTAGAAACGACTATTCCAGTAAAGAACACAGTCTTAAATCTCAAGGTTCACAAAATGATCAAATAGCTTGGAACAAACAGGTTTTTATAAATTATAGCCAATTTTCCCTATATCCTCACAGAATTCTAAGAATACAAATTAGTTTCAAAATATATTTAAAAATTTTGCCACAACATAATCATAAACAAGTACTGAAGTGACACAAGAAACATGGACCCCTTATGTTCACTGAGCCTCCGTGGTCAGAACAAATGAAATCCCCTAGGTGTAGGGGTTTGGCTCTTACCAACACATTTTGATTATGGTTTCTGTTGCTGATACAAATCATTATCTTAAATGATTAGGGTAATAATTTTCTTGCATCTTTATGAATATAAGTGTTCTATACATAGTTATGATTAGATTAATGTAAATTTCAAGTAAATTCCTTTCTAAGACCAATATCATACTATAAGTGTTGCTTTTGTCTCTGTCCCTCAACTCTGCCTCCTCAGTCCAGACTGTGTAATCTCAGTTCATAGGTCCATGTCACATGGCCGGATATTATATCATGGTGCGCCTGCACAGCTCTCACAATGGACATGGCTAGTTACAGGTGTGTGAAGATGTCAGGTGCTAGTCATGAGACTTAGCTGAAGTCCCAGGAATCGTCTTGGGACTGCCGCCATACCCGCTCCCCACTTCTCCCCCTTCCTTATGTTTTTGGAAGAGAGAATGCCTGTCTTAGGTTGCCCACTGCAGCAATGCCCCTTACCCATATCTGGAGACAAACAGCTTAGGTTTGATCCCTGTCTTAGGTTGATTACACGCCCAGGGAGTCTTACCCCTCATTGACTACTTCTCTAGCATGCCAAGCCACACTTGAGGAGACTGTCCCGTCTCCACCACTGCAAAAGCCTGTATCATTAAGGCTTGAGTTCTGCGCTGATGAAACTGTATACAGCACTTGCACCAAAAGGCCAGGACGCTAATAAGAATCAGGCATAGGGCAAGTCCAGCAAGTCCAACCCATTCTTTCAGCCACGAGGCAACGGTGGCAATCTAATTGGCCAGTCCTCCAGCTAAGGACATGCTCTGTGTTGGCTTGAATCATCCTTTGTGGTGTGCTGCTATGGTTCTGGTCCCCTGCCTTGCTGCCTGTGAGTCTGGAGGCTTCAGCTGTTAGGAACCAGAGGCTGGTTAGCTTTGAGACTGTGGAGGGCTCTTCGTGCTGCAGCAGACTTTGTGATCCGGTAGCTACGACCAACACCTTTAAACTTCCCCTTTCCCACCACTTCCACGGTGACCGTCCACTCGAGTGGAGTTGATATGGACGATGGATTGTCTCAATTCCTGAACTAGTCCATCAAGGTGTTGAGACCAAATTCCTGTAAGATACTGAGATATATTACGGGATATCTGAGCAGCACTGAAGTTAGTGTGTGTGTGTGTGTGTGTGTGTGTGTGTGTGTGTGTGTGTGTGTGTGTGTGTGTTTAATTCATGAATACAGAGAAATATGGAGGTAAACAAGAAGTAAGTTCACCTGCTGTGAGCTCAGAGTAGATTAACAATTCAATGCTACAGATAGAGTATGAATGTACTAATAAATAAATTAATTGAAATAGCATTCTAATTTCAAAAATGATTGACATCATACTGTATCATTCACTGTTTATAGCTACATATGCTACAGTGTAGTAGCTTTGTTACAAAAAATAAAAATTAGTTTATTAGTCTATGGAAATTTCTCTTTAGTAAAATCTTATGTTACTTGGCTTCTGTATAGTCTCTCTTTGAACAAAACCTTATTCCATGAATGAATGCATGTCCTTGTAATGTAACAATTGCATTTTGGATCTTTCTGTTTGTAGAGTAATAGACACAGGATGTAAGAGTCAATATATTACAGTATAAATAAGATATATGATGAATTGTGTATGTGTGAGTGTGCGTGTGTAAAAAAAATGAGTGAGAGAGACAGAGACAGAGACAGAGAATGACTAAAATATAAGCATCTCTCATTTTCCGATTCCTCTTTCCAATAACTACTCTAGCTGAAATTAAATTACAGAATGTGAGCACAATATAAGTTAAGCCACCACTAGCTCTCAGAGGCCTCCATTCACTAACAATATATGCTCATTTTGTGTGCACTTTCTGATAATTTTCTGAAAGGGCCTCATGACCCACCATTTCTTCAGAAATTATTAGCCAATAAGAGTCTTCACCCAAGGGGTTACTAGCTATATAATATTTTTTTGCGGCACTCTCTTGGAGATCACAAAAGAAAGAAGTGTTTAGTGAAGAAAGGAAAATGGAATGAGGAAAAGGGAAATAGGTAAATCGTATTGAGTAATTACACTAAGGGAGTAGAAAGGACAGCTAATATAAAGTGGCAACTCTTGAAATTTACCCACAATAACATGAACAAGTTCTGAGTTAAGTGTGTACTTGCTATTTTAAAAATAAAACAAAATCATGTATTTATAGGAAATTGATGTGAAAATATTTGGTCTAAAAATCCTATATAAGGAAATGTCACTGAACTGATGGATACCTGAATTCAAATTACAAGTATGTGGTTACAAATTGCTATTTGGATTTCAATAATGATGTCTCTGATTGCTGAGTGGATGGTTAATACGTGAAACCAGCATGAGGATTCTAATTCATTTTGTGTAAATTCAGAGTCAGGTACCAATAAGAACCACCATTGTAATCTAAAACAAAATTGAGAGCATTCTTTATTTTATATTTTTATATATTATTGTAATTTCATAAATTATTATTTACACATATACACACACACACATTCACATCCACCCATAAAATACCCCAGTATATTGTTTTTCTCCAAATTCATGTTTTCATTTCTTAATTTTGTATACCATTGTATGAAATTGCTGCTGCCAATAATCACAGAGCTATGGGACCATCCACTGACATGTGATGCCAATGTGACAATGGCTGTAGCATCAAAGAAAAGTGAATATCCCTTTCCTAATGGTCCTTAATTGCTAATACCCCTTTAGCTAGGAATGGGACACCATAAATACTTTTTCAACTTTCTATCTGATAATACTGAGGATGACATCTACAGGAAGCAAAACCTAACTAGAATGCTATACTGTAACTTCTATGTGCAAGCACAAAAGAGGAAAAATTGAACATAATTTAAAAAACTATAAGAAGAGAGAAATAGACATGGTTGATATTTTACAAGCAATATGATTCTGAATGGGAGTCTGCCAATTATTAGCAATAGATTTAAGTACATTGAAAACAGATCATGTACAAACTTGGTTATTATAAGTATTGTCAGTATAGTTTTCTCTTTAATCGTAGTATATAAAAGGTTTAAGTGGCTTCCTATGTCTTGTTTAGTTGAATATTTTTGTTGAGCGCATATTATATTCACGATATCAATCTTGTAGCAGAGGTTCACAAACCAGAATAAGTAGACTACTGTGGTTATATAAATGACAAAGGTATCTGAGAACTAAAGGTAACACACAGCATGAATTCATGATCTGTAGATCAAGAGTTTAGTTTTAAAGGAACTGTTTTTCTGCCAAAAGCCTAAAATCAGGCTCACAAAAGACTGAAATCAAGGTGTTGATGGGGATGCAATTCACAGCTCTTTTCTAAGCTCAGTACATTGATGATAGAATTCAAGTTTCAATTGCTGTAGGCAGAGGCTTTTTCTCTTTCAAAAGACCTACCCCTTTTCTGAAAAATAAACAGGACTCTCTGTTGTCCCACATCATTTTATGTAAACCTCTAATCAGATCTGACCTTCTTAGTAACCATCCATTGGATTAACTCAAATGGTTCTGAGTCGTAACCATTTTGTAGGATATAGTCTACCAATTTTTTTGTCTTAGGTTGAAGTAATAAAGTATTTTGGGGTGTAGGTAAATCTGAATAGTCCATGGATTTTTTTATTTGGCAGTGTAGTTGAGAAAGGAATGCTCAGGTTGAGACATAAAGGCTGGGTTGGGTTGTAAATGAAAAGAAAGCGATCAGACATTGTGTAGCCCAAGGAGTTTGTGTATCTTTCAGAGATCAGAGATATTACAGAGAATCTGAGACACAAGAATAAACCACCTTGGTTTGAGAAGAACTATTTATATTATGAAAGAGTTTACAAATTCAGAAAACATGTTGCCCATTACCTCATGTGCCAACTGTGTTATTCATCTCTACTTCTATGTTTGTTCCTTATACTTGAGCCACACAATGAACAACATTTTTCAATATGCTCATAACAACTCTTACTTTGTTCCTTAAATCACCTTTCTTTCCTTTATCTTAGTGTTTTTATATCATTAATTAATATAATTAATAGCATAATACTAACTAAACTGTCAAATGAAGGATGGACAGGTGTGATTCTAATGGAAGGATAGATCTTGTAATGTGAGCTAAATTTGTATTTTATGAACTATATTGACATGGTATTATGTATATATAAAAGATACTGTATTTCAATTTTTTTCCAAAAACAACTGTAAGCAAACTACAATTTTCTATGCATCAATGTATAGAATTTATGTACTCAAATTTAGTCTTCATTTTGGTGTTATCAGGATGTAAGATATTTTAAAAGGAAATTTATTAACAAACTGGGCAAAACTATTTTTAAGATTTCTTGTTCTGTTTTTTAAGACATGATAAAATACAGTTTCAAGAACCATCTTTCAGAAATGAAATGAGGGCTCTCCTAGACACCAGACATGCTACTTCAACTTAGACTCTAATTGAAAAGAAGCAAATCTTATCTGTCCATAGATTACTGGTATTACTGAAGGATTCTGACATCCCCCCCAAATGCTAATGTGAAGGTAAAAGATTCGATTTCTTTTCTTATTTTTTAATACAACTTTTTATTAATGCCATGACCAAAGAAACTTAATAGAGAAAATGATTACTTTTCCATAGTTCAAAGTTGAAGGTGAAATCAATTTTAGTGGGGGAAATTAAGGCAGCAGGAGTTTGAATTATCTGGCCACATTATGACTGCAGTCAAACAAGTTATGAGTGCAAGCATGCTGTTTGTCACCTTGCGTCTTATATCATCCCAGTAGCATTATTTAGGCATGATTAGATCACAATCCAGGTAACATCATCAATGAGCGAAAAGGAAGTGGAGTATAATTGTGTGAAGCTGATGATTGGAGGTATGAGTATGACAAGAATATCTTGTCCATCCATTGACTGACTGTCTCTATTCTAGTCCTCAATGAGGCTAATAGCTTTGTCTCACTATATGCTCCCTTTCTTGATGTTTCTGTCATCCTTAAGCTCAAGAAATACATACAGATGGCATTTAACGAAATTCAATGGTACCACAACAAAATCAAGTTCTCTTCCTTCTTTATTATCTCTTATCATTATTGCAGAGGTGAAACACTAACCAGCCTGTAGTATTTGTTATTATATCAGGACAAATCATAAACTCTCCTTGAGGCTAGTACCAGTCCTGCCAACCCAATGATAGATAGCCAAAAAGGATTGCACTGTCCCTGATGAGAACAAATACCACAAAGAAATGGAAAATAGACCTTCAAGCTAATTAGTTTTAAATAACCCAGTGTCTCATTTGAGAACAACAGATCTTTCATCACTTGCTGGTGAATTTCATCAATAATTTTTGTCAAAGTCAAGCTTATTGACAATACCTTTGTCAATGAAAGTCTAGCATCAATGTGCACTTTTCTTTTTGTGTTCTCAGAGGAACAAAATCTACATACATGGATGAATCTAAAACTGCAAAACTGCTCTGCTAAATTATATTAAATATCAAAAGTACTCTTCTCACTGATATTTAACATGTATTATGCATTGGTCATTATTAAGAACAGTTTGAGGACTACCATGCTCCCAAAGATTCACTTGCTTAATTTTAAAAGTATGAATGTAAACAAGTTAAAGATGAATGTACCATCCTCCCTTGCTCATCAGCAAACTTCCCATTCCTCCTTGACAGTTAATGAGTAGGAGTCAAGATTCCATTTCCTGTGCTGCTTTGGCAACATTGCATTCATGGTGTTAATAAAAGAATACTTAGGAAATCTTCAAATAGAGATTGCTCCCTTGAGACTGATTCTTCTTCTTTTTTATTATCAAAAGCTCCCAGAGTTAAAATACTTTTCAGTCAAAAAAATTTTTTATTAAATTTAAAGACCATAATACAGAGGGAACTCAGACCCACATGTGTCAACCAGAGATAACTTGCCATATGACCATGGTTACTGCTATGCACTCAGAGTAAAGCAACATTGCATGGGATGTTATGTCTTCAATGATTTACTGAGACAAATGCTTTCCTGAATCTTTCAGTCTATATTTACATGTACTGAACTGTGTCATGTAACACTGATATATCTTTGGGTGACCATATGTGAATTCTTGTGTGTTACAAAAATTTTCTGTATTTTTGATTTTCTTTGTTTCTAAAGTCTACCATAAAGTAAAAGCCAAGCAAGCTGAGTGGCTTAAAACTCCAGGCACATTCAGTCACATTCTATTAAATGCATGCTCAAAATCAAGGTGCTTTTAATGATAAGTCTGTAGGTACTCAATTCACCGACATTACTGAATTGAGGATATTCTATGGCTTTAACTCTATTAGTATTTGCTTCATGGAGAGGTAGTAGGTGGATTCAGGAGGAGTAAGGGTAAGGAGTGCTTGCTGAGCATAATGAATATACATTGTATGAAACTGTCAAATAATAATAATTTATATGAAAATAAACAATGTTTTAGAAAAATTACTTTCAAAAGACACTAGGAAAGGATACTTCTTTATGTCTTCTAACTTCTGTTGGTTTGCAGGCAATGTGTGGAATTCTGCTCTTTTTATCTGTTTCATATCAATGTCCTTCTCTCAGATGTTGTTATCTATCTTATACAGATACTGGTAATTAGACGTACTCAGGTCAATATCAATTCATGCCACCTGTAAATGTTCTACTTCTAAATTAAGATAATTTATTGAGTTTCCAGTCGTACATAAAATTTAGAGTGTGCAGTAGAACCTTATTCATAATCATAGGTTTTTCCTCATAGAGTCAGTAAAACATGTCTTCTAATCCATTTCAGTTTTTTTGAATATTATCTCCATATTGCTGGCTTTATTTGTTATTGTATGGCAAAAATGTCAAATTTATATATGTATGTGTGTGTATGTATATATATATATAATGTATGTGAACATTTTTACTTTTCATTGTTTTCTATATATATTTAAATATATATGCTTTGTTCTAATTTGATTAATATCGATCTTGCAAATTCTAGAAATACTCATTAAGCATTGATTTAAACTAAAACCTCATGTTGCCTACAGAATAAGAGAGATATATAAATGGAAAATGGTCAATTAGTGACAAGTAATTGCTGGTAGCTAAGAAAAATGTTCTAGTCCTTTCAAAGCAGCTTCCAAACTTAGTGCATTTGCTGTGCATTCTCACCAATATATTGTCATACACAAAAAATTATGAAAGTTTTCCCTCTTTTCTTTCCCACTTTCATCGATTTGAATTTCTTTAGGTAATGGTATCCTGCCAAAAAATGAAAAGTACATCTAAGATGACGGTGTACAATTATTCTTTTTTTTTTATATTTTAAAGCAGCATCTTTTTTTTTTTATTAACTTGAGTATTTCTTATATACATTTCGAGTGTTATTCCCTTTCCCGGTTTCCGGGCAAACATCCCCCTCCCCCCTCCCCTCCCTTATGGGTGTTCCCCTCCCAACCCTCCCCCCATTGCCGCCCTCCCCCCATAGACTAGTTCACTGGGGGTTCAGTCTTAGCAGGACCCAGGGCTTCCCCTTCCACTGGTGCTCTTACTAGGATATTCATTGCTACCTATGGGGTCAGAGTCCAGGGTCAGTCCATGTATAGTCTTTAGGTAGTGGCTTAGTCCCTGGAAGCTCTGGTTGCTTGGCATTGTTGTACTTTTGGGGTCTCGAGCCCCTTCAAGCTCTTCCAGTTCTTTCTCTGATTCCTTCAATAGGGGACCTATTCTCAGTTCAGTGGTTTGCTGCTGGCATTCGCCTCTGTATTTGTTGTATTCTGGCTGTGTCTCTCAGGAGAGATCTACATCCGGCTCCTGTTGGTCTGCACTTCTTTGCTTCATCCATCTTGTCTAATTGGGTGGCTGTATATGTATGGGCCACATGTGGGGCAGGCTCTAAATGGGTGTTCCTTAAGTCTCTGTTTTAATCTTTGCCTCTCCCTTCCCTGCCAAGGGTATTCTTTTTCCTCATTTAAAGGAGTGAAGCATTCACATTTTGATCATCCGTCTTGAGTTTCGTTTGTTCTAGGGATCTAGGGTAATTCAAGCATTTGGGCTAATAGCCACTTATCAATGAGTGCATACTATGTATGTCTTTCTGTGATTGGGTTAGCTCACTCAGGATGATATTTTCCAGTTCCAACCATTTGCCTACGAATTTCATAAAGTCGTTGTTTTTGATAGCTGAGTAATATTCCATTGTGTAGATGTACCACATTTTCTGTATCCATTCCTCTGTTGAAGGGCATCTGGGTTCTTTCCATTTTCTGGCTATTATAAATAAGGCTGCAATGAACATAGTGGAGCACGTGTCTCTTTTATATGTTGAGGCATCTTTTGGGTATATGCCCAAGAGAGGTATAGCTGGATCCTCAGGCAGTTCAATGTCCAATTTTCTGAGGAACCTCCAGACTGATTTCCAGAATGGTTTTACCAGTCTGCAATCCCACCAACAATGGAGGAGTGTTCCTCTTTCTCCACATCCTCGCCAGCATCTGCTGTCACCTGAGATTTGATCTTAGCCATTCTCACTGGTGTGAGGTGAAATCTCAGGGTTGTTTTGATTTGCATTTCCCTTATGACTAAAGATGTTGAACATTTCTTTAGGTGTTTCTCCGCCATTCGGAGAATTGTGCTGCTCTAGCAAAGAGGCAGTTGTAGATTCTCTTTTAATGTGAAAAAATTTACCAACCCCTGGATAGTTAGTTTGGTTTCTAGTACCACCTGGATGCTAAGTCCTCCAAGTTAAGGATTAAGTCCACTTAGATGACATTGGTTAGCACCATCATGTGAATATCAATATTTTCCGTGCTAGACACTGTATTGTTCATAGGTGTTATGCCAGGTGGGCTGTTATCGATGATTTGTACTGTATTTTATGGTATTATGGAAGTTAGACTATACTCAAAGGGCTTTTCAGGTTAGAGATAATCATCATTGTATAACTAACATCAATGAAGCAGCTTTAGGTAATCAATCATTTACTTTAGAGATCATTTTTTGTCATATTATGAAATTTAATATGATGACAACACCAACAATTTTGCTGGTCCAACATTTAATAATAATAGGAAATTAATTTCAGAACAATGTATGTTCATTAAGTGGCTGTGTCTCCTGCAGACGGTAGCAATGATATGGTACTAATGGGGCTCATTTCTAGTTTATTGTAAAATAGCTTCCAGTTTTCCAAGCTAGAAATCGAAAGCATTTGAACCACATTATTTGCTTTTCACTTTTATGTTTAGTACCCTGTTAATGAGCTTATATAATGCCATCTAGCAGCCAAATTTTTCGTTAGATTTGCTTTTATTCGAGCTTATCTGAAAAAATATGTATTTATTAGAGAACAAAAATAAACTTATTGCCATTCTCCAAGGAACATTAATTAGATCAGCATTTTCTAATCCCCAGAAATGCTTACAAGATTATACAGAATTCACCTCCTATATATTACCTAATGGTTTTGTCAACACATACATAGAAGATGTTAAAAAATAATTGAGCTTTTAGTAAACTCAGAATTCCTATTTAGCTGTGTTTCTCAGCAAAGTTTATGCTACAGATGGGGTTCATAATTATTTTCAAAGAGATTCAAACTCTTCCTCATGACAACTAAAATTCTATGCTGTTACAATTCTACAAAAAAAAAGTCAACTGTAAACATAATGGGTTATTTTTGAGAAATTAAACTGATTTAAATATTTTTCTGTAATATGAGAAATCTTCAGTGACTACAATTTCCCTACTAAACTACCATACTTGTGTAATAAGGATGCAGTTAGTTTTACATTAATGAAAATTCAACTTATACTCTCTCATATGTAACTTGGTATCTTTTCTGAGGATTGGGGAACAGACTTTATTTGGCTTACATTTCCATATTGCTTTTCATTATTGAAGAATGTCAGGACATGAACTCAAACAGGGCAAGATCCTGGAGGCAGGAGCTGATGGAGAAGCCATGGAGATGTGCTGCTTATGAGCTTGTATACCAGGACTTTTCCAGCATGCTTTCTTATAGAATGCAAGACCACCACCAAAGGGATCGCATCACCCACCATGGACTTGACCCTGCCAAACTGATCAATAGTTGAGAAAACGTTTTACAACTAGTTCTCATGAAGGTGTTTTCTCAACTGAGACTCATTCCTATTGGATGATTCTAGCTTGTGTCAAGTTGACCAAAAAAAAAAAAAAAAAAAAAAACAGCCAGCACAGAAAGGAATAATTAAACAGTTTAGTTACATTGAGAGCTATGGAAAGCTGCTTTGTGGGTTTATTTCTTTCAGTGTGAAACCTGAAATGGATTGATCACAAGCTGTTCAATGACTCACCCACTGCCAGTATCCTGCCCAAACTGTGGGCAATTTTGGATTGCCCACCTCACTGCCTCACCAAGTTAGGCCAGTTTTCCAAAGCTCCACAGGAAAATCTCTCAGACTTTCTGGGTCTGACAGATGAAAAGGGATGCTGCCCTGTGAGGCAACTGAGAACTTACTATTTCACAGCCAAAGACAGAACACCTCTGCCAGCACCTCCCAAAAACATAAGGAACACTGTCTTAGTTAGGGTTTTCATTGCTGTGAAGAGACACCATGACTAAGGCAACTTTTATAAAGCACAGCATTTACTGAGCGTTGACTTACAACTTCAGAGATTCAGTCAGTCATCATCATGGCAGTATCCAGGCAGACATGATGCTAGTGGAGCTGAGAGTTACTACATCTTGTTCTGACTGCAGCTAGAAGAAACTGACTCCCTCACTGTGAGAGTTTCAAAGGCTACCCCCATTTTGATGAACTTCCTCCAGCATGAACACACCTCTTCCAAGAAGACGATAGCTCCTAATAGTGTTACTTCCCCATTTGTCAAGTAAATTCAAACCACTACAGTCACCATAGAAGAATATGCATCCATAAAAATGTATTTTGTACATTCCTTTAAGAATGTTGTCTACATTGTGAGCTAGCACCCACTGGGTTCTACCAGGATCTAATATCTAAATGTGTCATTTGTCATATTCAAGCAAAATCATAATTTTTCAATATCATTTTCCATGTTTTCCCTCAAACTTCCTCATACACACTCTAGTAGAAACTATTTACTGTCTTTTCAACTCAGTAGGAATTATAACAAAATTGGGTATGTTATCATGTGCTATTGTGCACATTACATTTTTTAAATTTCATCAGATTAATTTGATAGCTGAATGTTGAATTTAATAAGATAAGAAAGGAAACAGAAATCAGACACATATAAGTATATTAATTTTTATTTTTTGTTTGTTCTGTAATCTTTTATTTTTACACTCTAGACTTTATCCCCTTCAGAGTGCACCCTCTGACTTTTCCATATCCACAATCTACTCCCCTTGCCCTGTCTCCAGGAGAATGTCCCCAATTACAAAACTCTCCCCACAAAACCTCCCCACTCCGTGGAGTCCCAAGTCTCTCGAAGGTTAGGTGCAACTTCTTTGAGCCTAGACCTCTGCCCTATGTGAGTTTGAGGCCTCATGTCAGCTGGTGTATGCTGCCTGGTTGGTAGCTCAGTATTTGAGAGATCTCGAGGATCCAGGTCAGTTGAGTAGCTGGTCTTCCCAGGGAGCCACCCTCCTCCTCAGATTCTTCCAGGTTTTACCTAATTCAACTGGAGAGGTCACCAGCTTCTGTTTCTTGGTTGAGTACAAATATCTGCATCCGAATCTTTTGGCTGCTTGTTGGACCTTTCAGAGGGCAGTAATGAAAGTCCCCTGTTTTTAATCACACCTTAGAATCATTAATAGTGTTAGGCTTTGGGGATCCCCTTGAGCTGGATCTCAAATTCTGCCTGCCACTGGACTTCCCCTTCTTCGGTATCCCCTCCATTGTTTGTTCCTGCAGTACTTTTAGAGAGTAACAATTATGGGTCAGAGTTTCTGACTGTTGGATGACAACGCCATTCTTCCTCTTGATGCCTTGTCTTTCTACTGGGGGTGGGCTCTATAAATCACCTCTCCCCACTGTAGGGCATTTCATCTAAGGTCTCTCCCTTTGAGTCCTAAGAGACTATTACTTCCTAAATCTCTGGTACATTCCAGAGTCTCACACCCCACCCTCTTAACCTCGTGAAGTTGCCTGTTTAGATTCTTTCTACTGGCCCTCAGAGATTCAGTCCTGTTTCCACCCCCAGTACCTGATCATGTTTTCCTCTTTCCCTCTCTGTCACCTTCCCCACCTCCTGTGATTGCTTTCTTCTCCCTCTCAATTGAGACTGAGGCATCCTCACTTGTGTCCTTTCTTGAGTTCTGTGGATTATATCCTGGAAATGTTATATATTTTGTCTATTATCCACTTATTAGTGAACACATACCATGTACATCCTTTTGGGTCTGCGTTACCACAGTCAAGGTGATATTTTTTAGTTCATCCATCTACTTGCAAAACTCATGATGCCCTTGTTGGTAATAACTGACTAATATTTCATTGTGTATAGAATGTGTACAGTTTTCTGTATCCAATCTTCTCTTGTGGGTCCTCTGGATTGTTTTCAGCTTCTGGAAATAAATTTAAAGGAATTCAGACACAATGTATATATTAGTCACATTTCTATTAGGATTACAGATATTTGAGATATCTTACAAGTAGAAAATATTAATTTATGTCTCTGTGTGTGTGTTTCATGATGTATAAATGTTCATGTATGCATGAATATGTATGTGGGGCAAGGAAGACAGTCATCAACATTTAGTATCTTTATTGCTATTTACTTTATTTTCCTTATTGTTATGTACCTGTTTTCCCAGAGACAGGGCCACTCACTGAACCTGGTTAGAGCTTACAGAGTCCCCTACATTCACTTCTCTGAAACTTCCTGGGATTCATCTATTTCTGCCTCGCTTTCCAGCACTGGCATTACTGACACTTACCAAAACACCTGGCCTTTATATAGTGCTGTGTCAACGAGGGTGCTGAGGGTACCTGGAAGAGAATGGAGGATAAGAGACGTGAAGAAGGACACCAACAAGAGTCTGATCAAGGCGACGATTTTATTTTTTCCCAAGACTGAATTTATACCATAACAGGGGCAACAGAGAGAGGAGAGAAGTGGGAAAAACTTACTCAGGCCAAGGACACAGTATTCGTGTGGTCAGCTGATGTCAACAGGATGTTGGTTTTTCAGAAAGGTTACAGGTCATCACCTTGGGTACCTTGACATCAGATGTATTTCTCAGCATGGTCAGAACTTTATCATATCATTATTCATCCTGACCACCATATTTGTATTAATCTTCTGCAGCTGGCAGGGAGTTTCCATGAACCCAGTCATACTTAACTCTAACCATAATAATAACATCAATAATGGAGGGTGTCAAGGGCATCGCTTCGTCTTCATGCTTGTGAAAGTAGTTCACCTACTGAATTGTCTCATGAAAAGTTATGATTTGGGTCAATTTGGGACTTTTCATCTCATAATAAATAGTTTGGATTGCTTCGGATCTATGATAGTTCATTAAATTTGATCAAGTACATTTTATAGAGCACTATTCTATTATATTTATTATTATTATTATTATTATTATTATTATTATTTATATGAGTACACTGCAGTTGTCTTCAAACACACACCAGAAGAGGGCATCAGATTCCTTTACAGATGGTTGTGAGCCACCATGTGGTTGCTGGGGAATTGAACTCAGGACCACTGGAAGAGCACTTAGTGTTCTTAAGTACTGAGCCATCTCTCCAGCCCTAGACAGCTGTTCTTATTATGGCTAGAAAATGAGAAAGGAAAAAAGAGAACTAGAATCCCAATGCCCCGTTCAAAATCAAGTAACTGGTAATTAAAAAAAAAAAAAACTACCACTAAACCCAATGCTTGATGTTTTGACATCTCCTGATTATGTATTATTGTATTGAAAACCTTTACAACACAGGCTCCTGAAAAAAGGCTCCATTTCAAATTAAACCAATAAAAGGTTTTAGATATTGTTTATGACAAAATTGTGAGATTAAAATTGAGATATTAATGTTATCATTATCATTATAGGTCTTTTTATCATGAAGCTGAATTCCTTTTTTCTATGATTGTATTTGTTTTTGGCAGTTCAAACATCACACCTTACGCTTGCTACATAAGTGTTCTTCTCTGATTTAAATCTCTACTTTGTACTTCTATAAAAATTTAAAAGTATTAACACATTATCTTTGATAACTTACTATTCTCAGGAATCTCCCATTTTCCACAAAATTTGACCTTCTAGCTCATTCCTTCAGTTCAGGATTGCCCAAAGAATTTTCCAGATTTATCTGGATCATAAAAAGATTCCAATATTTAACCTTTGATAAGGCAACAGAATTATAATTGTCAATACAGGCATAATTTGATTATATTTCTCAATTCTGTCTCACATTAAATAATATTACCTTTATTTTCACTCTTATAAATGATTCCTTTAAATTGTTGAAGAAACACAGAAAACAAAACCAAAAATCATGAAATCCTGCCTTTCCCCAAATAAAGACTGTTAGTTAAAATGCATGCTCCAGAGACAAGAGCTGAATTTCTTCATGAAAGTCAAAGTTATCCAATATTTTTTTTCTATTCATGTTAGGCTTTTTATTTTCCAGAATATAAAGTAGAAATTCAGGTTTGAATTTACTGCCTGTAGAATAAGGAGATCCCATCTGTGGAAACAGCTGTGAAGGAGAGTACTTGAATCCATTTAATATCAATTGCAAATCTCATTGATCAAAATTCCCACACAGAACAAATCTAGTTAAGTGTGCTGACTGGTCCTTTCTATTTAGATAGCATGTCCAAGTTTTTTCAGTAGGAACTGAATGAGACTGCTGTGGCAGATTAAATTATTCTTAACTTATTTCATGTAATAATATTAATATTCTCACTAACAGAATAGGGAATTCATCAGGGCATATACTTTCATTCAATGTTTTGTAAGTTTTGATAAGTTTGTCATTTTTATTTGTTTAAACTAAAGTATTTCTCATTACAATGAGTTCTAAATAATGTAGAATATATAATTAACATTATTCTGTATTTTCTATCAGTGAATTACTGCTGCAGTTTACATTTGGAGCTTCCAATAAACACACACACACACACACACACAGGAGCGCGCGCACATGTCTTCCTTTTTCTGCCTTTTTGATGAAGGTTGACTTCAGAAACAGAAACAGAATGTGCTGTAAACACAACAAGCAGACTTGACAGTTATCTGATACCCTAACAAGCCATTTGTTGTTCTGAGCAACTAAGTCAACAAACTTCAGTGCACTGGGAATGGTCCCTTAGACGCTGATGCTGTTATTTCTTCTCCTTTCCTATGAACCCTTAAGAGGTTTATGGCACGTCTGGCTTCTGACCCTTCTAGTGTGTTCCTTCTCTTTAGATTTGTCCAAAGAATTTCCAAAAATTAACTGGAGCATAAAAATATGTTCTACTTTCTTGCCTCTTTTACCTTTGGTAAGGCAGCAGAATATAATTTTAGTCCATGCATAGTTTGGTTATATTTCTCAGTTCCGTCTCATATTTTGTGACATAGATATTCACTATATTTTGTTCTAAGTATTCATGATAAATACCCATTTATATTATATGGAATCTTTTGAAACAGACAATTATGACAATATACATAAAACTAATTTGGTAACAAATTGTTTTTCAATAATACCAAAATCTGCAAATTCAATGCAATCCTTATTGCTAGTTCAATGGTAGAAAAACTGAAAGTGACTTTCAGTAACTCTTCCATCCATCTCTCTATCACCTATCTTCCTACTTGCTTATTCATTTGCCTATCTATTCTTTTTCTTTTTATATATTTATCTATCTATCTACCATGCAATCAATGTATCTTGAATTTTCTGCTATCCTGAATTACAGGCTGGATTTCTAAGGCTAACTTCTCCATAATGCTATTCACTAAAGTCTATAAATATTTCTTCCTGGGAATTTCTTGCTCTCATTCTAATCTTTAATTCCTACAAATTGCCTTTACTTATTGATTTAAACCTACAATTTCACAATTTTTATCATATACATTAGCAATAACTTAGAAGTCATTACTATCTCTGTGATTAAAGGCACTTACTTGGAAATATATGTCATTCAGTGTTATTGAACAAGCCAACAAAGCCAAGTCATAAATTCACTTTTCCCTGATTTTGACTAGTAAATTCTGTGAAAACTATGTTGTTTTCTTTGATATGAAAATGGAATTCAGTGAATTCGTTTGACATATTTTAATTTCCCTTTAAATTACTGGTTTTGTGTAGAATGTTTGAACAAGTTCCATTATCTATTGCTGAAGGTGACTACTAAACATTGGAGAATTAAAACAAACAGTATAGTATTCGTAAATGTTCTTGTTCAGAAGTAGAAAGAGTGTTAGGCTCGTGAATAGTAGGAGGCCCATGTGATATCTGCTGGAATTGTAGAAGATGAGGATTCACTGTCTAAATCAATTTTTTCCCAAACCTCTTTACCATTTTCTTGCTTCCCCTTCTCTCTTTCTGTATATTTCTTGTCACACAGAATGGTCTCAGGGCACTCATAGTTAAGTGGTAGTCTCTAAAAGGACAAGATACAAATTGTACACTTAAATTAGGCTCTGGAATAGAAAATGTTCACTTTCACTATGCACTCCACCAAAGCACTTACAAACCAACCAAGCTGTTGCCCTCTGTCAGGAAGGTACTGTATGACCATGTATTCCAACAGTTCATCAGTGGAATAGATGTTTGGGTGGGCCAATTTTAAGCCCTGCATCCAGGCCTGAGAGGTATCTGAATTTCTAAGAACCATGGCTTTCTAATGCCATACCCTAAGTGTCTGGGTTCCGCTGTCAACCTGCAGCAAGTGCCAGCTCTCCTGAATGCTGTGGCAAATGAGGAACAGAGTCTGGTCTCCCACTCTCATGACCTAGGTCACGCTTTCTCACTTCCTATAGGTAGCAAATGATAATGGTGGGAACAGAGCATTTGACTCTCATCACAGCCAGTTAATAGCAAACAAGAGTCTGTTCCTCTTTTACTTCGTCTATAATTAATAGACCTGCAACCATACAAATTTAATAAATTCAATTTTTTAATTGAGAATCTCCTTCCTAGATGTATCAAATTAGTTCTTGTCTTCAAATTGTTTTTGTCTCTTTTTGGGAGATTATTATTTAATATAACAATCTTTTCCATTTTCTTTCTTTTCTTCAAACCCTTCCATAGAAAACTCCCTGCCCCTTCAAATTCAGGATATCTTTTATCACTAATTATTGTTACATGTATATATGTATATAAAATTATGTGTTTGAAATGGTCATTCATCTTTCTTGAGAATCACAAATTGAACCAGATTGACTGACCAGCAAGCCCCAGGATTTTCCTATCTCCCCTGTCTTTGTCTAACTAGTTCTAGAAATAAAGATACACAGCACTTCACCAGACTTTTAATTGGATTTCTACCATCGACCTCAGGTTCTCAAGCTTGCATACAAGGAGCTGACCAATAGAGAAGTCATGTCAAACTCTTACTGTAATCTTATAGAACATTTCATTCATCCTGTAGAAACATGTCACATTTTTAGTTTATAAAATATAAAATGAAAATGGCTCAAGTCTTGAATGTGAGAAAGATAATAGAACATTCTAATAGAGTAGCTACTGCTTTTGTTAGCTGCCCTTACAACTCTTGTGATATTTATTTACAAGTCGGAAATATATTTGTGTCTGTCTCTGTCTCTCTTCTTTCTCTCTCTCTCTCTCTCTCTCTCTCTCTCTCTCTCTCTCTCTCTCTCTCTCTCTCTCTCTCTCCACAACTCTAGCAATGTTCAACCTTGCTAACTGATGTGATTTTTAAGGTCTTCAGTTTCTAGTAACTGGACACAGGTATTTCATATGTATATATATGTATATATTTTTAAATTAATTTGAGAATAATTATCTCAAATCTTCAGTCATCTCCTTTAGTATCAGACTTGAAATTAATAATTAAAACATTTATCTGTGCATTATTCCTTATGTGCCATCCATTAGATGATTATGGCTCAAATAGGGAAACTAATTCTCATGATTCTGACATCATACAGTGTTTATATTATAGCATACTCATACTTCTCACTGCTTGATATTTTCTCTTATCCAGAATACTGTAGATAGTTCTTTTTGACTTAGAATGAACCAGTTCTTCATCAGGGTTTCTGGAACACATATTAGTGGTTGACTTGCTTGCTTATCTATTGTTTTATTCAGACACCCTTGATTGCATAACCTCAAAACATATTCCTACGTTTTCTACTATTATTTGGTAGATGTTTTGCATTAAAGATTCTGTATACAAACTTTAAATCTCTCTTGAATTCAGTCCTAAATCATCAGCTATATATAGTTATACTATCATCTGGACCATCAGGGAAGAAGGTAGAAGGTGCCAAAAATCCTTAGAGGGATATCGAGGGATATCACCTTCCGTACGGAAAAATGGTGTTTATTCCAAATTTGATATAAAGAAATTTATATATATATATACATATATATATATATATATGTGTGTGTGTGTGTGTGTGTCTCAAAATCTGAAAGAAAAAGTTGACTTTGACAATTGATAGAGTGCAGATGAAGTTCTGTGAGTCACAGAAGAATGAGCTGCCTCTTAAACTGCTCGGTCTACACTGCAAGTGACAGGATTCATTTGAAAGCTCCCCTTTCTCCCTACCTTGGTCTTTAAATATTGGTTAATGCTTCATTATTTGATTATTTTTTTGAAAATTCAATATATGACTTAGTGATTATTTGGTAACATCTACTTTTTGTTCCCTGTTGAATCAGTCAAAATCTTTCCACTGAAAGTGATTTCTGAATGAAAATGAATTCCATGGGATAACATATGTATCTTAGAATGGCATCTGATATTGACTGAGTTCCCTTTATTCCCAAACTGGAGACAGAGATAGGAAGAGCTCTGTTACCTCTTGGCTGTTGTGGTCTACATAGTCAAGTCCCAGTCATATGCTATGCATTAACACTCTGTCTTAAAAACAAACAAACAAACATGCAGGCAAAATAAATAAAGTAAATCAAAACAAAAATACCAAAAGAAGGACATCAGATTTCTTTGCTTTGTTGCCTTTTCTATTAAGGATTTAAAAACCTAAATTTTTTATTGGATATATGTCTTTATTTACATTTCAAATGTTATTCCCTTTCCCGGTTTTGTGTCCATAAGCCCCCTATACCCTCACCCTCACCCATAAGGGTGTTTCCTGCACCAACCCCACCTACTGCCCCCCTCCTCCAACATTCCCCTGCACTGGAGGTCCAATTGGCAGAATAAAGGGCTTCACTTTCCACTGGTGCCCATAAGTGCTATTGTCTGCTACATATGCAGTTGGAGCTCTGAGTCAGTCCATGTATATTCTTTGGAGAGTGGTTTAGTCTCTGGAAGCTCTGGTTGGTTGGCATTGTTGTTCTTATGGGTTTGCAAGCTCCTTTAGCTATTTTAGTCCTTCCTCTAATTTCTCAAAAGGGAGTCCTTGTTCTTAATTGAGTGATTTGCTCCTAGAATTCACCTCTGTATTTGACATGCTCTGGTTGTGTCCCTCAGGAGATATCTATATTCAGTCCCTTTCAGCATGCACTTTTAAGCTTCATCAATCTTATCTAGATTTGGTAGCTGTATATACGTGGGCCAAATGTGGGGCAGGCTCTGAATGGCTGTTCCTTCAGTCTCTGCTCTAAACTTTGCCTCCATATACCCTCCTATGGATATTTTTGTTCCCCCTTTAAAGAAGGAGTGGAAGCCTCTACATTTTGGTCATTCTTCTTCTTGAGTATCCTGTGGTCTGTGGATTGCAACTAGGGTAATTCGAGCTTTTTGTCTAATATTCACTTATGAAGGAGAGCATCCCATGTCTTTTTTTGTGATTGTGTTACCTGACTCAGGATGGTATTTTCTAGTTCATTCCATTTGCCTATGAATTTCATGAAGTCATTGCTTTTGATTGCTGAGTAGTACTCCATTGTGTAGATGTAACACATTTTTTAATACATTCCTCTTTTGAGGTTCTTTCCAACTTCTAGGTATGATAAATAAGGCTTCTAAGAACATAGAGGAGCATATGTCTTTGTTTTATGTTGGAGCATCTTTTAGGTATATGCCCAGGAGCAGTATAGCTGGGTCCTCAGGTAGTGGAATGTCCAATATTCTGAGGAACCTCCAGGCTGATTTCTAGAGTGCTTGTACTAGTTTGCAGTCCCACCTTCAATGGAGGAGTGTTCCTCTTTCTCCACAACCAGCATCTGCTGTCACGTGAGACTTTATCTTAGCCATTCTCACTGGTGTGAGGTGGAATCTCAGGGTTGTTTTGATTTGCATTTCCCTGATGACTAAGGATGTTGAACATTTCTTTAGGTGCCTTTTGGCCATTTGATAATTCGCAGCTGAGAATTATTTGTTTAACTCTGTACCCCATTTTTAATAGGGTTATTTGGCTCTCTCAAGTCTAACTTCCTGAGTTCTTAGTATATTTTGGATATTAGCCCTCTTCCAGATGTATCATTGATAAAGATCTTTTCCCAATCTGTTCACTGTTGTTTTGTCCTAATGAGTGTGTCCTTTACCTTACAGAAGCTTTGCAGGTTTATGAGATCCCATTTGTCAATTCTTGATCCTAAAACATAAACATTTTCGTTTAGAAAATTTTTCCCAGTGCCAATGGGTTTGAGACACTTTCCCACTTTTTTCTTTAATAGTTTGATGTATCTGGTTTGATGTGGAGGTTGTTGGTCCACTTGGACTTA
Source organism: Rattus norvegicus (assembly GCF_021556685.1). Lineage (NCBI taxonomy): Eukaryota > Metazoa > Chordata > Mammalia > Rodentia > Muridae > Rattus > Rattus norvegicus. The sequence goes on along the minus strand of NC_141537.1, from coordinate 39,458,908 downwards.
AGCTTTTTATAGGTGATAAGAATTGATCAATTTGCATTCTTATACATGCTGACCTCTAGTTGAACTGGCACCATTTGTTGAAAATGCTATTCTTTTTCCATTGGATGGTTTTAGATCCTTTCTCAAAGATCAAAAGACCATAGTTATGTGGGTTCATTTCTGGGTCTTCAATTCTGTTCCACTTATCTATCTGTCTGTCTCTGTACCAGTACCATACAGTTTTTATGACTATTGCTCTGTAATAATGTTTGAAGTCAGGGATGGTGATTCCCCCAGAAGTTCCTTTATAATTGAGTATGGTTTTCACTATCCCGGATTTTATGTTATTCCAAATGAATTTGTAAATTGCTTTTTCTATTTCTATAAAGAATTGAGTAGGAATTTTGATGGGGATTGCATTGAATTTATAGATCGCTTTTGGCAAAATGAGCATTTTTGGTATATTAATCCTGCCAATCCATGAGCGTGGGAGATTTTTCCATCTTCTGAGATTTTCTTAAATTGCTTTCTTCAGATATTTGAGGTTGTTGTCAAACTGATCTTTCATTTGTTTGGTTAACGTCACACCAAGATATTTTATAATATTTGGGACTATTGTGAAGGGTGTTATGTCCCTAATTTCTTTCTTTGCCTATTTATCCTTTGAGTAGAAGAAGGCAACTGATTCATTTGAGGTAATTTTATACCCAGACACTTTGCTGAAGTTTTTAACAGGTTTAGTAGTTCTCTGGTGGAACATTTGGGGTCACTTAAGTATACTATCATATCATGTATAAGTAATGATATTTTGATTTCTTCCCTTCCCATTTGTATCCCTTTGGCCTCCTTTAGCTATCTGATTGCTTTGGCTAGGACTTTGAGTACTATATTGAATAAATAGGGAGAGATTTGGCAGCCTTGTCTAGTCCTTGATCTTAGTGGGATTGCTACAATTTTCTCTCCATTTAGTTTGATGTTAGCTACTAGTTTACCATATATGGCTTTTAGTATGTTTAAGTATGGGCCTTGTATTCCTGTTCTTTCCAGGACTTTTATCATGAAGGGGTGTTGAATTCTGTCAAATTCTTTCTCAGCATCTAATGAAATGATCATGTGGTTTTATCTTTGAGTTTGTTTATATAGTTGATTATGTTCTTGGATTTCCGTATATTAAACCATCCCTGCATGCCTGGGATGAAGCCTACTTGATGATGCCAAATGACTGTTTTGATGTGTTATTGGATTAGGTTTACAAGAATATTATTGAGTATTTTTGTGTTGATATTCATAAGGGAAATTGGTCTGAAGTTCTCTTTCTTTGTTGGGTCTTTGTGTGGTTTAGGTATAAGAGTAATTGTGGCTTCGTAGAAGGAATTCGGTAGGGCTCCATCTGTTTCAATATTGTGGAATAGTTTGGATAATATTGGTATGAAGTCTTCTATGAAGGTTTGATAGAATTCTGCACTAAACCCGTCTGGACCTGGGCTCTTTTTGGTTGGGAGACCTTTAATGACTGCTTCTATTTCCTTAGGAGTTATGGGGTTGTTTAACTGGTTTATCTGTTCCTGATTTAACTTCGATACCTGGTATCTGTCTAGGAAATTGTCCATTTCCTGAAGATTTTCAAGTTTTGTTGAATATAGGTTTTTATAGTAAGATCTGATGATTTTTTGAATTTCCTCTGAATCTGTAGTTATGTCTCCCTTTTCATTTCTGATTTTGTTAATTTGGACGCACTCTCTGTGTCCTCTCGTTAGTCTGGCTAAGGGTTTATCTATCTTGTTGTAATTCTCAAAGAACCAACTTTTGGTTCTGTTGATTCTTTCTATGGTCCTTTTCGTTTCTACTTGGTTGATTTTAGTCCAGAGTTAGATTATTTCCTGCCTTCAACTCCTCTTGGGTGTATTTGTTTCTTTTTGTTCCAGAGCTTTTAGTTTCTATCAAGCTGCTGACAAATGCTCTCTCCTGTTTCTTTTTGCAGGCACTCAGAGCCATGAATTTTCCTCTTAACACTGCTTTCACTGTTTCCCATAAGTTTGGTTATGTCGTGTCTTCATTTTCATTAAATTCTAAAAAGACTTTAATTTCTTTCTTTATTTATTCTTTGAACAAGTTGTCATTGAGTAGAGTGTTGTTCAACTTCCTTGTATATGTGGGCTTTCTGTTGTTAATGTTGTTATTGAAGACCAGCATTACTCCCTGGTGATGGAATTATTTCTTATTCCTGTATCTCTTGAGGCCTGTTTGTGACTGATTATATGGTCAATTTTGGAGAAGGTACCATAATGGGCTGAGAAGAAGGTATATTCTTTTATTTTAGTATAGAATGTTCTATAAATATCTGTTAAATCCGTTTGGTTCATGACTTCTGTTAGTTTCTCTATGTCTCTGTTTAATTTCTGTTTCCATGATCTGTCCATTGATGAGCGTGGTGTGATGAAATCTCCTACTATTATTGTGTGAGATGCAATGTGTGATTTGAGCTTTAGTAAGGTTACTTTTATGAATGTACTTGCCCTTGTATTTGGGGCATAGATATTTAGGATTGAGTGTTCACCTTGGTGGATTTTCCCTTTGATGAATATGAAGTGTCCTTTATCTTTTTTTCTGACTTTTGGTTGAAAATCAATTTTATTCATTATTAGAATGGCAACTGCAGCTTGTATCTTCAGACCATTTGCTTGGAAATTTGTTTTCCCACCTTTTACTCTGAGGTAGTGACTGTCTTTGTTTCTGATGTGTTTTTCCTGTATGCAGGAAAATGCTGGGTCCTCTGTATGTTTCCAGTCTGTTAATCTATGTCTTTTTATTGGGAAATCGGGTCCCTTGATGTTGAGAGGTATTAATTTATAGTAATTGATGCTTCCCATTATTTTTATTGTTAGAGGTGGAATTATGTTTTTGTGTGTCTCTCTTTTGGTTTCATTGCAAGGAGATTACTTTCTTTCATTTTGTACAGGGTACTTTCCCTCCTTGTGTTGGAGTTTTCCAACTATTATTGTTGTAGGGCTGGATTTGTAGAAAGATACTATGTAAATTTGGTTTGGTCATGGAAAATCTTGGTTTCTCCATCCATGTTAATTGAGAGTTTTATTGGCTGAAGTAGCCTCGGCTGGAATTTGGATTCTCTTAGGGTCTCTATGACATCTGTCCAGGATCTTGTAGTTTTCATAGTCTCTGGTGAGAAGTCTGGTGTAATTCATATAGGTCTGCCT